>NC_081841.1:773628-1123276 GCF_963259705.1 Myotis daubentonii
TCTGGGCCTGTCAGCGTCCTCGGAGCTGTGACCCCGTGGCCCCGCCTGCACCAGCCCCGCAGGGGGTTGGGGATCCCTGGCGAGTGGGGTGCAAGCCCCCCCCCGCGCCAGGTAGAGCTTTAAAATCCCTCCAGAATTTGAGGCGAAGGAATTGGTCAACACGCAGCTTCTTTCTACAAAACGAGATTTCCGCTAAGTGATATTGGAGGCTGAACGGGAACTCGGGTTTTCAGAGCTGAAATCTGCGATCATTTGGAAGCCGACTTCCATTTGGCCTCATCCTCTGTTTTATGAAAGGAAATCAAAATTGCGAACACACTCCCTTATCTCTCCAATCGGGGAGGGGATATAAATAGCCAGGCTCGAGAGCTCAGCCGGTAGACACACAGCTCCACCTCCTCCGGTGACGGCGAACCGGCCTCGGCCTCCAGACCCCTCCCCGACCGGTGCGTGCGGCTCTGGGGGAGGACACAGCAGCCTGGACGGGGGCCGAGGTCACCCATGCTTCTCGGGACGGAGCTGCCAGCTGGAGGAGTGAGAGCTGATGGGGCGCTCACTCCCTCACAGACACCTGTCCTGCCCTGGCAGGTCTGTGCTTCAGAAAATGGTTTATTTCATTGAACCGAAGCCAGCAAGGCCGCCCAGCACAGCGGGCTTCTTCCGTCCCCTGCCAGACCTGTGCCCCCACCGCCACTCCCTGATCTGTCCTCGGACTTTGGCCTCCAGCTTGGGGCCCACAGCCGCCCCTCTGTCCAGTCTGGCAGGGCTCCTGCCGGAGCCGCAGGGCTGGGCTGCCTCACGCCTCGTGGGCACATTCCCCGGGTGGGAAAGGAGCCAGCAGCCTGGGGGTTTGGTGGTGACGTGGGGGCAGTGGGTGGAGACAGCCCAGTCCCTTCAGTCTCTGCACAGGGCCTCCTCCCAACCCCTCCTGGTTCCTCTGGCTGCTGGGAACCAGGGACTGTGAGGGACCCCCGTACCAGGTGATGGGGCCGCGTGGGCCCCACCGTCCGCACTTGTGCCCTCAGAGCCACCCCTGCCTTCCGTCCTGGCTACACAAAGCTCCAGAGTCGAGGCCAAACCGCCCCCAGTCCCTGCCGCTGCCCAGGGCTGCCTGGGTGGGCTGGTGATCACCTCCGCCAGTGCCCCTCCGGGCAGGAAACCTGAACTCCAGAGGGGATTGGTGACCAGTTCTCACACGAGGGGATCCTGCCCAGCCTGCTCCCCCACAAGCCCTCACAGCCTGTCGCCTCCTTTCATGGGTCCTCAGATGCTCCGCCTGACTCAGCCAACCACGGGGACGTGGTCTTTGCAATCAGATCACCAACAGGGGAAGGCGGAGTCAGGTCAACACCTCAGAGGTGGCCAGAAGGACAGAAGAGCTGGGGATCAGGGATGGGCCTCCGACCAGGGGGCCAATTATAATCCAGCAGGTGTTGTAACATCCTTCAGCCATTCCAAAAAGGTGTCCTTACCATTGAAAGCATTACAGATGATCACTTTTCTTACACTGACAACTGCACATTGAACTCAAGCCTAACACTAACCCTAACCGTAACCCTAACCCTAACCTTAACCCTAACCCTAACCCTAACCTTAACTCTAACCCTAACCCTTAGCCCTAACCCTAACCCTAACCCTAATCCTAACCCTAACCCTAACCCTAACCTTAACCCTAACCCTAACCCTAACCCTAACCCTAACCCTAACCCTAACCTTAACCTTAACCCTAACCCTAACCCTAACCTTAACCCTAACCCTAACCCTAACACAAGTTCTCACCCTAACTGTAACCCCAACCCTAATCCTAAACCTAACTGTAACCCTATTCCTAACCCTAACCCTAACCCTAACTGTAACCCTATTCCTAACCCTAACCCTAACCCTAACCCTAAGACTAGCTCTAGCCCTAACCCTAACTGTAACCCTAACCCTAACATTAACCCTAATCCTAACCTCTAGCCCTAACCCTAGCCCTAAACTGAACCCAAACCATAACCGGAACCCTAGACCTAACCCTAACCTTAACCCTATTCCTAACCCTAACCCTAACCCTAACCCTAACCCTAACCCTAACTCTAACCCTAACCCACACCTGCCATTTGGGGCTCCTGGCAGCCTCTGCACCTGCTGCAGCGTCACCCCAGGCCTTGGCTCTGCTCCCCACTCCCCATCTTTGCAGATGTGTTTGCTGCTTGCACGTTGCCCGGCCCAGCTTGCCTTTTCCAGAAGCTTCCAGACCAGCTGGTCCTCGGAGCACACTCCCTCCTCCGCTGCCTTTATGTCCGGTGGCCAAGGAACAAGCCACCTACTTCCGGTCAGACCTCTCTGGTGGCGGCTGCAGGCTCCCGATTTAAATGCTAATCTCACCCAAATCCTAGACACGCCCAGGGATAAGGTTTAAGCAGCTACTGGGCGCTGTGGCCCAGTCACGTCCACACACACGATGACCCAGCACACGGGTGAAGCGCAGGCGGGGCTGACAGCCTGGAGGAGCCCCTGCCCAGCCTTGTGCAGCCCCGCCCGTCACCTGGGTCAGCCTCTGGGGACCCGCGGGCCACACTGCGGACACCGCCGTCTGCACTGCCGAGGCTGCGAGGATGTGCTGGTGTCTCGCTGACCCTGGGAGCAGCGTGTGGCCTCTGCCCGGCCCTGCTGCCTGGAGCGAGACAGAGGAGGGGGCACGGCCAGGCTTCGGGGGCCTGGCAGGCAGGTGTGACCAGCAGACGGACCAGGTGAAGGGCGGGCGGCCCGGGCCATGGGGGTGGGCAGGTGAGTGCTCCAGGCCCTCAGGCCCCTGCGGCCTCTGCCCCTGTGCTGGGTAATTTCATGTGTAGACGTGACTGGGCCACGGTGCCCAGACACCTGGTGTCACCTTATTCCAGGGCGTGTCTACGATTCTGGGAGAGATTAGCATTTAAATCTGAAGACTGAGCCCGGCCCGCGTGGCTCAGTGGTTCAGCATCGACCTATGAACCAGGAGGTCACAGCTCGATTCCCAGTCAGGGCACAGGCCCGGGTTGTGAGCTCAGTCCCCAGTAGGGGGTGTGCAGGAGGCAGCCGATCCATAATTCTCTCTCATCATTGATGTTTCTATCTCTCTCTTCCTCTCCCTTCCTCTCTGAAATCAATAAAAATGTATTTTTTAAAAAATTGGAAGATTGAGTAACGCACAGGCCTCGAGTGTGGGGGGACCCACCCCGTCCCCAGAGGCCTGTGGGGCAGGAAGGCGGAGCGAGGGACAGGACCCTGTCTGCTGTTCTCGGCGCTGGGACAGGCCTTCCCTGGCTTTGGACTCAGACTCGGACTGGAACCTCCCCCACTGCCCTCCTCAGCCCCCGGACGGCAGACGGGGTCCTGGGACTCCTCACCTCCGTCGCCACGAGAGCTGGGCTGACCATCGCAACCATTTTTTAAATTTTAATCCTCCCCGGAGGATATTTTTCCATTGATTTTTAGAGAGTGGAAGAGAGAGGGAGAGACCGAGAGAAACAGCGATGTGAGAGAAACACACTGATTGGTTGCCTCCTGCACGCGCCCTGACCAGGCCCTGGGCTGGGGAGGAGCCTGTAACCGAGGTACCTGCCGTAAACTGGAATTGAACCCGGGACCCTTTGGTCCGCCGGCTGACGCTCTACCCACTGAGCCACACTGGCCAGGGTCCATGGCAACCATTTCCAGGTGTGAGTGTCTATCTGAATCCTCTTTCCGTTCACCCCCAGCTGGTCCCTGGGAACCCCCAGGTGAAGGTCCCTGCTGCCTGGACAAGGGGTCCCACGGCCCCCAGGGCCTGTGACTGGCTCAGAGGCCAAAGCGAGAGGTCAGACCTGGGAGCTGTGGCCTTGACCTCACCCAGACCTGCTTCTCCCCGAAGTCACGCGACTGTCTGGGGGCCTTGACGGGCTCTTGTTCGTAGAAAAGTTATCCCGTAATTTCCCCCATCGGCTCCCGACATCGATTCCTTTACCCGGGAAGACCCCAGCGCCCCGGGCCCTGGGAATCCTGCCTGAGGGGCCGTCGGCCTCTCGCTTCCTCATTAAAAGGCTTTCCCCGCCGGGTTCTCAAGCCCAGGGCTAACCACGCAAATTAGAGCTGCTGCTGACACTGAGTATAAAGGCCCTCCCCCGTGCAGCTGGAATCAACACGTGGGCACGTCCTCCCAAGGCTCCTGTGTGGAGCGCGGCCGTGGTAACCGTGTGGCCAGCGGGACAGGGGACCGAGTGCGGGGAGGGGGCCCCAGGCCCATGGAGCGCGGATTTGGGACCAGCTGTGGTGGGGGTCACGGATCCCCCCCAGAGACAAGGAAAGACATTCTCTGCATCAGGAGACTACGCTCTCCCACCGCGAGAGGATGTCACCCTACAGCCACGGGGCCACGTGGGGAGACGTGTCCGCGGAGCAGATGGTTAAAGGCAGAAGGCCTTGCCCAGCCACTATGTGCCCCTGGGAGCCCCAGTGTCTCCCCAGGACCGCCCCCCCATCTGGCCACGGCCCTCTGGGAGCCACCCCACCTTCGGGCAGGAATATGGAGAATCCCATGGTTTCCGTGATGAAAGGAGGTTGGTTTTCCGCTTCCAGAGACGCTCCTGACGGAGCTTGCTGGCCCTGCCCGGGTTCAGCGGGTTCCCCTTTGGAGGGCGGAGGCTGCTGGGGGTTTCGGGGCAGCGCGGACCTCCTGTCCCCCTCCTCTTCCCTCCCCCAGCCCTGGCGGTCAGAGCCACTCGCCCTCCCCCCCGAGGCAGGTGACTCACCGCTTCCCCCCCCCCCCCAAGGCTGCTAAGGGGCAGTCGTCACTCCAGGGCACCGAGGACGCACCCCACAGGCGGGGCCTCCGTCGCCAGCCCCCCAGCTCACAGGCGCCTCAGGAACTCGTGATGCCCACTCCCGATGCTTTACTCACAGCTGCGGTGGGTTCACCTGTTGCCCTACGCCCCCCCCCCCCTTTCTGGGCAGAACAGGACCCCCGGCTTTTACAGGGTCCGCCATGCTGGCCTCCTGGTGCCCCCCGAAACAAGGCGGCTCGTGTTGACGTTTGTCGCGTGTCCCCCCTGAAAACCTGTTGGAGGCTCAGCCCACGGCCGCCGGGAGCGCCTCAGACCACGCGGTCGCGCGCACTGGGCCTCGGGGGTCGCGGGGAGGCGAAGGGGCTGAGCCAGGCCAGGGAGGGCGGGTGGCCCAGGGCGTCCCTCAGGTTCATCCACGCGGCCCGCCAGCCGCGCTCGCCCCGCGCCCTCGCGGTGCGGTCGGTGCAGACCGTGCCCAGCTGGAGGGCGAGCATCACGGCCGCGAAGAGGAAGCCGTACAGCGCCGCCAGGAGGAGGAAGAGCAGCGGCGCGCGGGGCGCCCGGCGGCCGTGCGCGTAGCCCCGCAGGGCGGGCACCCCGAGCAGCAGCAGCGCGTGCAGCGCGGCCAGCGCCGTGTACAGCGTGAACAGCAGGAAGAACTTGCGGTTGTCCTCGCCCACGCAGTTGTTGACCCACGGGCAGTGGTGGTCCACGCGGCGGATGCAGCGCCCGCACACGGGGCAGTGGTGCGCGCCCGGCGGCCGGACCAGGTCGCAGACGGAGCAGCGGGGGCCCCCGGGCTCGGCGCCCAGGCCGGACCCCGCGCCCACCGGCAGGGCGCCCGGGTCGGTGAGCAGGGTCCGCGTGTGCGCCGCCAGCGCCAGGCCGGCCAGCGCCAGGGAGAGCGCGCCGTGCGCCCCGCCGTGCGCCCCGCCGTCCGCGCCGCCCCGCGCCGGCCCCAGCAGCTCGCGCAGCAGCACCGCGCACCCGCCCAGCAGCAGCAGCCACGTGGCCGCGGCGCACGCGAGGCCCAGGGGGTCCCGCACGAACCACACGCGGCGCGGCTGCCGGGGGCCCTTGTGCGCGGGGGTCGGCGCGGGCATCGCGCTGGGAAGGGGGGCCGGCGGTCCCTGCGCGCCCCCTGCGCCCCGCCTCCCGCGCGCGCCCGGCCTGTCCGGCTGGAGACCCGCCTGCGCGCGGAGTTCTAGAATGTGCGGCTCGGGGATTTGTGAGCACAGAAAGGGGAACCCTGCCCCCAGGCGGCCTTCCCCTCGGGCGGGGCCGGGCACAGGGCCTCCGAGGAGGCGGGGGGTGCTGAGCCGGAATTGATGTCAGAGAGGAAGGGAGAGGGAGAGGGAGAGGGAGAGGGAGAGGGAGAGGGAGAGGGAGAGGGAGAGGGAGAGGGAGAGAGAAACATCAAGGAGGAGAGAGAATCATGGATCGCTCGCTGCCTCCTGCACGTCCCCCGCTGGGGATGGAGCCCACAGCCCGGGCCTGTGCCCTGACTGGGAATGGAACCCTGACCTCCAGGTTCCCAGTTGGAGGCTCCGCCACTGAGCCGTCCGGCTGGGCTGCGGGCCTCTTTCAGGACCCTGGAGAGAGCCAGGGCGGGAGGGGGGGCAGGCCTGGGCATCCGGAGGGGGAGACGGGTTGGGGGGCGGGGCTTTAGGGACGAGGGCCAGGGCCCCGGGCAGAGGGTGGCTGAGGAGGTCCTGGGAAGGTCCTTTGGCGACTGCGGTCCTGGTGGTGTTCAGGGCCGGGGAGGGGCGCGGGCAGGAACCCTGGTGGAGACGGGGTGCTGTCTAGATCGGGGCAGTAGAGGAAGGGGGCTCCGTGGGCTGGGAGCATTTTAAAGTCCCCAAGGCTCCATGGAGCTGGACGTGGCGGCCGCGTTCCTGGCCAAGGGGCGGGACCGGCCACACCGGCTGTTAAGGGATCTAGGGTGTCCGACCAGCTGGGGCCAAGTGCACGGGACACAGGTGGGCGGGCGGGCGGGGCCGGGACCCTCCTGGTGCCGGATCCTGGGCTGAGGTTTCGGCCGTGACGCAGGTGCTACCAGCTGCCCACATGGTCGGCCCAGTCCTCTCCCCGCCCCACCTGCCTCACCCCCTCCAGGCGGCTGTCCTGCGAGGACTCACCGGGGCCTGCAGCCTCCCCGCTGCAGTTGACCATGGACACAGCGGGGGGCTGGGCGGGGCCAGGACACCAGTGTGGGGTCTTCCTCGTCCCCTGAGCGCCCCAGGGAGGCCCTGCAGGCAGGTCCCTCCGGGCCCTCAGCTGCCCTGACCTTGCTCCGGGGTCTCATCGTTGAGGTTCTGTGACGGGGCATCGCTTGGGTTTACCGGCCGGCTGTGCAGCTGGGAACCCCCACTCTTCTCTTTCTGACCCTGTGTGGGTGCTCCTCTTCGTCCCCCAGGACTGTGGGTGTGATGCTATGAAACTGCCCACCTCTGTCCAGGGTGACCCACTCCATCCAGGTGCACACGTGTGAACACTCACACATGCACAGGCACACACAGGCATGCACACACTCGCACCACACAGACACACACAGGCACACACAGGCACACATGCGCACACACCTGCACACTCAATACATATAAACACGTACATGCACACAGGCACACATACACCTGCACACACAAGGCACACACAGACACAAATGCACACACAGGTACACACTAGCACACACACACACACATGCGCGTGCGCATGTACACACACACGCACACATGTGCACACACATGCACACATGCAAGGCACACACGCACAGACACACATGTACACACAGACACACAAGGCACACATGCACAGGCACACACGCACACACAGGCACACATGCACAGGTACACACGTGCACACAGGCACACACAGGCATGCACGATGCAGTCCTCATTATCTCCAAACAGCAGGGCCGGTTAGAGCAGAGACCCTGAAAGGGGGCGGAGCTTGTGGGTTTGGGGGACAGGCGGGCGGTCTGCCATGTGGCTGCTCCCGCATCTCATCACAGCGCAGCCCCGAACGCCCTGGGCCATGGCGCTCTGCCCGTGCGGGCAGGGTCAGAGGCTGACAGAGAAAGACGACGACCTGCCTGCCCCCACGGCGGACACTTCCCCACAGGCTCTCGCCAGGTGACGTGTGAGCCTGGCGGGCCGGCGGGCGCGGTGCCGTGGGCTGGAGCGGAGGACGGGGAACGGGGAACCTGGGACCTGGGACCTGGGACCTGGGACCTGGGACGGGCGGAAGAGCGCGGGCCTCTGAGCGCCCCCTCCCTTCCCTCTCTAGCCCTCGGCGCACGTCCTTGTCCACCCCGGTCCTCATCCCCTCCCCGCTCTCCCGGCCTCGCAGACCCTGGTCCTGGAGGCGAGGTGGCCAGGGTGGGGCAGTGCTGCCCGGCCTCCTGGGCTGACCACTGTCCAGGGCACTTCCGGGCCGGAGGGTGCGTGGCCGGCTCCGCCCCTGCCTGGCGCCAGGTCCAGCCTGCAGGCCCCACGGGCCAACCCTCGCGCCTCAGGCTCCCTGACCCGCGGGAGCGCCCGTGTGCAGCCAGCACAGCCCACCTTTCGGCCGAGAAGGAGCAGCAAGCAGCCGGGCAGGCCTCTGAGCTGAGCGCGAACGTCCAGTGCTGAGACGGGGACGAGGAGAGGCCGCGGGGGTGGGGGTTGGAGGGCGCTGTGCGGGCGGCCTTCAGAGCCGCGGCTGCTGCCCGCTTGGCACCAGCAGCTCCTTCCTGTCAGCTCTTCCTCTGGGGCCCAGCTGGCCGAGTCTGGGGCTGCTCGCCCTGCCCCCACCCTCGGGACGCGGGGTTCCCAGCCTCTGACAGTTCGGAATCCTGCTGGCTCTGCGGTCCCACCCAGCTCCGTGTGCTGCAGGCCTCACGCTCACGCATCCCGGCAGGCACCCTGGCCCGGCAGGCACCCTGTGGACAGCAGGTGGGAAGCCTGGAGGGCTCCCAGGTTGAGGAGGGCCCCTGGGCCCCAGCCGCAGGCCCGTGCCCGCCATCTGGGCGGAGGAGGCAGGTGCTCTCTGCTGCTGCCCAGCCTGAAGCCCAGGCAGGAAGCCAGGGTCACGCGCCCGGAGCAGGCAGCCCTCCCGACCGGAACACAGCGGAGGAGCAGAGGCAGAGGGCAGGGAGCGCAGACGATGCCTGGCCCTGGCCCCTCTCCCTCTCGATGGCTGATGGTGGCAGAACCCGCCGCCCAGCCGCAGGCGGCTCTCCTGGCGCGGAGAGGGGCGCCGGGAAAGAGCAGCCGCCGGGCCGTTCTTTCCGGATCACGGCTTCCTGGGCTCCCTCGCGAACAGGACGGGCTGCCGCGTCGAGTTCAATGCATCACGGTTTAATCAGACGTGGCAGCTGTCGGGCGCCCGGTCCCGGGGACAGCTTGCCGCCAAAACGATCTGATCCGTCCAAGACATCTTCATGCTGCCGTGGGCCTCGGGGCCGAGCTGCCTCCCTCGGCAAAGCCCAGTTCCAGGCTCCCGGTGGGCCCGGCAGGGCTCTGTGCAGCGTGAGGCGGGTGGGGGTGGGGGTGGGGCGAGGGAGTGGTGGGGGTGGAGGGGTAGGAAGCAGCTGCTTTTGCTCAAAAAAGGCAGACAATTTGCAAAGAAGGACCCGGGGACACCGAGGCCCTGACCTCTGCCCAAGTCACAGACACCAAAGGAGCAGCCGGCGGGTGGGTGTGTATATGGGGAGGGGGGTGGGAAGAGGGGTCGCCAGGGGGACGGCTGCAGGAGTCGTGGCTCTGAACCGGTCACCGGCCCCTGGGCCCAGGGCCCTCAGGGGGCTCAGAGTCTGGGAGGGGGGCAGGGCGAGTCGAGGGCCGGCCTCCAGGGAGGCAGCCGAGGAGGAGGCAGAGGCCCTCCCCTTCCCCCCAGCCTCCCTGCTCCCCAAGCACAGCCAGTGGAGGGGTGATCGCACGCAGCAGGCAGCCCGGTCTGATGGGAGCAGGGCTCCAGTAGGAAACCCGCTCTCTGACCCGCTTGGGGTCCCGGGGCGCGGGAAGCAGCACGGCCGGCTCTGAGGGTCAGGAGGGCACCCTGGCCTGCGAGTGGGCAGGTCCAGGAGAGGGCGATGGGGAAAGGGTGGCCACCAGCACCTCCTGCTGTTGGGTGAATTGGATGTTTGCACGGAATGTGCCTCAGAGGTGCCTGCTTCCCCAGGGGCACTCGATTGAAGAAGAACTGGCCCAACAGTGAGAGGCTGTGGCCGGAGCCCTCCCGCCCCCGTGCGCGCTTGCCATGGCGGCTGGGCAGGGCGTCACCACGTCAGGGACCAGGCAGAGAGACCCCAGCCAGGCTCGCAGCCTCCAGGGCGGCCTGGGTTTCTCGCAGCGACTGCCCAGGCGGGGGTCAGGGCTGGGTCCTGGATCAGAGCAAGGCTCAGGCCCCACGAAGCCACACCGCAGCCCTGGCCAGCCCCGTGGACGGAGCCGCTCGAGCGCTGCTGGCTGGTGGGCTCCCAGCTCTGCTGGCCCAGGTCCTGCCCTGTGGCCCGGGGCCTTCTGCTGGCAGCACAAGCCCAGGGCCCTGCGGACGGGTCCCTGAGGCCCGGGCGGCCGTCCTGCGGGAGGCTGGCCTCGGCCTGCGCCCCTCGGACAGGAGGACAGGCCGCTTGCTTGGTGCTGAGCCCGATGACGGTGCTGATGCCCTCTACACCCCCTCAGAGCCACTCCCGACGGGAGACAGCCACCCTGCCCTCCCTGGGGCTGGGCCCACTCTCCGCTCCAGGTTTGGATGGAGCTGCGAGAAGCCACCGCCCCTTCACGGACCAGCTCAGCCTCTTCCCGGGGCCTGGGGCCGCTCGGCGCTGCCTCTCCCTGGGGCTGAGGCCGGTGGGAGGGGCTCCCGTCCGCGAGCTCACAGTGTGGCCCGTCCGAAGGCTGACGTGTCAGCTGGACCAGCAGAAGCCACAGCAGCAGACCCGAGCTCCCCTGAGGGCAGGTGGGACGTGGCTCCTGGGCGGGAGGACGAGGGGGTCGTGGGAGCGGGCCCAGGTTTCGGGCGTGGTTGCCCCATAGGCCTCTGAGGCTCTGCTCGCTTTTCTTCCATCTTCTCTCCCCTCTGCGTTTCGGATCCGCCGGCTTCTATCGTCCTCTCCTCAGGCTACAATTCCTCCATCGGCAGCCTCCACGCTGTGCTCCAGGGGCCCAGCAGGTTTCTGCTTTGGTTATTGCAGCCACCAGTCCATACATTTCATTTCCTACACTTTCCGTTTGCCTGTAAAGACTCCCTGTCTGTTTACCCGTTGATATAACATATCCTGTGTTTCTTTAAAAAAATATTTTTATTGATTTCAGAGAGGAAGGGAGAGGGAGAGAGAGAGAGAGAGAAAATCATCAATGATGAGAGAGAATCATGGATCGGCCGCCTCCTGCTCGCCCCACACTGAGGCTCGAGCCTGCAACCCGGGCCTGTGCCCTGAGCAGGAATCCAACCGTGACCTCCAGGTCATAGGTCGATGCTCAACCACTGAGCCACGCCAGCCGGGCCCATTAATTTTTCCAATGTTCTCTTACCTTTCTTCATATTTGTTCAGATTCAAGTTCATTCTTGCGTGGCGCTACCTGAGAGTGAAGGCACGGCCGTCTAGGGGACACCCCTGAGGTTCCTCCCCGTGAGTCCGCAGAACGCCTCCGGGCCTCCGGGACCTGGCCTTCTCCCTGGGGTGGGGTGGGGGCAGGGAACCCGGTTCTGCTTTAAAGCAACTCAGTAGAGAAACCGCCGTCCGCCGTCCGCGCGGGAATTGTCTAATTCACCCTCCAGCCGAGGTCCCAGCCCACTTCCCATCACATCATCTGACCGCGCGGATCCTCATCCTGGGATCAATTCCATCCTGAGTGGCATCCACTTAACCCCGGGCCCCTGCTTTCAGCCGATAAAGGTCACACCGTCCGCGTCCCGGCGGCAGCTCATCCATCAGGAGGGCCGCGGGGAAAGGTTAATGGATGCCGGGACGGGATCCATCTCCGGGGGCGTTAACGGTGCGTCGGGGCAGGGCTCCGTTTCCATTCCGTGTAGCCGCGGGAGCGGGATTTTCGGTGCTAACCACGCCATTTAGGACGCCCGCCCGCAGGGTCAGGGCCGCCCTTTCCAAGAAGCCGCCTGCTGCCCCGGCGGCAGGAGCTCAGCAAGTGTCCCCGAGGGAAGCGAGGTGACACAGGGCAGACCGCCCCCCTTCCCAATGATGCTCATGAGCCGAGTGCACGGACTCAGGCCCTGTCCCGTGGAAGGGGGAGCGGGGACAGAGCCCCGGGCTCCCCTGGGCGGCCGCCTGGCTGCCCCGTCTGATGAACTGCATGTGCCGAGGGGGGGCGGAGCGGGATGAGGGTGGAGGTTTCTGGGACTCACCCACAGGGGGACAGGGGCGGGGGTGGGGGGGAGAGCTGTGAGGGAGACGGGTGGTCGCAGTCGCTGGGCCCAAGAGTGTGGGAGAGGCAGGCGGCAGGCGCTGGCTGGCACTTCCTGTGCCTGGGCAGGAGGGGACCCCGTGCGCAGAGGAGCCTGCCCCCACCCAGCGGGCAGCACCCACCGATGCCGGGCGGTCTGCAGGACCCCTGGAATCTACGGGGGTGGATCCCATTTGGTGAGGCCCTGGGGCCCCTCTGGAACCGGCCTCCCTCCCGGCTCCTTTCTCACCTCCCTGTGGAAGGGTCACCCTGACCCCTCCACGGGGGCTCTTCTCCGTGGGCACCTGAGGGCTCAGAAGTCGGGGCCATCAGCACCAGCCCTGGGGGCGGAGCCCGCCTCAGGCGCCGCGCTCTGCTGAGTCTGGCCGGCCTCGTGGGCTCCCGCACCGTGTCCTCCTGCAGGGGGGCCGTCAAAGGGCCCTGCACAGGTTTGCAATTCCTTCCTGGGGTTCGTTCTTGAAACAACGGGCGTCTTGCACCTGCTACGAAGCGGCCGTTCTCCCGGGCTGTCTCCCACCTCCGGACTGAGCAGCCCTCACCTCGTTCGCGTCCGTGTCACCGCTGCTCCTGGCGGTTTTGGTCCTGGAGTCTCGGGGTTCCAGACGCAATGACGTCATCTGCACGCGGTCCTCATTTTTCCTCCCCCTTCCGTGCGCGTCCCGGTCAAGACTGGGGATGAAGCGCTGGGTGAGCTGATGGGGATTTAGTGTGCGGTCACCAGGCGCCGGGGAGGGGCACAGAGCAGGCCATGGACCTGTGGGTCGGAAATGGAAAGAAAGTCCCCGCTCAGGCCACTCCCCGAAGAACTCCGTGTTCACGGGCGACCGCGGCAAACTGCAAACCGGGGAGTCGGAGGGCCCCCCGACCGGACGCAGGCCTGGACCCCTGGCGGGGAGGCACAGGTGTGAAGAAGGGACGGAAACATGCACATGCAGAGCGCGGCGGGCGAGCAGGTCACGGAGCCGGAGGGCGAGTGGCGCCCACTGAACCCCGGGCCTGCTGTCAGCCGCACCTGGGCTGGGGGGGAGCCAGGTGAGAGCCTTGGAGAAGATTTTCAAGGAAAAGGGAGTTTGAAACGGGCTTATTGGCCCCAGATTGTTAAAAGCTGGAGGACAGGGCTTCTCTGGGTGCCGCTGGCGCGGGCGGTGCCTGGGGAGGCTCGGTGCAGGCAACTGAACACACGGCCAGCCCGGATTAACGTCGCATGCGGGACGCACTCGGAGCGTTTTAAGTCAACAAAGCTCCTGGCATGAGCTTGGCCCCCGCCCCCTGCGGGTTTGGGGGTTCCCAGGATCGCCCCCCACCCCCACTGTCCAGCCCCCACACACTTGCTCTGCCCCAGCTCCCTGCCTCTCTGGCGCCCCCGGTGGCCCCGGTCCCTGCCCACTGAGCCCTCGGTCCTGCCGTGCGTGCTCGGCAGCCTGACAGCTTGCTCTGGGACCCAGATTCCTGTGGGCCCCCGACTCCTGCAGGCCCCCCTCCTGTGGCTCCCCACTCCTGCAGGCCCCCCTCCTGTGGCTCCCCCCACTCCTGCGGGCCCCCCACTCCTGCAGGCCCCCCTCCTGTGGCTCCCCACTCCTGCGGGCCCCCCACTCCTGCGGGCCCCCCACTCCTGCAGGCCCCCCTCCTGTGGCTCCCCACTCCTGCGGGCCCCCCACTCCTGTGGGCCCCCCACTCCTGCAGGCCCCCCTCCTGTGGCTCCCCACTCCTGCAGGCCCCCCTCCTGTGGCTCCCCACTCCTGCAGGCCCCCCTCCTGTGGCTCCCCACTCCTGAGGGCCCCCCACTCCTGCAGGCCCCCCTCCTGTGGCTCCCCACTCCTGCAGGCCCCCCTCCTGTGGCTCCCCACTCCTGCGGGCCCCCCACTCCTGCGAGCTCCCCACTCCTGCGGGCCCCCCACTCCTGCGGGCCCCCCACTCCTGCGGGCCCCCAACTCCTGCGGGCCCCCCACTCCTGTGAGCCCAGAGCGAATTGTGAAGAGAAAATATGAACTCGGCCGATGAGCTTTGAGGTGGTCGGGAATTGAGTTCCTTAATAAACAGGGAAATGAAAAAGGTTCAAACCACCAGAAATCCAAATAAACCCCCAGCCGCTGCGATATGGAGCCATTTGGAAAAATGAAGGAGTCTGCTTCCCAGGACGCAGACCACCTGCCTTAACCTTTGAGTGTTTATTTCCCCCATTTACGGGGTCTCAGCTGAGCCCCTGTCCACTGTGCTGTCCCCACCTGCAGGGCGAGGCTCAGGGTGGGGGCAGGGCTCCAGAGCTGGGGAGCAGGGCTCCCTCCGGGCTCAGAAGGGTGAGTCCCCCGCAGGGCGCGGTGCCAGGGAAGGAAGAGAGGGAAGGGGTCACCGTCCGGAGTCCGTGTAACTAAACCGGGAGGGGTGGCCGCTGGGGCCCAGCCTGGACGAGGTGGCTCTTCGTCCCCGTCCCTGTCCCCCGCTGAGTCGCCAAAGCTCCTCTCCTCCCCTCCACGGGGTTCATCTCAGGCAGAGCCCCGAAGGGGGGGCCACGGAACGCAGACCCCGTGAGCGCTGCCCGCAGACTCAGCGGGGCTTCCTGGTGGGGCCAGGCGAGGACACACCCAGCCAGGGACCCGAGGGGCACAGGGGGCAGAAGCCGTGTGGCAGGGACACGGCTGGACACGGGAGTGCACCCCAATGCTGGCGGGGCCTCCAGGAGGCTCCCGGGAGGACGGTGAGGACGAGCTGCCTCCGCTCACTCAGCCAGGATCTTCCTCGTCCCGTGAAACCCGGCAGGCACGGCCGGCCTGGGCGTGGGGGGAGGGATAGGCCTAAGGTCATATTCAAGCTGAGTGTCCCCTCCTCGCTCAGCCACGCTCACTGGCGTCTCCTCTGGGGCGGGGAGCTGAGACCAGGACTGGGGGCAGCAGAGAGGAGGGGCCAGCACAGGAGAGGCTGGGCGTGGCTGACCCTGACCCACCCGGGCCTATTCCGCCCTCCACACCCGTCTGCACTGTCTCCTGGGAGCCTCGCAACGATGCCTGGAAGTCCATTTATTGTCCCCATTTAGAGATGGGGATGGGCTCGGAGATGTTGGCCGTCGGCCGAAGGCCACTCCTCTGACAGCCGGTGATGGGTGCACGGATCTGCCTGACTCCAGGCCCTGAGCTTCCAACCACAGCCCAGCAAGACCCTCCACACAGGGCAGCCCGGTCCCATTGTCACTCCAAGCACTCACCGGCCCGGGATGCTCCACGGCCAGTGCACAGTCACTTGTGTTGTGTTGGAATCAACGCGTGGATGGGTACATGGCTGGCTGGCTGGATTTTCAATGAGTGGATGCATAAATGAATATTTCAGTGAATGATGGATGGGTGGATGTATGCATGTTTGGATGGATGGATGGTTTAGTGGGTGAATGGATGAGTGAGTGAATGTATTCATGGATGGATGGATGGATAATGATTGAGTAGGCGGGTGGGTGGATAGATGGATGAATAATGGATGAATGAATGGATGGATGGGTGGGTGGATGGATGGGTTGGATGGATGGATGGGTGGATGGGTGGGTGAGTGGATGGGTGGATGGGTGGTAGGTGGGTGAGTGAGTGGTTGGATGGGTGGATGGGTGGATGGGTGGATGAATGAATAGATGAATGAATGGATGGATGGATGGATGGGTGGATGGGTGGGTGAGTGGATGGGTGGATGGATGGATGGATGGATAGATAGGTGGATGAGTGGATGGGTAGGATGGATGGATGGGTAGATGGATGGGTGGATGGATGGGTGGGTGAGTGGATGGGTGGATGGGTGGATGGGTGGATGGATGGATGGGTGGGTGAGTGGATAGGAAAATGCCTGAATCATCTTCACGGACCAGCTCTGACTCATCCTTGAAAACCCCCCAGCACTTGCTCTGTTTATGAAGCTGTTATCTCCATATCTAAAGGGATTTTACACAAGGAAACAAAAAGTCATTCACTAAAACACAAGAGCAAGCAACAGTTGCCATCAGATTTTGAAAAATTAAATTAGGAAAACACAGTCTCCAGTCACCCCTCCCTTCTCTCAGGTCTGAAGGTCTCCCTGTGCCCTCACAGGCCCGTGTCAGACCGCGTCACGGATTCTGGGGAAAAGCCCTACTCGGTGAGAGCCATTCCCTCTGTCTCCCAGGGCCCAGCTCTCACCCTGCACGTTGGAGGCTCCGGGGCCCTTGGAGAAAAGAGCAATCGGGGAAGGAAGAAAGGGCAGAGGGAGCCCAGAGGCCAGGGGGCGAGAGAGAAGCCGCCACGCCCTGTGCAGCGCGTCCTGTCCCAGCCTCGGCTCGGCTGTCCTGTCCCAGCCCATCCCCGCAGGGTGGGGCTGCCTCAGGCAGAGGCTCCGAGGCCCAGCTCCCTGGAGGCGGAAGCACCGGCCTCAGCCATCCCGTTTCCGGGAGAATTTCCCACGTGTGGGCCGGAGCTCCCGTGTCAGCGCAGCTCCCAGATGCCTCCGGGACTCCGGCCGCTGCCTGGTGTGGACAGCGGGCGGCAGCGCGTCCCTGCAGAGGGCGTCGGGCCCCGCGGTGCCACGGGAAGCCCATTCCCACCCACTGTTTCTTCTTGTGCGAGGACGTGCAGACCCACTGTGGACGTGGGCCTGGGAGCCTAACTTAACCAGTAAACGCGGGGCCTGGAGGGCGCCTGTCGGATGCGACTGTCGGTGACGGTTCCTCGGCGGCTGCTCCCTGTGGATGGTCCTCTGGCCCGTCTCTGCCTCTCAGAGCCCTTGGTCGGCTCTGGGCGCGGCTCTCGGACTGGTCCTGAGGGGCTGCGGGCCGCTGAGCGTCTGTATTTCATGTGGCTCCTTCCTCTCCTGCCGTCTGTCCGGAAGGTGGGGCCCCTGTGCGTCCCCAGGAGTCGGGGGTGTGGGGGGGTTCCGGTGCCCTGTCCGTCCCGCTGCCTGGCCTCCGTCCGCAGGGCGCTCCCCCAGAGCCCAGGCCACGAAGGGGACCAGCCAGGCCGGCTGCTGCAGAGCCGCCCTGCCCGCTCCGGCCCTGCCGGGCTCATGTCTGCAGGCTGGGCACCCAGCGGCCCAGGAGCGGCCTTTCCCGGACGGGGCGAGGCCACAGGGACGGCTCTGAGCCCGGCGGCCAGGAGGAGCCCGGTTCGGGCCGCACCCCCTGTCCCCTCCGTGGACGGAGGTGGACGGAGCCGGGAGGCGATGGCTCCTCATGACGTCAGCAGAGGAGCGTCAGCACCCACCTGCCTCCCTTTTCTAATCGCACGACGGGGGTGCGCTGACGTCAGAGGTGTGATGTCACATGCTCGCTGTTCTTTGAAAGCAAATAGCTCAGCGAGGGTCGCAGCAGCCGCGCTGTTTGCAAAAAGCGCGGGCTTGGAAACGGGGCTCCCCCACCCCCATTCATGGAGGGAAGTTCCGGAACCGCTGTCCCTCAAGGAGGTTCTGCAGGTGCGTCCGCACGGGGCGCCTGTGTGGGGCTCCCACCTGCTCCCACCGCCTCCCCCAACTCAGTTACTCGCCGGCCTCTCAGGGGACGCTCCCTGCACCCGGGATGGGGGGGTGGGGGGCGGGGCGGGGGGGGCAGGTGGAAGCTGTGTTTTGTAGCATAGAACCGGGTGCATTTGCAGCTCTGAGCGGCCAGGACCCACCATGGGTTTGGGGCCTGGGTTCTCCGGAGGGCCGCCCCGCCCATCGTGTCCGGCCCGTGGTCCTCATCCCTGGACCCTGCGCATCGGATGGAGCGCGTCCCTGGGCTGCCCCTCCCCCGCCTCCTCCGGGGTCTGTCCGCTCTCCTTGTCCTCTAGGTGGGGTTCCTGACTGTCAGGTCAGTACTGGCCAGGACCCCAACAAGGCCCTCCCACCCGTCTCAAACAAGCCCCACCCCCAGCAAGCCCCTCCCACCCCAACAACCCCCTCCCACCGAGCCCCGCCCCCAGGACCTGGCCCCGCCCCGAGGACCTAGCCACCCACCCCAGGTCTGGCCCCGCCCCCAGGCCTGGCCCCGCCCCCAGGACCTGGCCCCCGCCCCGAGGACCTAGCCACCCCCCCCCAGGTCTGGCCCCGCCCCGAGGACCTGGCCTCACAGCAGAGCAGCCCGTTATCCCCGGTTTCCAGGGCAGGCACAAGGTGCGGGCGCGGGCAGGCTCCCTGGGGCCCGCGAGTCCGGGCTGCGGCAGGCTCACCCGCGGTGGCACCGGCTGGCACAGTGCACCTGGCAGGCTCCGACCCACCTGAGCCAGCTGCTCCCTGACAGCAGCTCCTCTTGCCAGGGCGTGGGCGCCAAGCCTGGCGGAGGGGCTTGGCACAGGGTCCGCGCCCGCAGCGGCTGGGCACCGCTCTGAGTTCTGAGCGGGGAGGACGCCCCGTCCAGGCGGGTGTGCGGGACCCACCGTGACAGGGAGGGCGAGGCTCTGAGCTCAGGTCACCAGGCTGCTCACAGGGCGCGCGGCTGGTCTCAGTCCTCGGCCCTCGGCGCCAGGTGAGCAGGTGCGGCCAGGGCCGGGGTGCTCCGCCCACCGCGCCCGCCCTCCTCCACGCCTGCCTGGCGCTCCGCCCGCCCCCCCTCGCGTGCCAGGCCGCCCCTCTGCCCCCAGCCCTCCCCCACCCCACCCCCCCCCCCCCCGCCCCTGAGCGTCCGCCAGGGGGTGTTCATTCAGTCCTCACCGCCAGGAGGTGGACAGGTCCTGCGGCGGGGCCGTGCGCAGGGAGGGTCACCGTGGACGCAGGAAGGGCTACGATCCCAGCACCTCTCCGGGGACTGCTCGGTGCTGGGGCCCCTCTCCCCACCGCCCGGAGGCTTGTCCCACGCCCGCCCGCGGGAACCTGGGAACCAGGGGAACCAGCGCTGAAAGGGCGGCGGGCCAGGAGGGCGGAGGAGGGCCGGCCGCACCCTCAGAGCCCCCTCCCCTTGCCAGGAGGGCCGGGGCTCAAGAAGGTGTCCACGTGCACCGCGCCTCCCTCTCGTGGAAAGTCCCGGAGTCCAAGTTCTCTGCGAGGGAGGCTCCCCGTGACCTGGGGGTGGGGGGGCAACAGGGGCGCACCTCTCCTCCAGGCGGAGCTGGGGGACCCTGGCTCTGGGCAGCGCCCACTTCCTCCGAGGGCCCCTTGGCTCTGGGGTGAAGGAGGCCAGCGCATCCTCATGGCAGACCCGGGGGCCTGTGGGGAGAGGAGGTGACGCAGACTCGGACCCGGGGCCTGGAGTGCTCCGTGCTGCTGGCCTGCCTCCCCGAAGGCTCTGCCTGTGTGACGGCCCCTCTGCTCTGCTCAATGCGAGCCGGGCTGCAGCTCCGAGGATTTCTTACCCACGACCACCAGCCAGGACATGTCAGCACCCGGGCGCTGGGCCTCCACGGCCCCTTGAGGAAGTAGAGTGTGGCCCTGGCTGGTTTGGCTCAGTGGACAGAGCCTCGAGCCGTGGACTGAAAGGTCCTGGGTTCGATTCCGGTCAAGGGCACATACCTCGGTTGCAGGCTCAATCCCTGGCCCAGGTTGGGTTGAAAGCAACCAATACCTCTCTCCCTGTCCCTCGCCCTCGCCCTCGCCCTCTCCCCCTCTCCCTCTCCCTCCCACTCTCCCTCTCCCTCTCCCCCTCTCTCTCGCCCTAGCCCTCTCCCTCCCACTCTCTATAAAAATCAATGGGAAAGTATCCCGGGTGAGGATTAGCAACAACAAGAGGAGTTAGAGTGTGTTTATGCCGCACAGATCTCCAGCCCGCCTGCCCCCTGGAGGCAGCTCCGAGCAGCTCCCGGCAGAGACCTGGCCATCTTGGCCTGGCTGCCCCGCCAATACAGCGCATGGAGCCCCAGCAGGTGCCTCTGGCGCGGTACCAGGCTTCAAACACAACAGCGTGACTTGCGTTTGCCGACACGGGTGTTTTGGGGTTTGATGGTGCCCGCCCTCGGCTCTGGGGGATCAGCGTGTCACCACGTGCTATTCCGTGTCACGTGTGGGATGGGAGGGCGGCTCCTGGCGGTCAGCATGGCCTGTGTTTGACCATGGGAGGGGGATCTGGGCGCCCATGCACACGGCTGCTGCCTGACTGCTGGCCCCTGAGAGGACGGGGACGGGAGGGGGGGCAGACCCAGTCTGAGGGGCTGGTTGCCGAGCGCCCTCAGAGGCCTGTGCCCGCAGGACCAGAGCACGTGCCATGAACGTGGCCTCCAAGTGGATGGCGGTGGCCTTCGTCACGGGTTCCTTCCCTCCCTGTGGGTTGTGACAAATAGCTTGGGCTTCATGAGATGTGCGTTTTAAACGTCTTTCCCAGCGTGTTGATTAGGTTGGAGAGATGGAATTGGAGGCTGAGAAGCATCTTTTCAGTGTGCCTCCTAATCACCAGCTGTTTCCAAGAAAATGATCATGTTGGGCAAATGATGACATTTTGCTCTCACAACCGTGTCTCTACACGTTCACAAAACTTCTGGACCGCTCATTCAGCGTCGGAGCAGCTCTGCTCGGAAGGATGCTGCTTTCCACTGTGTTGGTCGCAGCCTAGCTAATCTGACACCTGGAGTTGCTGACAGAGGTGACTGTATGTCACAGGGAGCCGTGGTGACACTGCCGTCCCCTCCCAGGTCACGGGGAGCCCACCTGTATTGAGATATAACCGACATCCAGGTGACACTGTGTAATGTTAAGACGCAGACACGGAGATTCGATTCCCGTAGATATTGTGAGGTGATGATCACTCTGGCTTGGTTAACACCTCCCTCATCTCACACAGTTTAGCACCTTCCATGTATATCTTGCAGTTTGTTAACCATAGTCACCATGCTGAACGTGGAGTCCCCAGAATTATTCACCCACTAGAGGCCCGATGCACGAAATTCGTGCAAGAGTAGGCCTTCACAGTCCTGGCTTCGCCCAGAATGTCATCCGGAGGGTCGTGCCGCTGTTTGGCTGTTTGGTCGATTTGCATATTATGCTTTTATGATTATAGATAACTGGGTCTCTCTATCATTTGACCCCTTCATCCGTGTCTCATTCAGTCCCCCCACAGCCACCCTACTTCCTGTTTCTACAAGTTCAGGCTTTTAGGTCCCACTGTGTGCCTGAACCACATCTTCTCCATCCATCCATCCATCCATCCATCCATCCATCCATCCATCCATTCATCATCCATCCATCATCCATCCCTGATCCATTCATCCATCCACCCATCATCCATCCATCATCCATCCATCCATCCACCCATCCATCATTCATCATCCATCATCCATCCACCCAGCATCCATCCATCCATCCATCCATCATCCACCCACTATTCATCATCCATCATCCATCCATTATCCATCCATCCATCCATCATTCATTCATCATCCACCCACCATTCATCATCCATCATCCATCCACCCATCATCCATCCATCCATCATCCATCCATCCATCCATCCATCCATCCATCCATCCATCATCCACCCACCATTCATCATCCATCCATCCATCCATGCATTCATCATTCATCATCCATCATCCATCCACCCAGCATCCATCCATCCATCCATCCATCCATCCATCATCCATCCATCCATCCATCCATCCATCATTCACCCACCATTCATCATCCATCATCCATCCATCATTCATTCATCATCCACCCACCATTCATCATCCATCATCCATCCATCATCCGTCCATCCACCATTCATCATCCATCATCCATCCATCCATCCATCCATCCATCCATCCATCCATCCACGGACACTAGGTTGTTTCCACGTCTTGGCTGTTGTAAGTAATGCTGCAGTGAGCATGGGGTTGCAGAGGTCTCTTCATGATAATGATTCCACTTCCTTTGAATATGTGCCTGGAAGTGGAATTGCTGGGTCATATGGTTGTTCTACTCTTGGTTTTATTGAGGAGTCTCTAGACTCTTTTCCATAGTGGCTCCACCAACCAACTGTGCGAGAGGGGTCCCTTTTCTCCACGTCCTCGGCAACACGTGTGAGCTCCTGTCTCTTTGGTGATAGACGTTCCGACCAGTATGAGGTGATGCCTCATGTGGCTTTAGTTTGACTTCCCTGATGATTGGTGATGCTGAGCTCCTTTCATGTACCCTTTGGCCATCTCTCTGGGTGTTTCTAGTAATAGACATGTCGACTCTGACCTACTGCATGTCAGCATAAGCTCTCACCACATAATCATGTATGTGATTTTTAGTTGTCTTTAGTCATAATTAGTTGAAAAGTTGTTAATGTTTTATTTCAGATTTGGCACAAGTGTCTATAAGATACAATTGACCCTTGAACAACATGTGGGTCAGGGGCACCGACCCCTCACACTGCCAAAACTTCACGTATTACTCTTTTTTGTTGTTTATTAATTTTCACCCCAGGATATTTTTTCCTTTGATTTTTTTTTTATTTTTTTTTATTTTTAGAGAGAGAGTGGAAGGGAGGGGGAGAGACACAGAGAGAGAAACATCGATGTGAGAGAGACTCTTTGATTGGTTGCCTCCCACATGCGTCCCGACCAGGGCCAGGGATTGAGCCTGCAACCCAGGTATGTGGCCTTGACCAGAATTAAACCCTGGCTCCCCACCCCTGTGTGCTCTGGCCACCAGCTTCACGCATCACAGATCCCGGTGGGTCAGCCGCCCAGAGTCCTGACCTGGCTATCGCTCCGTGAAGGTGGCTCAGAATGTGGCCGCCCGGGGCCCCAGGTCTGGCACAGGCTGTGCAGGGACTTGAGCGGCCGTGAGGATCCAGATGAAGCAATTAACCTCGATGTCATTGTCATTATTAAGATACTTTAGCCAAAGGAACTAATTTCCTCACAGGATGTCTGGCAAAAATCATGTCCGCTCTCCTGAAGGTGTCCACATTGGAAATGTTAACAGGAATTACGCTCTGGTGTTTAATGACCCCCCAAGGCCCGGTTCCCTGTCAGTCCTGGGCAGTGGGCACGATGATGATGATGGTGATGATGGAGGTGATGATGGTGGTGGTGATGATGGTGATGATGGTGGTGGTGGTGATGATGATGGTAGTGATGATGGCGTCGATAATGGTGATGGTGGTGATAATGGTGATAATGGTGATGATGTGATGATGATGGTGAAGATGGTGATGATGATGATGACGATGGTGATGATGGTGGTGATGATGGTGATGGTGATGATGGTGATGGTGGTGATGGTGGCGATGGTGATGATGGTGATGGTGATGGTGGTGATGGTGATGGTGGTGGTGATGGTGATGGTGATGATGGTGATGGTGATGGTGGTGATGGTGATGGTGGTGGTGATGGTGATGGTGGTGGTGATGGTGATGGTGGTGGTGGTGATGGTAGTGATGATGGTGTCGATAATGGCGATGGTGATAATGGTGATAATGGTGATGATGGTGGTGATAATGGTGATGGTGGTGATGATGGTGGTGATGATGGTGATGATGGTGGTGATGATGGTGAAGATGGTGATGATGATGATGACGATGGTGATGATGGTGGTGATGATGGTGATGGTGATGATGGTGATGGTGGTGATGGTGGCGATGGTGATGATGGTGATGGTGATGGTGGTGATGGTGATGGTGGTGGTGATGGTGATGGTGATGATGGTGATGGTGATGGTGGTGATGGTGATGGTGGTGGTGATGGTGATGGTGGTGGTGATGGTGATGGTGGTGGTGGTGATGGTAGTGATGATGGTGTCGATAATGGCGATGGTGATAATGGTGATAATGGTGATGATGGTGGTGATAATGGTGATGGTGGTGATGATGGTGGTGATGATGGTGATGATGGTGGTGATGATGGTGAAGATGGTGATGATGATGATGATGATGGTGGTGATGGTGATGATGGTGATGATGGTGATGGTGATGATGGTGATGATGGTGGTGGTGATGGTGGTGATGATGGTGGTGATGATGGTGGTGATGGTGATGATGGTGGTGATGGTAGTGATGGTGATGGTGATGGTGGTGGTGATGGTGGTGGTGATGGTGATGATGGTGATGATGGTGATGGTGGTGGTGATGATGGTGATGGTGATGATGGTGGTGATGGTGATGATGGTGGTGATGGTGATGATGATGGTGATGGTGATGATGGTGATGGTGATGATGGTGGCGATGGTGATGATGGTGGCGATGGTGATGATGGTGATGGTGATGATGGTGGTGATGGTGATGATGATGGTGATGGTGATGATGGTGGTGATGGTGATGATGGTGGTGATGGTAGTGATGGTGATGGCGATGGTGGTGATGGTGGTGGTGGTGATGATGGTGGTGATGGTGATGATGGTAGTGATGGTGATGATGGTGATGGTGGTGATGGTGATGATGGTGATAATGGAGATGGAAGTGATGATGGAGATGGTGGTGGTGGCAGTGACCAGGACAATCACAGGGATAATGAGGCTGACAGTGGAGACTGGGGATGATCATAGTGATGACAGAGATGGTGGTGGTGACAGTGGGTGACAAGGACACCAGGAAACAGATCTCTGTGAGGGACCTGGAGACCTGTCGGGGCCCAGAAGAGAGGCATAAATACATGCCAATGCTCACTGCAGTAACAGGCCCCAATTTCCCTCTAATGAGACCCAGTAAATGTCGTTCCATCTGTGGTCAGATTAATAATTTCCAGTTCTTACAGGATTTAGTCTCTTCCCCGGGGCCCAGGTTCACTGTTCACCACTCACTTCCCCGTTAAGGGCGGGCCATTCCCCAGGTGTCCTCCTTGCTGAACAGCGGGCAGGTGGCAGCGGGCAGGTGGCAGCGGGCAGGGAAGCGCCAGCAGCCCCTCAGAGCCGCGTCCTGGCCCGCGGGACCTGCCCCTGCCTGCGACTCACTACTGTGGTGGAGCCTCTAGCTGAACGCACGGACCTCTGCAGGGAACTGGCTTTACGAGGGACGTCAACCTTTATTTAAAGAGAAATGAAAACTCCGACACAGAACGAGTGCGCCCGACTCCGCACGCCCTCCCCCGGGTGCCGGGAGCGTCATGACGCTTGTACCAATGTTGTAGCTTCTGTCGAGCACCCCTACGAGGAGCACTATTTTATCCGACTTTATAATGCGGCAATAAAACGTGCGCTCCAGGCGAAAACACCATGGATCAAGGTGTCAGCCGGGAGCCAGCCGTGGGACAGCCTTTCACTGACGCGTCGAGACTGACGCTGTAAATGGGAAATTAATACCGAGGCGGACCCTCTTGGCACATTCCTCTGTCCCAGAACTCGGTGTTACTGGGATGGAGAGACGTGCAAGTCCGTCAGTGGGGCCTCCGTCCTGACCCAGCGTTTCCTGGCGTCCCCGGCCCTCAGCGTCTCCCGCCGCTCCTCCCACGGCCTCCGCGACGCCCTCACTCCTGCTGGCCCTGCTCCAGCCCGGCCGCCTTCTTCCAAGAAACAAGTAGACCTCCTCCTCCTCCCCCCTCCTCCCCCTCCTCCCCCTCCTCTTCCTCCTTCTCCTCCTCCTTCTCCTCCCCTCCTCCCCCTCCTCCCCCTCCCCCTCCCCCTCCTCCCCTCCTTCCCCTCCTCCCCCTCCTTCCCCTCCCCCTCCTCCTCCTCCTCCTCCTCCCCTCCTCCTCTTCCTCCTCCTCCTCCTCCCCCCTCCTCCCCCTCCTCCCCCTCCTCCTCCTCCTTCTCCTCCTCCTTCTCCTCCCCTCCTCCCCCTTCCCCTCCTCCCCCTCCCCCTCCTCCCCTCCTTCCCCTCCTCCTTCCCCTCCTCCCCCTCCTTCCCCTCCCCCTCCTCCTCCCCCTCCCCCTCCCCCTCCTCCCCTCCTTCCCCTCCTCCCCCTCCTTCCCCTCCCCCTCCTCCTCCTCCTCCTCCTCCTCCCCTCCTCCTCTTCCTCCTCCTCCTCCTCCCCCCTCCTCCCCCTCCTCCCCCTCCTCCTCCTCCTTCTCCTCCTCCTTCTCCTCCCCTCCTCCCCCTCCCCCTCCTCCCCTCCTTCCCCTCCTCCTTCTCCTCCTCCCCCTCCCCCTCCTCCCCTCCTTCCCCTCCTCCTTCCCCTCCTCCCCCTCCTCCCCCTCCTTCCCCTCCCCCTCCTCCTCCCCTTCCCCCTCCCCCTCCTCCCCTCCTTCCCCTCCTCCCCCTCCTTCCCCTCCCCCTCCTCCTCCCCCTCCCCCTCCCCCTCCTCCCCTCCTTCCCCTCCTCCCCCTCCTTCCCCTCCCCCTCCTCCTCCTCCTCCTCCTCCCCTCCTCCTCTTCCTCCTCCTCCTCCTCCCCCCTCCTCCCCCTCCTCCCCCTCCTCCTCCTCCTTCTCCTCCTCCTTCTCCTCCCCTCCTCCCCCTCCCCCTCCTCCCCCTCCCCCTCCTCCCCTCCTTCCCCTCCTCCTTCTCCTCCTCCCCCTCCCCCTCCTCCCCTCCTTCCCCTCCTCCTTCCCCTCCTCCCCCTCCTCCTCCTCCTCCCCCCTCCTCCCCCTCCTCCCCCTCCCCCTCCTCCCCTCCTCCTCCTCCTCCTCCCCCTCCTCCTCCTCCTCCTTCTCCTCCTGCTTCTTTTTCCTCTTCTTCTTCTTCCTCTTCTTAGAGTCTGCCCTTCAACATTTCATGTAAGAAGACAAAAATGATAAATATATAAACAATAAAAGGCAATAAATACGTATCTATCAACAATTGAATCTAAAAATCAAAATAAGTAAGAAATCTAATGAACAGAATAAATGGTGAATAAAATAGAATCAGAGGCAGGGAAATGGCACAGCTGACGATTCTCAGAGGGAAGGGGGTGGGGGCAGGGAGATTAAACAAAGATCTTGTATGCATGTATGCATTACCTACGGACACAGACAGCAGGGTGGGGAAGGCCTGGGGCGGGCAGGAACCGGGTGAAGGGGGGCAGTGGGGGGGGAGATCAGTAATAATCTCAACAATAAAGAGTAAAATAGATAAAAATAAAAAGAAACAATTAGAGAATTCCAGCCGAGGTGGAACTCGGAAGCGAACAGACAACCTGCCCTCAGAGAAGTCCCACCCCCGGCGCTTTGGGGAGAATTCAGCAAATCCTTACGGGACGTCCGAACGCATCACTTCTCTGGGAGGCGCAGGCGGGAGCCGCCCGCTCCTGTGAGGCCGGCGTCACCGAGACCGGGACGCGGGACGTGGTTGACGAGCGGAGCGAATCGGCCGGCGTCTGAGGGACACGGACAAGGGGACGCGGGAGGAGACGCAGCCGCTCGTCCCGCTCCAGCGAGGACGAGCTCTGACCTCTGACCCAGGAGCGCCGACCCCGGGAGGACCGCTCACATCCTCGGCCACCCGCCACTCGCCCCGCTGGCAGAACAGAGGCGAGCCAGGGTGACCCAGACAGACACAGGAGAAAGGCTCTGGCACAGGTGACACCAGGTGACGCCGATTCCTGTGCAGGCTCCCGGGCTGGGCGGGGGCCTTCTCTGAGCCACTGGGGGCCTCTGTGAGCCCCCTCCGCCCGACCGCGCTCCCTCCAGGACGGGACCGAGCCCGGGTCGCCTCCTCTGGTCCCCCAGCTGGGCTCAGGGTGCGCTCACCGGCGGGGCCTGAAGCAGTGACGGTTACTGTAGCCACGCTGTCCCTGAGCAGGGGGTGGAGGCGCTGTGGCCCTGGCCTTCGAGGAGCTCGTGCCTGAAGGGGCAGAGACGGAGGGGAGACACATCACGGACGAACCACAGAACCTCAGGAACCAGGGGTACAGTGTGGACCCCCCCCCCCGTCCCCCTTCCTCCTCTCGCTCAGGGAAAACGCGAATCAACTTTCTATTAATTTTTTTTTTTTATTGATTTCAGAGAGGAAGGGAGAGGGAGAGAGACAGAAACATCAGTGATGAGAGCTGGTGCGGCTCAGTGGTTGAGCGTTGACCTGTGAACCAGGAGGTCACGGTTCGATCCCCATCAGGGCACAGGCCGGGCTGCGGCTCGATCCCCAGTGGGGGGTGTGCAGGAGGCGGCCGACCCATGGTTCTCTCTCAGCACTGATGCTCCTATCTCTCTCTCCCTCTCCCTTCTTCTCTCTGAAGTTAATAAAAAATATTTTTTAAAAAAGAAAGGTTAAAAATTAAATTTAAAAAATAACGGTGCCCCGATTTCCTCCCAGGTCCCCGTTGGGTCAGCGGACCGTTCTGTGCGTCCGTCCGGGAGATGCTAAGCATCAGCTGGTCCTAGGATACGGCCGCCTCGTTCAATATTTCAAATAAGTGACCGCATTTACGCTCCGTCTCACGTTTTAGGGATGCATCCGTGGTTCGTTACCGCGACTGTGTGTGCCCCGCCCACGGGTTCTGGGGGGCCGGCCTCAGCGCCTCTGCGGCCACCACCAGCCCCCCACACCCTCCAGGAGGCTCAGCGAGGCTCAGGGCATCGGGCGGGGGCTGGGGGTGCGGGCTCTGCGAGGTGTGGAGGGGACCAGGCCGGGAGTGATTGATCCTGGGGTGCAGGGCGGAGGCCTGATCGCAGGCTCCGGAGGCCGGCGGAGCGAGGCTGCGAGGTCAATTGTCAGCTAAACTTCAACCGGCGCCTTCGCTCAGATCCCAGCGCCTGCGGGACAGGAATGAGGGATTTTCTCTGCAGCCAAGCCCTGTATCCCCAGCCAGGCGGCTGCTCCTGCCATGATCGGCTCCCCCCTGAGCGCCTCAGTCACTGGCTCTAATTACCCGCTGGGCTGGCCGCGCCCTCCTCTGCGTCCTCCCCTCCCGTCCCTGGGTCACCGCCCCGGACAGCCCTCTCGCCCGGCTTCCTGTGCGTCCGGGAGAGTCATGGGGCGTGTTCGCTTCCACCGGAGGCCGGGCCACCATCTCCTCACACAGTGACCTGTCCCCTCCCGTGTCCTCACACAGTGACCTGTCCCCTCCCGTGTCCTCACACAGTGACCTGTCCCCTCCCGTGTCCTCACACAGTGACCTGTCCCCTCCCGTGTCCTCACACAGTGACCCGTCCCCTCCCGTGTCCTCACACAGTGACCCGTCCCCTCCCATCTCCTCACAGTGACCTGTCCCCTCCCGTCTCCTCACAGTGACCTGTCCCCTCCCATCTCCTCACAGTGACCTGTCCCCTCCCGTCTCCTCACAGTGACCTGTCCCCTCCCATCTCCTCACAGTGACCTGTCCCCTCCCGTCTCCTCACAGTGACCTGTCCCCTCCCGTGTCCTCACAGTGACCTGTCCCCTCCCATCTCCTCACAGTGACCTGTCCCCTCCCGTCTCCTCACAGTGACCTGTCCCCTCCCGTGTCCTCACAGTGACCTGTCCCCTCCCATCTCCTCACAGTGACCTGTCCCCTCCCGTCTCCTCACAGTGACCTGTCCCCTCCCATCTCCTCACAGTGACCTGTCCCCTCCCATCTCCTCACAGTGACTGTCCCCTCCCGTGTCCTCACACAGTGACCTGTCCCCTCCCATCTCCTCACAGTGACCTGTCCCCTCCCATCTCCTCACAGTGACCTGTCCCCTCCCGTCTCCTCACAGTGACCTGTCCCCTCCCATCTCCTTACAGTGACTGTCCCCTCCCGTGTCCTCACAGTGACCTGTCCCCTCCCATCTCCTCACAGTGACCTGTCCCCTCCCGTCTCCTCACACAGTGACCTGTCCCCTCCCATCTCCTCACAGTGACCTGTCCCCTCCCGTCTCCTCACAGTGACTGTCCCCTCCCGTCTCCTCACAGTGACCTGTCCCCTCCCATCTCCTCACAGTGACCTGTCCCCTCCCGTCTCCTCACAGTGACCTGTCCCCTCCCGTGTCCTCACACAGTGACCTGTCCCCTCCCGTCTCCTCACACAGCGACCTGTCCCCTCCCGTGTCCTCACACAGTGACCTGTCCCCTCCCGTCTCCTCACACAGTGACCTGTCCCCTCCCGTGTCCTCACAGTGACCTGTCCCCTCCCGTCTCCTCACACAGTGACCCGTCCCCTCCGACTCTTCGCTCCGTCCTCTGCTCCGTCGCCTGCTCAGGGTGTGGGCTCGGCCGCCCGCGTGGTGGAGGAGGAGTCGAGGCCGTGGTGCCAGGACCCAGCTCTGGGCCCAGAGACCACAGGCCTGGGGGGTGGTCACAGGTCACAGGTCACAGGGATGCCCTGCGGGGCTGCAGGCACCGGGTCCCTGTGCCCGGCTCCGGGGACCTGCCAGGGCTCCTCACACGGCCCTTCCCAGCAACACCTCATTTCTCTAAACATCAGGACACACGATCTTAGCACATGATGGCGTTTCCTTGCGTGCACGCAGGGGTGGGAGCACATGTGTGGCGTATACATGTGCATGCCCTGTGTGATATGTGTCTCTGCGTGTGCAGCTGTGTGCATGCAGGTGTGGGGGCACACGTGCATGCCCGTGTGTGGTATGCGAGTGTCTCTGCATGTGTGTGCATGTGCGTGCATGTGTGTGTGCCGGTGTGGGGAGCTTCCTAGTGGAGGGGCCATGTGTGCAACGGATGACCACGCAGAGGGCAGATCCCAGCGCTGCCTCCTGAGCTCCCACTGGTCTCATCCTTAACCGGGGAGCGAGTAAGCTCACGGTCTAGCAGGTGGGGTGCGGGGCTGGGCACCGTGAGTCCCACGGGCCCTGTCATGGGACCGCCTTTATCCGGGCATCACCTCTGGGCCCAGGAGCTGCACCCTCCAGCGATGTCCTTGGCCCCCCGACCCCCAGACTCCGAGGCCCCCAGGACCCTTGCCCCCAGACTCTGAGGCTCCCAGAACCCCCAGCCCCCAGCCCCCCGTCCTCCCCAGCCCCCAGTCCCCCCAGTCCCCAGGACTCCCAACCCCTAGGCCCCCTGGCTTCCAGGTACCCCAGCCCCCAGCCCTCCTAGCCCCCAGGCCCCTGGCCCCCTGCCCCCTGGCCCCCAGGTCCCCAGGCTCCCCAGCCCCCAACACCCCAGTCCCCAGGATCCCCAACCCCTGGGCCCCCTGGCCTCCAGGCACCCCAGCCCACAGCCCACCCAGCCCCCAGCCCCCAGGCCCCCCAGCCTCCTGGCCCCCCAGCCCCCAGGCCCCCCAGCCTCCTGGCCCCCCAGCCCCCAGGCCCCCCAGCCTCCTGGCCCCCCAGCCCCCAGGCCCCCCAGCCTCCTGGCCCCCCAGCCCCCAGGCCCAGCGACGGCAAGCACCCCGAGTATCAGAAGCCGTGCTGCTCACCGTCCCGAGGTCACTCTGGCACATCCGCGTTGAAATAAAACTTTCATGAATCTGAATAATTACATCAATAGATCGTAATCTGGGTAATTAAAACTCCACAAGACAGGCCCAGGCATATAACAAACACCCACAAACCATCTTAATGGCCACAAGCTGCTCCTTGGCCCGGAGGTGTCCCGGGGAGGGGCGGCGGGTGCAGGCGGGTGCGGGTGGGAGGGACGGGTGCAGGCGGGTGCAGGCGGGAGGCTCTGCTCAGGGCCCCGCTGCACGGCCTTGGATGGGCCGTGGGACCCTCTCCAGGCTCCTGTAACCCTGACAGGTCGGCCCATCCAGCCCCCCAGGGCTCAGAAGCATTTATTCACTCAGAGAACACGTCCTGTGAAGGTCACGTGAACCCCTGTGAAGGTCATCGAGGAGAGGGGTGTGAGGGTGACGCGGGGCTCTGTGGCCTCAGCAGCGAGAGCCCTCCATTTCAGTGGCCGGAGCGCCACGCCGTGGCCAAGGAGGCCGTGCAGACCTCCCACGTGGCCACCCCCAGCCCGGCTAAGGGTCTGCAGGGCCCAGGGCAGGGCGACCGGGCGGGCAGGGCAGGGCGACCGGGCGGGCAGGGCAGGGCCACCTGCTGCTTCAGGGCTGCCCGCGGTCCTGGGACCTCACTGCTCCTCCATCCCCACTGTCCCGCCTCCAGCGTGGAGATGATACCCCTGAACTGGCTGTTGGTTTGGGGGTGGCCATAGCCCCGGACCAAGGTCAGGCCAGCGTGTGACCCTGGGCAGCGCTGACCACAAGCCTGGAGGAGCGACATGGTCCCCACGGTCTCCAGTACACGGCCGTCAGAGGGCCAGGGAGAAGCGGGGCCCTGTGTCCTGGTGCCTGCTCCGCGGGCCGCCCGTGGTCCCCCAGGGGCAGCCGGGACGGTGCTGGGGTGGGGGGCAGGGCACAGGCCAGGGTGAGGCTGACTCAGGGCAGGCGCTGCTACCTTCAGATCTGAAGTCTCTTGAGGGTGGGTCCAACCTGGACCTGGAGCTGGACTCGGACCCAGCAGGAATACAGCCCCGCCAGCCAGAGTCAGACTCGCTGCTGGCAGGGCTGTGGGCCGCCTGCTGGGCCTGGGGGTGCGGGGTAGTGCCGGGAGCCGGTCCATCCTTGCTGTTTCAAGGGACCTGGCATATATGGCATACTTTTCTTAATATGTTTGCTCACCTTCTTGGCGCTGTGTTTTAACCAAAGTCACCTCTCCGAGAAAGGTTGAATCCCCAGGTAGGGATTTTCCCCTGAAGTTAGGGAGGGAATAAAACCCCTCAACTAAGTGCCAGGCGGGTAATTAATCCCTTTAACTACGAACAATCATGCTTAAACTACATAATCTTTTCTCCCTGGAATGGAGATAAGAAACGCCCTAACCTTTGTAATAGAGATTGATAGGATTGAATCAACTGGTATAAATACAGTTGTAACAAGACAGAAACACTCAGAACTCAGGAGACAGAATTCAGAAGACAGAACCTACACGGAGCCTAGAGACAGAAGAACTTCGCTGGCGAGAGCATGCCAGAGGATCCTGGACCGGGACTGGCCTCGGAGCCTAGAGACAGAGCCTAGCGGGAGAACATGGCAAGGGATCCTGGACTGAACCTGACTACAGAGATTGGTAGGAGAACCTGACTGGAACCTGGACACTGAACCTGACTGGAGAGCCTGGACAGAACCTGGCTGGAGAACCTAGCGAGGGAACATGGCTACAGAACCTCGCTGGAGATCCGAAACAGAACTTCTCTGGAGATCCGGGCTGGAGATCCTGGCTAGGCTGCTGATCAACTGAACGCTGTCTCCGTGACATTCCTTCTTCGCCGACTCCGTCCACACCTTTGGGGAACCCCTGGACCCGCTGGGGTTGGACCCCGGCATATGGCGCCCGAACAGGGACCCCTAGGTAAGCGCCCCACACTCGGGACGGATCGGACTCCACCGTAGGAAGAGGGTGGATAGTCTTCGCCGACTCCGTCCACACCTTTGGGAACCCCTGGAACAGGATTCCCTTAGGTAAGCCGCCCCATTGAGAACCTCCACACTCGGGACGGATCAGACTCCACCGTAGGAAGAAGGTGGATAGTCTTCGCCGACTCCGTCCACACCTTTGGGAACCCCTGGAACAGGATTCCCCTAGGTAAGCCCCCCTCCCCCATTGAGAACCCCCACACTCGGGACGGATCAGACTCCACCGTAGGAAGAGGGTGGATAGTCTTCGCCGAATCCGTCCACACCTTTGGGAACCCCTGGAACAGGATTCCCTTAGGTAAGCCCCCCCCATTGAGAACCCCACACTCGGGACGGATAGGACTCCACCAGGGTGCTACAGACCCCCCTATAGAGGATAAGTAGGGTAAGAAGGTGGATAGTACAGAACTTAGATTGAGAAGATGTGCCATACTGAGTCCAAAGAAAGAAGACTCTGTATTGATCCTTAGATTGAGAAGACGTGCCATACTGAGTCCAAAGAAAGAAGACTCTGTATTGATCTTTAGATTAAGAAGATGTGCCATACTGAGTCTAAAGAAAAAAGACTCCGTATTGATCTTTTAACATATATGCTTGTTAGCAGAGGAATTAAGGTTACTCCCAGTCAGACAGAACATTTTATACAAGAAATACGTCCATGCTTTTCTGAGGAAGGAAAGGTGCCGGAAAGGTAAATGTAGAGGCATGGGAGAAGGTAGGCCCAAGGAGCCTTATCCTTAACCCCACTGCAGCCTTTCCACCCCGGGAAAGTGCAGGATTGGCAAGCTCTCCCTGGGGTGATAGATCAGGACTCAGGTAATAGGAGAAAGCGCCAATCCTACTCTTAAAATGGATACAAGAGAGCGTTTGAGGTTTTTCTTTTTAATGCCTGCTTTTAAAAAATAAAAAAGGGGGAATTTGCCGGGAGCCGGTCCATCCTTGCTGTTTCAAGGGACCTGGCATATATGGCATACTTTTCTTAATATGTTTGCTCACCTTCTTGGCGCTGTGTTTTAACCAAAGTCACCTCTCCGAGAAAGGTTGAATCCCCAGGTAGGGATTTTCCCCTGAAGTTAGGGAGGGAATAAAACCCCTCAACTAAGTGCCAGGCGGGTAATTAATCCCTTTAACTACGAACAATCATGCTTAAACTACATAATCTTTTCTCCCTGGAATGGAGATAAGAAACGCCCTAACCTTTGTAATAGAGATTGATAGGATTGAATCAACTGGTATAAATACAGTTGTAACAAGACAGAAACACTCAGAACTCAGGAGACAGAATTCAGAAGACAGAACCTACACGGAGCCTAGAGACAGAAGAACTTCGCTGGCGAGAGCATGCCAGAGGATCCTGGACCGGGACTGGCCTCGGAGCCTAGAGACAGAGCCTAGCGGGAGAACATGGCAAGGGATCCTGGACTGAACCTGACTACAGAGATTGGTAGGAGAACCTGACTGGAACCTGGACACTGAACCTGACTGGAGAGCCTGGACAGAACCTGGCTGGAGAACCTAGCGAGGGAACATGGCTACAGAACCTCGCTGGAGATCCGAAACAGAACTTCTCTGGAGATCCGGGCTGGAGATCCTGGCTAGGCTGCTGATCAACTGAACGCTGTCTCCGTGACATTCCTTCTTCGCCGACTCCGTCCACACCTTTGGGGAACCCCTGGACCCGCTGGGGTTGGACCCCGGCAGGGTAGGGGTGTGGGGGGGGCGGCTCTGAGAGGCTGGAGACAGATGGAAGCAGCTGCGTGTGGAGCCTGATTCTAAGTGACGCTGGGAAGGCCCCGCCCAGGCCCCTCCCGCAGGGCAGCCGTGGCCACAGGTGAGGGGAGCGGACAGCACCCTCCGCAGGTGAGGGGAGCGGACAGCACCCTCCGCAGGTGAGGGGAGCGGACAGACAGCACCCTCCGCAGGTGAGGGGAGCGGACAGACAGCACCCTCGCAGGTGAGGGGAGCGGACAGACAGCACCCTCTCAGGCGAGGGGAGCGGACAGACAGCACCCTCTCAGGCGAGGGGAGTGGACAGACAGCACCCTCGCAGGTGAGGGGAGCGGACAGACAGCACCCTCTCAGGCGAGGGGAGCGGACAGACAGCACCCTCTCAGGTGAGGGGAGCGGACAGACAGCACCCTCGCAGGTGAGGGGAGCGGACAGACAGCACCCTCGCAGGCGAGGGGAGCGGACAGCACCCCCGCCGCCGGGGCAGCCCTCCCGGCCCAGCGAGGCCCGTCTTGCTCTCGGCGTCGCTCCCCGCAGAGCCGGCACCATGTTCCGCTGTATCTGCATCGGCCACCAGATGTGAGCGCGTCGGTGCCATTTACTACAAAAGACGGGGGACAATGAGACGCGTGTTTTAAACTGTGATTGCAAAGCTGACCTTATTAAAATTCCACCTCCTCCATAATTAAAAAAACTAATTACTTTTCGTAATTGGACCAGAAATGCCATTTTCGGGCCATTAATATTCAGAGGTTGTTTGGGAGCCGGCCCGCACGGCCCTGTCAGCCGGCCTCCCGCGCGTCTCACGGAAACGTGCTGGGGAAGAACAGTTCGCATTTTAACGAGTCGTGCATCCGCGGCCGCGTTTATAAATAAAGTTTTAAATTGCTAATTAATTTGCGGGGCCTCTCTCTGCACCGCCTCCCAGCCAGGCAGGGGCCGGAGGGAGGGCCCCCCGCCCGCGGCCGCCCCCCCTTTGCGGGCAGCGGGATGGCCACGCTCCGCTGGGCCCGATGCCGGCTAATTGCTCGGCTCCGGGGGGGGTGGGTGGGGGGACGGGGGGCGGCGAACCCAGACCCGGAGTGAGAGCCGGTTTTGTAATTAACCGAGCTCAGCAGAGAGGGGTTTTACAGAAGGAACGTCAGACCGTGTCGGGCTGCCATGGCGACCGGGTTCTGGGCGGCCTGAGGGTGGCGGGGCGGCAATGGGGACCGGGTGTCCTCTCCCCGCAGCCGGGCCCCCACCTGCTGCCCCTTGTCTGCGCCCACCTGTGCCCGTGGGAGCCCGGGGGGGTGGTCCTCTCGGCCCTGCACCCCGAGGTCTCCCTCCTGACCCGCAGTCCCAGGCCGCCCTGAGCGCCTCTGTGGGCACGTGGAGGGCGGGGTGGGTGCAGGGGGGCTGTGTCCGCAGGTTGACGTGTCCCCCGACACTCTCTCCCGGTCTCTCCGGTTTCGCTCCTGCTACTCGCGGACCCCACAGGCCGGCGGTGCGGACCTGGAGCGGACGCTCTGGACGCGGCTTTAGTCCTGGCCCAGCTGGGCCACCGCGGGCCCTCCCGTGGCGGCCGAGGCAGAGGGCACCGTGGAAACCAGGGGCTTGTTTCCACGCGAGTGAGTGCCATGCGCTCTCCCGTGCGCGTGCGGTTCAGCGAGTTCCTTTTCCCATGACATCACCAGGACCCACCTCCACCGGCCGCCCATCGGGCCACGGGGAGCTCCCCTGCCCGGGAACCAGCTCCTGGATGGTCTTTGGGGGGTGGTCAGTGAGATCCAGCACGAGTCTGCGGCCACAGTGCGTCGGGGGTTGTGCCCAGCGTTTTAAAATGTGTGGAGAGCGGCTACAGCGTTTGGACGGGTTCAAGCCTGGGACTAATGAGGGGGCACGTCCTCTCGTGGCAAAGCCGCGTGCAAGTCCCCGCACAGTGACAGCCGAAGGCTACGCCTGTGAGCTTGGCCTCATGGTCCGAACCTGTGGGCCACGTGGCTGAGGGGTGTGGGCTGCGGGAGGGGCAGCAAGTAAACAAAGCTGGACCAGGGGCGTGTGATCGATGGATTCGAAACCGCGAGGACGTTGTGGCCACGCCCTTACCCAGCCTCGCGGGCTCCGCCGTAAAGTAGAGACTCGGCTCGCAGGCCGTGGGCTGTCGCTGCCCCTCCATCAGGGGGCCGCGTCCCACCCAGGCCCAGCTTCCTCCTCTGGGCGTCCTCTCCATCCTCCCCGCCCCCTCCCGGGCTCCGAACCCGGCCGTGCCGCGCGGCACAAAAACGGAACCGAGTGGAGAGCAGCCGTGAGAGCCCGTGGGCGGTGGTGAGTGTTCTGTCATCTCGCGTGGAGTTCGTGGACGTGCCCGCACGGGGTGCCCGGGTTCCGGGTAAAACATGGGCTTTGCGTCTTGATGGTCATTACTTAGAGCAGGGCAGGGCTTCTCCAAGTTCAGCGAGGTCGCCCTCCCTCCTTTGACATTAAAATGCAGATTCCTGCTCCGGCCAGTGTGCTCAGTGGTTAGAGCAGTGGTTCTCAACCTTGGCTGCACATGAGAATCACCTGGGGGTCTTTTAAAAATCCTGATTCCTGGGCCTCATCCTCCGGAAATTCTGTTTCTTTGTTACTAATATTGTGGCCCCACCCCATAACACAGAAACAGAATTTCTGGAGGATAGGGCCCAGAAATCAGGATTTTAAAAAGACTCCCCGGTGATTCTCATGTGCAGCCAAGGTTGAGAACCACTGGGCTAGAGCATCAGCCCGCAGACTGAAGGGTCCCGGGTTCTATTCCCAGTCAAGGGCACGGACCTCGGTTGCAGCCTTGATCCCTAGTCCCGGTCGGGGTGTGTGTGGGAGGCAGCCAGTCAATGTGTCTCTCTCACATCGATGCTTCTCTCTCTCCCTCCACCCCTGTCCCCTCCACATTCTCTAAAAATCAATGGAAAAATATTCTCAGATGAGGATTAACAAAAACAATAATAATAAAAGGCAGATTCTGATGCCGCAGGACTGAGCCGGGGCCTGAGGCTGCATTTCTGTTTTTTAAAAATGTGTTAATTGATTTTTTTAGAGAGAGGAAGGGAGAGAGAGAGGGGGAGAGAGAGAGAAAGAGAGGGGGATGGGCAGAGGGGGGTGGGCACAGGCCAGGGCGGGGCTGGGCAGAGGGGGGCGGGCACAGGCCAGAGAGAGAGAGAGAGAAACATCAGTGATGAGAGAGAATCATGGGTTGGCTGCTTCCCACACACCCCCTTTTGGGGGTAAAACCTGCAACCCGGGCCTGTGCCCTGACCGGGAATCGAACCGTGACCTCCCGGTTCAGGGTCAACTCTCGCCCTCTGAGCCGCGCGGGGGACGAGCCCGCTGCTGGCACTGACCTCGGGCAGCAGGGCTGCGAGCACGCGGAGCTGGCACGCCTGCCTCTGCCCCCCCTCCCGTGCAGCTGGTACGGCACCCGGGCGCGAGGATGCGTTTTTAATCTCCATGTTCATCCCCCCAAAGCCTCCCCCGTTCTTGGCTGCACGGAGCGGCCGGGCAGCCAGGCCAACTGGCCTCTTCGTGGGGTTGAATCTGAGAAGCATCGAGGTCGCCTGGACTCCCGCCCGCGCCCGCGTGGGCCAGGGACGTGTCCGCGTCCCAGGAGCCCGCCCAGCACGGCACCCGCCTGCCCTTCTGGCAGCTTCAGACGGCGGGTCACGTACCTCCGTGCCCTCGGAGCCCTGGGCTGCAGACACGCCCGCTGAATCCGGATGCACCGAGCTCAGTGGTTACAGCTCGCAGTGTGTCAGGAACAGCCATTCATCATGAAGTTACCGTATGCGAATGGACACATGCGGACGAACACCGTAGGCAGACGGCAGCGGAGTTCCGTGCGAAGGGTCATTCCGGAGGCCCTGCAGGCTGCGCTGTCGGCCGGGCCCAGGCCTGGCCGCTGTTTCCTGGCAGCAAAGAGGCCGAGTCGAAGGCTGTAAAACGGAACAGGCAGGCCGCCCGCTGCCCCGCCTAACGCCTCACTGTTTACATTTCGGTGCAAACTCCCTTTGGCTGAATCAGGCAGATGAGCCGCGGCTCGCACGCCCGGATGGAGCGCTTTGCCGGCTATTTCTCTTTTATGGATCCCCAGTCCCCGAGCATTTGGGCTGGCCAGGCCGGCAGTGCAGTCCTCCGCTCTCCGGCCTGTTTTTATTGGGCTCTTTAGTTCATTTTTATTTTTTTTTATTGACTTTAGAGAGGAAGGGGAAGGGAGAGAGAGACAGAAACATCAATGATGAGAGAGAATCACCGATCGGCTGCCTCCTGCACGCCCCCAACTGGGGATCAAGTCTGAAACCCGGCATGTGCCCTGACTGGGGATCAAACCCTGACCTCCTGGTTCATAGGTCAACGCACAACCACTGAGCCACACAGGCCGGGCGGGGCTCCTTGGAGCTGGCGAGGCTTTAGACAACGGAGGGCAGGCGGTACTCACCCAGCCGGCCTCTGCTGTGTGGAGGGAAGAGATAAGATTGAGGGTGAGGCCGGGCCAGCATGGCTCCGTGGTTGAGTGTTGACCTATGAACCAACCAGGAGGTCACGGTTCGAGTCCCCGTCAGAACACATGCCCGGGTTGTGGGCTCGATCCCCAATAGGGGGCGTGCAGGAGGCAGCCGATCGGTGATTCTCTCTCATCAATGATGTTTCTATCTCTCTCCCCCTCTCCCCTCCTTTCTCTGAAATAAAAGATTGCGGGTGAGGGACGGGGAATGATGCTAAAGTGGCTTTTTGTAACTTTAGAAATTGCACCAAGTCCTGGCCCGATGCTCTTCTCAAGGTCAGCCAGCCCAGCTGGGTTAGGGGTGCGAGCAGGTGTGAGCGGTGGTCACCCGCGCTCGGAGGGGACCGCACAGGGACTTGGGGACCAGGGGGCGCTCCCCGCTGATCCGGGCGGCTCCAGGAGGAATGATGAGGAACGGGAGGCACATGACGTGACATGTCAGACTGGCCGAGCGACAGCGACACCCCCGCCACTCAGTGGCCACGGACGGCCTTGTTCCGGGGTTTCTCTGTGAGGCCCCCCATGAATGCCAGCCCTGGAGGCGGGATTGCTAACGTTCACGGAACCCCACCGCCGTGAGGCCCTGCAGAGCCGGAGGCCCTGCGTCACAGCGACCAGATGGGGCCTGCCACCTCCTGTCTCCCCGCTGCCCGCGGAAGAGGGGTGCTGGGTGCTGCCTCCAGCCCCGGCCTCGGGGGAGCAGCAGGGCCCTGGGAACACGGCACGCATGCCGTTTACTTAGAATAAACCCCAACCCCCCAGAGACAGGCCGCCCCCTCCTGCCGCCCGTCCGGACGCGTGAGCAAGAGCGACGGGGGCTCTTGACCTCAGTGACCTCTAAGTTCTCAAACCGCCGTCGCAAAGAAAAGCAGTAAGTCCCCGCAATGGGCTTTTAACCTCAATTTTTTAAAGAAAATGATTTTGCATGAGTTTCATAATTTCACTTGACATTCGTGTTTCAGCGAGAAAACCGGCTCCCGGCTGAGATAAATTCCACGAAACAGCGACTGGAATCCAATTTCCACGTCCCCCCGGTGCCGTCCCCCCATGCCGTCCCCCCCGATGCCGTCCCCCCCCCATGCTGTCCCCCTAATTAACTCGGCTCCGCCTGTGCCAAGGCGGCCGGCCGGGCAGGCGTGTGGCGTGGCGAGCGGACGAGGAGACAACGGGCCGTATTTACGGCTTCTCATTATTCCTCCCGCAGCCACACCGAGCGGGCTGCCGACAATTACAGTGCGTTTGTGCCGCTTTAGCAGTAATTGGGCGAACCCTGCAATTTGTCCTGTGATTCTCAGTTAAGCGACCGACAGCCACGAGCGGGTGGGTGACAACAGGCCCAGCCACGGCCTCCGCGGGGGGGGGGGGTGTTAGCCGACGCCGAGGGGTGTGGGCGCTGTCCCTGCCGGGGACTCGCCACATCAGCCCGACACGAACCCCATCTCAGGGCCGCGGGGGCAGCGTGGAGCGGAGGTTGTGCGAACGCACCCTCAGGAGCTGGCCGTCAGCTCGGGGTCGCGGTGCAGAGCCCCCAGCAGGGGGCGCCTCTGCCCAGGTGGCTTCCGGCGTCCTGAGCCCACACCCGGCAGCGCCCCCAGGGGACCTAGCGGGGTGCAGGGTGCAGAGTCCCTCTGGCCCCTGTGGTGGGAGGCCACGGGGTGTCCCCGCTCCTGGGCAGGTGGCCAGGAGGCTGTGACGCAGCCGGGTGTGGCCAGCGTCCTTTATTTTTATTTTATTATTTTAAAATATGTTTTTATTGATGTCGGAGAGGAAGGGAGAGGGAAAGAGAGAAACATCAATGATGAGAGAGAATCATGGATCGGCTGCCTCCTGCACGCCCCCCGTGGGGATCGAGACCACAACCGGGCCTGTGTCCCTGACCCGGAATAGAACCTGGGACCCTGCAGTCTGCAGGCTGACGCTCTAGCCACTGAGCGGCACGGCCAGGACAGCGTCCTGTAAGTGAGCACAGACGGCCGCTGTCCCCCCAGGCCCTCCACGCAAAGCGCCTGCCACACGCCTTCAGGGGCCAAGGCGACGGGGGGGGGGGGGGCCCAAGGGCGCTAGGAGGGGCGGGTGTGGAGAGGCCACCTCCCTGGGACCGTGCCGCTGGGGCTGGTGGGCAAGGACACCCGGCTGCGGCCTGGGAGCCGTGGAGGGGCCCCTGGGGTGCAGAGCACAGGGTCCTCCTGCCCCTGGGGGGGGGGGGGTCAGTATTTGTTCTGGTTTTTGGTTCATCTTCACCCGAGGATACTTTCCCATTGATTTTAGGGAGAGCGGACGAGAGAGGGAAAGACAGACAGAAACATCGATGTGAGAGAAACACATCCATTGGTTGCCTCCCGCACCCGCCCCGACCAGGGCCCGGGCGAGGGAGGAGCCTGCAACCCAGGCACGTGCCCTCGACCGGAATCGAACCCAGGACCCTTTGGTCCGCAGGCCGACGCTCTATCCACTGAGCCACACCAGCCAGGGCCCGACTCCCGGGCCGTGACTCACGGGATCGAGGGATGAAGCTGCGGATCAGAGGCGCCCGGACAAGGCGGGAGCCCACCGCAGGCAGAGGCGGGCTCCCCGCTCGGGAGGGACCCGAAAGGGCCGCCCCCAGCATTCTGCCCCCCCCAACCCCCCCCCCACACCCGCTGCAGCGGCTCTCCGTCTGCCTGCGCTGCCCCTGATCCCCTGATTGGCTGCTGGCCTCGGCGCAGCATGTCCTTCGTTTCACATCCTGTCTCAGCACACCCTGCTTTTCAGCAAAACGCCTTGAGGTTTCAGCTCGCTCCACGCGCCCTCCTCCCACCCCGCGCCTGCTGCGCACTCCTCGCCCTGTGGCCACCGTCCGCGCCGCCGGGCACCCGGTAAACGCTGGGCGCACAGAAAGTTCCCTAACTTTCCGGGCCGGAGACGCACCCCGGAGCTCAGCCTCACGTGGGCGGAGGGGCGAGGCGGCAGGATTTGGGGTGGGCGTGGGCTGTCACCTCCCATGAGTTATAAACACCGTGACTCTGTTACACTCTTTAATGAAGTCGTAAATATCAGGCCCGGCTTACTGCCTGGGGCACAGGCTCCGTCCTCTTCATCAGGCGTCCGATGAAGAATTCATATTTCATTTAACTTCCTGCGTGTGGGCTAGAAAGAAAGCATCCTTCTGAGTTCCTTACGACTAAAACGATGAAACCCGTTTTCCCCCGTGAGTTCTTCGGTGTGTGGGGAAATGTTGGCGGGAACTCGGAGACCGAGCGTTGTGGTACCTGACTGGTCGGGTGGGTGGTGCACTCGTCAGCGAGGCCACGGAGTTGCTGCGTAACAAATAGGACCACAACTCTGACTCGCAGGGCAAGTTTCAGCTCTGGCCTCTGGGCGGGGGGCTGTGGCTGTGCCTCGATGGCTGTCCTTTGTGCTAAGCTGGGCCCAGTAACCGGTCTGGGTGGCCCGAGGGTGGGCTGACACGGGCTGGTCCTGTGGGGTGGCTGGGTGCTCAGCCTCACCCCCGCCACCGGGCGCGCCCCTGCCTGTCTGCAGGGAGGTGCTGGGTGGTCACAGACATCGCCTGGGACTCGTGCGCGTGCCTGAGGGTGGGGAGGGCGCCTGAGCCGCCAAGAAAACAAAGATGTGCTCTGGGCACCCCAAAGGTGGCCGAGAAAAGAGAGATAATAAAGGGAAACTGGACCAAACATCAAAAATGAGAGAAACAGGGCTCAGAGCGCGTCGAGCTGAGAGGCCTCGAGGGGAGCGGAGTCCGTCTCCTCCCGGGGGCAGAGGAGGCAGAGGGGCTCGGAAACAGCTCCGCTCTGAGGTTGGTAAGAGACACTGGGGATTAAGTGACTCGGGGAGGCTGGGTGCACGTGAAGGGCCGTCTCAACTTCATAGGAGGAGGCATTTGAACCTGACGCGACCGAGAGGAGACGATCGCTGTACAATGACAAATGGCCCAATTTATAGGAAGTTTAATGGAATTGGCGTGGGATGCTCAGCAGCAAACAGTGCACAGGAGCTCACCCGCCCCGTGGGCAGAGTCTGTGAGAGAAGCCGGGCTACACCCAGGGGAGCCCTGGCCGGTGTGGCTCAGTGGATAGAGCGTCAGCCTGCGAACTGAGGGGTCCCGGGTTTGATTCCAGGCAAGGGCACATGCCCCGGTTGCAGTCTCGATACCCAGTAGGGGGCGTGCAGGAGGAATCTGACTGATGTTTCTCTTTCTCCCTCTCTCTACCTCTCTCTCAACGAAAACATCAACACTAATAAAAGAGAAAAATGGTAATTGGCGTATGAGCTACCCTTTTCATTGGCTAATCAGGGCTATATGCAAATTAACTGCCAACTAAGATTGGCAGTTAACTGCCAACTAAGATTGGCAGTTAACTGCCAACAAGATGGCGGTTAATTTGCATACGTAGGCACAATGCAGGGAGGCGAAAGGGAAAGCAGGAAGAACCCCCTGCCACTGACAGTGATCAGAAACCCAGGGGGGGAGCTAAGAGCTGGGGGGCAGGGCAAAGGCGGCCCTGGGGCCGCCTTTGCCCTGCCCCCCAGCCATGATCGGAGAATCAGGTGCCTTTTCCGCCCTGGCCAGTGATAGCAGGAAGTAGGGGTGGAGCCAGCGATGGGAGCTGGGCACAGTCGAAGCTGGCAGTACCGGGAGCTAGGGGTCCCTTGCCTGGGCCTAAAGCGAAGCCCACGATCGCGGGGCCGCTGCAGCTGAGGGTCCCCGCTGCCCGGGCCGGACGCCTCAGCCAGAGGCCTCCGGCCTGGGCAAGGGGCCGATCCTGCGATTGGAGGGTGATGGGGGTCAACGCCTGAGGGCTCCCAGTATGTGAGAGGGGGCAGGCTGGGCTGAGGGACACTCCCCCCCACACACACCCAGTGCACGAATTTCGTGCACCGGGCCCCTAGTATTTATATATTTTTTAAAAACATTTTTATTGATTTCAGAGAGGAAGGGAGAGGGAGAGAAACATCAATGATGAGAGAGAGTCATTGATCGGCTGCCTCCTGCACGCTCCACACCGGGGATCAAACTGTGATCTCCTGGTTCATAGGCTGATGCTCAATCACTGAGCCATGCTGGCCGGCAAAATCAATAAAAACATCCTATATAATAAAAGGGTAATATGTAAATTGACCCTAACGGCAGAATGACCGAAACGACTGGTTGCTATGATGCGCACTGACCACCAGGGGGCAGATGTTCAATGCAGGAGATGTCCTCTGGTGGTCAGTGCACTCCCACAGGGGGATCTCTGCTCAGCCACAAGCCAGGCTGATGGCTGTGAGCGCAGCGGCGGTGGCAGGAGCCTCTCCCGCCTCCTCAGCAGCGCTAAGGAGCCCAACTAATGGCTTAGGCCACGGGTGGGCAAACTTTTTGACTCGAGGGCCACAATGGGTTCTTAAACTGGACCGGAGGGCCGGAACAAAAGCATGGATGGAGTGTTTGTATGAACTAATATAAATTCAAAGTAAACATCATTACATAAAAGGGTACGGTCTTTTTTTTTTTAGTTTTATTCATTTCAAACGGGCCGGATCCGGCCTGCGGGCCGTAGTTTGCCCACGGCTGGCTTAGGCCCACTCCTCGCAGAAAGTGGGCCTAAGCCGTCAGTCAGACATCCCCTGAGGGCTCCTGGGCTGCCAGAGGGAGGTCTCCCCAGGGGATCGGGCCTAAGCTGGCAGATGGATATCCCCCAAGGGGTCCTGAACTGTGAGAGGGTGCAGGCTGGGCTGAGGGACCCGCCTGAGTGCACGAATTTTCAGGCACCAGGCCTCTTGTATTAAAAAAAAAAAAAAAAAAAAGAAAAAGAAAAGAGAAGGAGGTGAGGGGTGTCCACAGCAGCACCAGGCCTCAGAACAGTGGCCGGCCTCCCTCCCACCGCGGGGAGGACCCACCTGGGACCTGCTGTCGGGCCTGCCTGGTTGCAGCTGCTTCCAGAAGCTGCTCAGGGCTCCCTTGTCCCGCCTCTGGGCCAGCACCGGCCGCTCTGGCCTGAATGCTCCTCACCTCCCCGAGACCGCGAAGGGGCCATCGAGTGCCGTTTAGGTCTCTCCCGGGCGTGTGGCCTCAGAGGCTCCAGGAGGAAGGCGTGGGGGTGAGAGGAAGCCCGGAGTCTGACCGTGTGGGGGACGTGCTCCCAGGACGCCCTCCCAGCCCTGCGGGCCCTGCAGGGGGCAGGGAAGGGCGGGAGAGGCTGGCGTCTCCCCTGGGGGGGAGGGGGCCGTGAGCTCTCAGCGAGCTCAGCCTCCAGCAGGGGTCCCGCTGATTAATAAGATTCGGCCGGCGCTTCCTCCTGATCATCTCTCTGTTCCCGCATAAATCCTCTGAGTGACATGTAGATAAATTCTCGGAATTACGAGTGCTCCACTCGAGACGGGGTTCCATCATCTCCCCACGTAGCTAATTTATTAGTTACAATTACCACGCAGACGGGCCCAGCTCCAGGATCATCAGAATCCGCGTTTCAATTATTCATCGAGGCTTTAATTAAAAAGCCCTGAATTAATAAAGGCCGCGGGATGGATGTAACGAGGACTCGGGAAGTTCTCACCAACTTTCCTCCGTCTCAGGGACTCAGCTTCCTCCCAGGAACCCGCGAGCCCCTCCTCGCGGGCAGGCGGGCAGGCGAGGCGCTCAGACACGCAGCGGGCGGCCCGGGGCGGCCCCCCTCCAACGCCCCCTCCCCAACGGCAGGAGAGAATTCTCCGGAACCACAGCCAGGGCCGTGGATGGACCCTGTGCAGGGAGCCCCGGGGAGGAGCCGTGACATGTGCTTCTGCGGAAACGCTGCTTCCAACCGGCTCTGGGCCCAGGTGCCCAGCGGGCTGGGCCGGAGCTGACCTCGGTGCTGAGTCCCTCCTCTCCTCCTCCTCCTCCTCCTCCTCCTCCTCCTCCTCCTCCCTTCTCCCCCTTTTCCTTCCCTCCGAACCCTCTTCCTCCTCTTCTTCCTCTTCTTATTTCTCCTCCTCCCCCTCCTCCCCCTCAGGTGCAGGTGGGTCACCCCCCCCCAGTGCGACACCCCCGGCCCTTCTCGCTCCTCCTGCCCGTGGGAGGGCGTCTCCCCCCGGGGCAGCCCTCTCCAGTCTCGGGTTCCCGGCCCAGGGGCCCCCGCAGGCCCAGGTCCCGGAGGACAGACCCACTGCCCACCTCGCTGAGCCGGCCGCCTGCTGCCCTGGAGCTGCCACGGGCGGCCTGGGACCGGATGCACAGTGTGGCTGGGGCCACGGCAGGGGGTGCCAACGCCTCCCGTGAAGGGCAGGGTGTCCCCACCGGGGGAACCCGACCTCCGGGACCTGGGGAGTCAGGGCCACCTGCAGCCCAGCCCCCCACCCTCCCACGGTGACCCCGCCCCACAGCCAGACCTGTGCAGGGCGTCTCCCTCCGCTCCCTCCTGGATCCAGGGAAAATGCAGGCCCCGAGGTGAGAGCAGGGCTGGGCGGCCGGAGAGCGGCCTCAGGGAGGAGCGCCGGGGAGGGCGGGAGGCTCAGGAGATCCTGGAAACGGAGGACACGGAACTCATGTCCCATCGATTCCTCGCGCCTCTGTGCTTGTCGGGAGGCCGCGGTGGTCGCTGCCGATTAATGCATCTCCGTGCAGCATCGCGCGTTTCATTATCCGCAGCGAGGGGACTCCGGCAGAGGCCCGACGCGCACTCGATTATTTATTAACAGACGAGGAGCGCGACCGGCAGCATTGCCACCCACAGGCGGGGCGGGTGTTGCCGCCACCCGGTTCCCACGCAGGAAAGTCAGCCGCGTGGGTGGCCGCTGGGTGTGGGTGGGATCCTCGCCGGAGGGTCTGAGGCAGCACACGCTGGTCGCCCTGGGTTTGTTCTGTATCTATTATCGCTTCCTGAGCAGCTGGGACACATTGTACACCCCCCATGTCAGCAGCGCCGCTGAGTAAAAGGAGGATGTTAACAGGCCCAGGGCAGAGAGTGCAGCGCAAAACTTCTCTCCCTCCTTCCCCTTCTCCTCCTCCCCCTCCTCCTCCTTCTTCCATCATCCACCCATCCATCCACCATCCATCATCCATCCACCATCCATCCATCCATCATCCATCCACCATCCATCATCCATCCACCATCTATCCATCCATCCATCCATCCATCCATCCATCATCCATCCACCCATCCACCCATCCACCCATCCGTCCACCATCCATCATCCATCCACTATCCATTCATCCATCCACCATCCACCCATCCATCCACCATCCATCATCCATCCACCATCCATCCATCCATCCATCCATCCATCCATCCATCCATCATCCATCCATCCATCTATCCATCTATCCACCATCCATCCATCCCTCATCCATCCATCCATTGTCCATTCATTCATCCATCCATCCACCATCCATCATCCATCATCCATCCATCCACCATCCATCCATCCATCCACCATCCATCATCTATCCACCATCTATTCATCCATCCATCCACCATCCATCATCTATCCACCATCTATTCATCCATCCATCCATCCACCATCCATCATCTATCCACCATCCATCCATCCATCCATCCATCCACCATCCACCATCCATCCATCCATCCATCCATCCATCATCCATCCATCCATCCATCCATCCATCCACCATCCATCCATCCATCCATCCACCATCCATCCATCATCCATCCATCCATCCATCCATCCATCCATCCATCCATCATCCATCCACCATCCATCCATCCTTCCATCATCCATCCATCCATCCACCATCCATCCATCCATCCATCCATCATCCATCCATCCATCCATCCATCCATCCACCATCCATCCATCCATCCATCCACCATCCATCCATCATCCATCCATCCATCCATCCATCCATCCATCCATCCATCCATCATCCATCCACCATCCATCCATCCATCCATCCTTCCATCATCCATCCATCCATCCACCATCCATCCATCCATCCACCATCCACCATCCATCCATCATCCATCCACCATCCACCATCCATCCATCCATCCACCATCCATCATCTATCCACCATCTATTCATCCATCCATCCACCATCCATCATCTATCCACCATCTATTCATCCATCCATCCATCCACCATCCATCATCTATCCACCATCCATCCATCCATCCATCCATCCATCCATCCACCATCCACCATCCATCCATCCATCCATCATCCATCCATCCATCCATCCATCCATCCATCCATCCATCCATCCACCATTCATCCATCCATCCACCATCCACCATCCATCCATCATCCATCCATCCATCCATCCATCCATCCATCATCCATCCACCATCCATCCATCCATCCATCCTTCCATCATCCATCCATCCATCCATCATCCATCCACCATCCATCCATCCACCATCCATCATCCATCCATCATCCATCCACCATCCATCCATCCACCATCCACCATCCATCCATCCATCCACCCATCCATCCACCATCCATCATCCATCCACCATCCATCATCCATCCAGTCATCCATCCAACCACCCACCTGTCCATCTGCCACAATGGGATGATTGTGTCTAACAACAGTGACTGTCATCTTGGAGGTTCTATAGTTTCCAATCCATATTCGCAGCCTCTCTGCTGCCTGGTTGACTCTTTGAGTTTGGTGGCTAACTAGTTCCAGGTTTTTATTTTCTGTGGCTGCTCATCGTCCTTCACGGGCCACCGGTTTGTAGGAGGAACTCCTGTCTTTCGATGAGCCCCTCCCCCTGCACTTGGTGCCTGCGGTCCTCCATCCCTCACCAGGGAGCCCGTCCTGGCGGCTGCACCACGTCAGACACGGACTTGATGTCAGGATCGCGGGGTCAGCTGACACCTGCCCCCAGTCACCACCTCCCCTGATGGATGTGAACAGCTGCCACGCACGGTTAGTGAAGAGATCGATTATGTCACGGAGAGTTGAAAAATGGCGATTTCCTCTCCTAACTTGACTGTTGAGTAATGGCTGGGATTTTTCTACGAAGAAGCATTTTCTCGCGTCAATTTTAGGCTAAAAACGCTGCTTCCACAGCCTCCCCTTCGGAGTGTCGCCGTGAACGTACATATTTTATGTTTGAGGAGCTGCTGTGATCGCGGTTATGATTCCTTCTGACGTTCTCCCGCTCCAGGCCGGGCCAGGGAGACCTTTCCCCGGGGGGCAGCGCTAGGTGGGAATTTTTTTTTTTTTAAAGTATATTTTATTGATTTTTTACAGAGAGGAAGGGAGAGAGATAGAGAGTTAGAAACATCGATGAGAAACATCGATCAGCTGCCTCCTGCACATCTCCTACTGGGGATGTGACCGCAACCCAGGTACATGCCCTCGACCGGAATCGAACCCGGGACCTTTCAGTCCGCAGGCTGACGCTCTATCCACTGAGCCAAACCGGTTTTGGCAGGGAATTTGACGGTTTCATCGTCTTTGGGGAAAAAGTCCGTTGTTTCTGCAAATATCCTGCCGTCGCCCTTGGCTGTGGGACTGGAGGGCATGTTGGGTAGCTGGGTATCAGGCCCCTGCGGAGGGTCCGGGCGTGGGGTTAGTGCTTCTTTTCTCCGTGCGTCCCTGGTGTAGTTTCAAGTTGGATTTTGTGTGAGTTGCTGTGCGTGTCCTGCTCGCGATGCATCCCGCGTGCGGCCGGTGGGGGTCGTGCTTTGAACGTGGGCCATCTCACGGGTCTCTCCTTTTTGCTTCGGTTTTCCCTTCGGTGTGGCCACGCGATCCTTTAGATCGTTCGGCGCGTCTGTCAGGGCTTTTCGACGTTGTTGGCCAATTCCTGCATCTCGGTCCCTCGCGCGTTCTGTAACGGCCGATTCTGCGGGTTTAGTGACACTCACTCCCCGGTGTTTGCTGGCTTCTGATCGGGCGCTCGGTATTGAGGACAGGTGGGGTTCCCTGTGGTGGCGTTGGTGCGACCTCCAGGCTGCGCTGATCCTTTAAGCCTTTGCCCCGAGCTCCGTCAGCTCAGGCCCAGACCGATCTTCGCGGCGAGGCCGGCGGGTGCTTCCACTCAGGGAGGACTCTTCAGGGTTTACCTGAGAACGCGCACGTGCACTAAGTCCCCCGTGTGTGGCCCGGGGGCAGCTGGGCGAGTCCCCGCTCTGAGTGGGCTCTTGGGCTTGTTCAGCTCATAAGTCCCTCTGAGCCCTGAGTGTGGTCTTACAGAGCGTTGCTTTCCACCTGCACACGGGCTGGGGAGACTCGAGCAGGTTCCTGCAGCCGCCTGTCTGTACTGGTGGCATTCTCCCTCAGATTCCCACAGCCTCAGCACCTGAGAACACGGGGCCAGCTCGGCGAGACCCCAGCTCGGTGAGGCCCCAGCTCGGTGAGAGTGCTGAGCCCGCTTGGCTGCCCACCCGGGGAGCCGTGAACGCGCCTCCAGGCGGAACGCCCGTGACAGCAGGACTCCTCCCATGGATTCTCCTCCCCAGGATTCCAGTCCGGCCGCGTGGTCGATGCCTGAGTCAGCGTCTCATACTCCCCCGCCCCCCGCCCCGTCTTCCTCGTTGTTCACGGTGGGAGGCCAGTCTGGCGCCAGCTCCCGGTCACAGCGGAGGAGGGAGGCCCATCAGCTGTGAGTCTCAGATTCTACAGCATAAAACCATCAAGAAACGATTGGATCGACATTCACAAGGGAATTTAAATGAAAGATGGTGCCTGGGAGATTGGACCATCTCTTTTAAAAAATATATTTTTATTGATTCCAGAGAGAGGAAGGGAGAGGGAGAGAGAGAGAAACATCCATGATGAGAGAGGATCAGGGATCGGCTGCCTCCTGCAGCCCCGCACTGGGGATGGAGCCCGCAACCCGGGCCTGTGCCCGACTGGGAATGGAACCGTGGCCTCCTGGTTCCTGGGTCGATGCTCAACCACTGAGCCACGCGGGCCGGGCGCACCCCCTCTTTAAGGATCCATAGATGCAGCAGGCGGACAGTGGGTGTGCAAACTTGGATGACTCAGCGCTAATGAGCAGGACGGTCCTTTCCGTGGACGGGGCAGACCTTGTGCAAGATGCTGCTCTGGGACCTGGGGCACCACAGCGCGGACGCGGGCCCTGTGCCCACGGCGAGGACGCGGACGTCTGTGCCCACGGTGGGGACACGGGCGTCTGTGCCCACGGCGAGGACGCGGACCCTGTGCCCACGGCGAGGACGCGGGCGTCTGTGCCCACGGCGAGGACGCGGGCGTCTGTGCCCACGGCGAGGACGCGGGCCCTGTGCCCACGGCGAGGACACGGACCCTGTGCCCACGGCGAGGACGCGGGCGTCTGTGCCCACGGCGAGGACGCGGGCGTCTGTGCCCACGGCAAGGACGCGGACCCTGTGCCCACGGCGAGGACGCGGGCGTCTGTGCCCACGGCGAGGACGCAGGCGTCTGTGCCCACGGCGAGGACGCGGACCCTGTGCCCACGGCGCGGAGCGGACCCTGTGCCCACAGCAGGACGTTCTGCCCGTGAGAGGCAGGAGCAGGCGGGGAGGCACCGCCGCAGTGGCACCGCTGACCTCATGCAGCAGCGGCTGCACGGCCCAGGCCCAGGAGACGCTGCGGGACGCGGACAAAAAGGCCGAAGAACGTCTCCGTCCCGTTAGGCAGGTGTTTACGGGCCGAACGCCCCCACACGGAGCCACCGGTTATTTTTATTTTTTTGAATCCTCACCGAGGACATTTTTCCCTTGATTTTTAGGGAGAGTGGGAGAGAGAGGGAAAGTCAGAGAGAAACATCGATGTGAGAGAGAAACGCATTGATTGGCTGCCTCCTGCACGCGTCCTGACCAGGGCCCCGGGCCCGGGAGGAGCCTGCAACCGAGGTCCGTGCCCTTGACCGGAATCGAACCCGGGACCCTTCGGTCCACAGGCCGATGCTCTGTCCACTGAGCCACACCAGCCAGGGCTACAGCTTGTTATTAATGAAAAAATAAATGGGGGAGATGTGTGCCACTTGAACCCCCCCCCCAAACAACTTATTTCCTTACTGACCACGTTGAAGAAAGGGTCATAATTCCAGACCATAGTCTATCCTGGGAAACGGCTGGACACAGGAAGGCAACCAAAACCGCCTTCGCAGCCTTCGGTTCAGGGGAGCAGGGGGTCAGGGGTCAGGGGCCAGGCGGGCAGGGTCGGGCCGGCTGCCTGCAGAGGCTCCTCCTGCCCCTCTAGGTGGAGGGGCATGGGGACTGAGCTCGCCCAGCTCTGGCTCGGCACAGCCGCAGCGTCTCCAACGCTGACACCCACGCGGCCCCATCCCAGAGCCCAGCGGGCACTTGCCCTCCTGCAAAGCCGCTCTGCCAGGCACAGCTCTGGGCACGGGTGGTCCCTCTGTGGCCACTCTGGGAGCCGTGTGCCCACCCCAGGGCGGGGAGGACCCGTCACGGACAGCCCAGTCCCAGTCCTGACAGGGTAGGTGCTGACGTCGCGCAGCCTTCGCGGTCACACCGTGGTGACAGCACGGCCCGCGCCGGCCCTTTGTGGGCAAACCGCGCCCCGGAGAGACCCGAGGCTCTCACCCATCAGGCTCCAGGATGGAAGCGAAAGCAGGCGAAGCAATGATTCAACTCGAGAAGATGAAGACAGAGTAACAAAGTAAAAGCAAGGAAATGAGGTCGCCTGGGTGAATCGGAACGAGGGCAGAGAATTACCGACGAGATGTATTAAGTCGATTTTATAAACAAATTACAGGACGATCTCCTGTGAACGGCTGATGAAAGGGATAAATGTCCAGCAAATCTAATCATGAGAAGGAGGAGACGGAGACGACGGGCATTTTATGGGTCTGAGAGGGGCCCAGCGAGCAAAGCCGGCCTCCACGGGGGGAGGCGCGGGAGGCCGAGGCGAACGTGTTCTGGCAGAGACGGCGCCGCACAACGGCTCAGCAATGACTTTGGAATCTGCACGAAGCCGTTGGTGGACTCGGAAAACACAAATCTCTAATATTGACTCAAAAACAAATGTCTGCACCACTTTGTGAGATCGCTTGGCAGGAGATATGCTCACGAAAATCAATAGTTTTTCTTTTGCTAGAAATAAAGTGCCTAGAAATAGAAGCGAGGGAAGTGTTTTCTTCTCAGCGTTGGCAGAAACTACAACATGCACCGGAATTACCTTGCAGATGAAGGCACAGGCCGCGTGGAGGGAAGAGACTCTCCCCGAAGGAACCGCACGAAGGCCGAAGCCGGAGAGAAGCCGCCGGCAGGGTCCGCTCCAGCGGCGACGCGGTCCTCTCAGACTCCCTGCAGGAGCTTAATGCAGCTCCAGTTCGACTACCAGGCACCTGATTTAATGATCTTAACGTTTGTGCGGAAGAATAAATTCCCAAGAATAGTCAAGAAAACTCTGAAAAAGAATAATATTTGTGATATTGCCGGATGCAGAACAATAACTTATTTCCAAGCGCCTTTAATCCAATCCGTGCGGCGCTGCCCAGCTGTGGGAACACGCGTCAGAGGAGAAGAGGGAACCGAGGAGCAGCAGCTGATCTCGGGGATTCGATTTGTGGTCCAGCGGGCTCCCGATCCAGGGCGAGGAACGGCTGATCTAATAGAGGGAAGCCAGACCCCATCACACCAGCAGAAGCACAAGTTCCAGAGGATTAAAGGCTCACGTGATGATGATGGTGATGATGATGATGGTGATGGTGATGATGGTGATGATGATGGTGGTGATGATGATGGTGATGGTGATGATGGTGGTGATGGTGATGATGGTGGTGATGGTGATGATGGTGGTGATGATGATGGTGGTGATGATGATGGTGATGGTGATGATGATGGTGATGGTGATGATGGTGGTGATGGTGATGATGGTGGTGATGGTGATGGTGGTGATGGTGATGATGATGATGGTGGTGATGATGGTGGTGATGGTGGTGATGGTGATGATGGTGGTGATGGTGATGGTGGTGATGGTGATGATGATGGTGATGGTGATGGTGGTGGTGATGGTGATGATGGTGGTGATGGTGATGGTGGTGATGGTGATGATGATGATGGTGGTGATGATGGTGGTGATGGTGAAGATGATGGGGATGATGGTGACACAATATCACCACCACCACCAGAAGCAAGTCTCAGAGCTTTCATGTAGAATTTGAAAATGAGGGTGGGGTGTGCGCAGAGGCTGAGCCGGGATGGAGGCCTGTCTTACCTTCGTTACGGAAGCTGTAGCACAGGACCCCGGGTGGACAGTCACCGGGTCCCACGTCTCCCAGACTCCCTGGGTGGAGGGAAATGCCGTTTAGAGGATGAAATGACGTGAGGATGTGACGGGGCGGCCCTGCTGGCGTCCAGCCTCGGTCACAGTTGTCCATGGCCAGGCCTCCCTTGCTTTGCACACTTTGGGGGGGCCGGCCAACCAGCCCACCCCTTTCGATCTGATAGCGGATTCCCGTGATTTCCAAACAGGAGACCCGACGGTCACACTGCTGAGAACTGGACACTGTCCTGTGTCACAGGCTCGCTGCGCGGAGGGAACACTGCTGACCACGCGTCACAGCACCAACCGCAGCTTCCGTATGACTTAGGGGCGGACTCACTGGGTTTATGGGGAACGACACGGATTATCAGGGCGACGCCTGTGGAAACAATGTTTAAAAACAACGAAAAGCCAAGTAGGCACAGTCCAGGCTGCGCTGGGAACCTGGTGCTGCATTGGAGAGAGGGTCCTCTCTCCCCGGTTCTCCCTGAGAATTTATTGCCACGAGCCAGATCCGCCAGAGCCGCCAGAACCAACACGTCACAATGAGCCTGTCCGCCCGGCAACCAGCTGTCAGGCTCATCGCCCGGTGGCCAATAGGAGAGCACTGACTTTATTCATAGATTCCTCTAAACATAGAATCGGAAATAATGGGTCTAGGGCCAGTGTGCAAATTGTGTTTATTTAAAAAGTTGCTGCTTCGCGGGCGTGAGCCTGCGTGGCAGACGGTGTCGTGGACGTTTCCTGATTTTCAAAGCCAGAGTCTCCCCTCTTAAATTCCTTTTGTGCTGTGCTTCCCTCCAAAGCGGCCAGACGCTGTCCGTCTGTCTGTCTCTCTGCACGGCCTCTCGGTCAGTCCCTGGGCGCATCCTCCTTGTCCCTCGCCCGCACGCGGCCACAGAGAGCAACACCTGGGCCAGTGGGGAGAATCGAAACGCAGGGTTGGAGGTTCGAGATGTTACAGACAGAAACTCAGCACTGCTAATGGCCCTTCCTCTGTCCGGGCTCTCAGTGCCCCTGCCCCCCAAACCCCGAGGCGGCTGAGCGGCACGGGAATGCGCGGTGGAGAGACGCCCGACCGAGGGGCATGGTCAGCAGTGAGCCACCGGGACGGTCGTGTGAGGACGCGGGAGCCACCGGGCGGGGTTCCTTGGCCCAGGTCTTGGAGACCCAGAAGCGAATGACCTCTGCCAAGGCCAGCGGTGCGTCCGCCTGCGGGCACCAGGCTGGCGCAGTGGCCCCCGGATGCCGGCTTTACCCCCAGGGCCTTCCAGGCAGCCCAGACGCCTGGCACCTGCCGGTTGCGGGCACAGGCAGGTGATCCCAGCCCGATGGCTGATGTGGGACGCGGACGGCATTCCTTCCCCTGGAGATGCGACGCCCCCGGCGCCATCTGTGCCGCTGGCCATTTCACCATCACTCCTGGCTGTGGTTGGCGGGGGTTTGCTTTTCAAGAGGCTAATTTTAGTTCTAATCCCCTCCCCACCCCGCCAGCTCTCACTTCCCTGCTGCTTCCTCGCGGAGAAACCTGATCGAACCCCCCCCCCCCCTCTCCCCGCACAGCGGGCTTGGCGGCCTCCCAAGCCTCAGTCTCCGCCGGCTCCCGCTCCGCCCCTGCCGCCCGGTGGGGAGAGGCTTGTGTTTGGAGGAAAGAGGGAGGGACCCCTGGTCCCCGGGGGCTGGGGGGCGCGGCCTGAGCGGAGGGGCCGGGGGGTGCCCGGGGGTGCACAGCGTGGAGAAGCTGGGAAGTTTCCTGTTTCTGGAGGAGCCGAGGGGAGGACAGGGCTGGCTGAGAGGCTGACGCTGATGACCCTCCACAGACAGCTCGGAGCAGCCCTCACACCCACAGGGCAGACACCTGTCACGGAAACGCCTTGAAAGGCACTTGGCCCTGAGGGCGGCCCAGACCCTCAATCCCCTTAGAGCAGCGGTTCTCAACCTGTGGGTCGCGACCCCTTTGGGGGTCGAACAACCCTTTCACAGGGGTCGCCTAAGACCATCGGAAAACACGTATATAATTACATATTGTTTTTGTGATTAATCACTGTGCTTTCATTATGTTCAATCTGTAACAATGACATTGGGGGTCCCCACCACATGAGGAGCTGTATTAAAGGGTCGCGGCGTTAGGAAGGTTGAGAACCGCAGCCTTAGAGCAACCGCAGCCGCGTCCTCAGTCCTGTTCCCACACGGCAGCCTCCGGGCACGGGGAGCTGGAGAAGTTCCAGATCGGAAACGGGAGGCACAGCCGGCTCGGGCGGCGGGGAGCCTGCAAGGCGGCGTCCCCGGGTCCCCTCCCGGCGTCACCACGGAGACGCGGACGCCCCGGCAGAGCTGAGCTCAGGAGCAGGCAGCGGCTGCGGGTGCTCCCGGGCTGTGAGGGTTCCCACCCACAGGCCATGCCCACAGGCGACTGTCCGGGAGGAGGCCCAGCTGCCCGCTCAGGCTGCCGTCCACGCCGCGTGGTGAGGGCGGTCGCGGCGGGCGCCATTTCACAGACAAGGTCGTGGAGGTCAACCAGCCCGGAGCCGAGCCTGGAGCCCGGGCCTGAAGGTCTCCGTCCCCCAGGAGGACACGGCGCCAGGCACGCAGCTGGCGTGTGGGGGGCGCTCACTGAGACACCCGTGGACGTGGCCCGAGTAGCAGTCCCAGGAAACCAGAAATGGCTAAAATCCTATTTCCAAACTGTTCTTTCTACTCGCCAGGGAGGCCCCTATGTCCCCAGTGAAAGTCTGATAGGTTTTACTCCCTGTCACCTAGGTGTCTCTCAGCATTCACGAGTCACACCGTTCAAAGGGTCCCGCCATCCCTCACACTGTCGCCTGCACGTGGCTCAGGACAGGCACGGGGTTGGCCCTGGGCAGCTCCAGGCACTTCCCCCCACGGGCTCCCAGCCTCGGTCTACGGGCGGGACGGTGCAGTGGCGAGGTGGTCACACGTCCTTGCATGGCGGCTGCTGCCCATTCACGAGGCTGGTGGGTCGCCCTGGGTGGGACGGACAGGAGGCCTCCCTCTGCCATCTCTGCAGAAGGCAGCTCTGGCGTGGGGGACGGAGTCGGCCTCACTGTCCTCCGTGGCCCGATCCTCACCCCAAGCCTTCATACCGACTGCTCTGTGCGGAGGATTTTGGCAGGTGATTCTGTGGGCAGGACTCCCCTGGGCTGTCTCCCAGGTGGACGGGTGTGTAGTGGGACGACCCTGGTCCAGAGCAGAGAGGGACAGACGGCTGGCAGAAACCCCGTCCGGAACCTATGCAAGATCCCAATCCTGCAATTACCCATAAGTTCACATCCCAGGCTCCTCCTGGTGGGAAAGTTTCCCAGAAATTTCTGTGAGCTGCTTCCACACGGGAGGGGTGGGGGGGGGAGGAGAGCTTGGACAAGATGCGCAGAGCTACCTGGAGTATTTAGGAGGCGTCTGCTGGGTAATGGGCTCCCATCAGCATGTGAATAGCCCGGAGGGCCAGCGTGGACTCCGAGACCTTCATGACAAGGACACGCGGCCATTTGCATTTCCACCCCATGTGCACTCATTACCATTTCTTTTATGTGGCCCTAATTACGTGCCTTTCTCTTTCTCTTTCCTTTTCTTCTCTCCTGGAGCCGCTGAATTGCTGGTGCACAATAGAGATGGAGAAATCTAAGCAGCACGGTTGAGACATAAACACATCCGCGGGCAGGGTTCACTCCAGACACGCCAGCTTGAAGAGCGCCCGCCCGCGGAAAGGTGAGCTCACAGAGCTCCGGCCGACGGAGAACAAAGGGGCCCCGCGGAGTGTGCGGCCGGGGATGCCCTGTTTGCCCCCTCGGACACCCTCCTTTTCACGCCTCCTTTTGTTTTTCAGCAGAAGAGCTCGCCTCTCCAAGGGCAGCTGCTGCCCGCACGGGCGACTGGAAGAGGCACTTGACTGCTTGACACGTCACAGAACAGACAGAGCAGCGGCAAAGCTCCTCTGAGAGACAAGTGTCCATCCAGGTGTGTGACGAGGACGGAGACAGGAGGGAGGAAGGAAACCCATCCAGAGCCGAAGCACAGAGCAGGGATGGAGGTGGGAACCGGGCAAAGGAAGGGGACAGGCGCCGAGAAAGGCTCGAGGGTCTCAGTGGGCAAAGCAATGGGCTTGAGCTTCCTCCCGACTCTGAGGCCTGACCAGAGTTCACAGGCCTCACAGACAGTCACATCTCTTCCAGTGGATGCCAGTACCTGACATCACCCCAGCCCAATAAAATAGGATTCTTCATCCATCCATCCATCCACCCACCCATCCATCCACCCATCCACCCATCCACCCATCCACCCATCCACCCATCCATCCACCCACCCATCCATCCATCCATCCATCCATCCATCCATCCATCCATCCACCCATCCACCCATCCACCCATCCACCCATCCATCCACCCATCCATCCATCCATCCATCCATCCATCCATCCACCCACCCACCCATCCATCCATCCACCCATCCACCCATCCATCCATCCACCCACCCACCCATCCATCCACTCATCCATCCATCCACCCACCCATCCACCCATCCACCCATCCATCCATCCACCCACCCATCCATCCACCCACCCATCCATCCACCCATCCACCCACCCATCCATCCACCCATTCATCCATCCATCCATCCATCATCCATCCACCCATCCATCCATCTATTCATCCATCATCCATCTGTCCCTCTTTTCCTTCTCTCCATCCTTCCCTTTTCCTTTCTTACCTCTTCCTTTCCTCCTCTTGTCCATCCATCCATCCATCCATCCATTCATCCGTTTGTCCATCTGTCCATCCATTCATCCTTCCCTCCCTTCCTCCATCATTTTGTCAGTCCATCTGTTTATCCATTTGTCCATCCATCCCTCTCTCTCTCCATCCCTCTGTCTGTCTGTCCATCACTCCACCTCAGTCCTCAGCTCTGAAGGCACAGGCCCTGGGTCCAGTTGCCTGGGTTTGAACTCAGGCTCCGTGATACACAAGCTGTGTGTCCACAGACACGTTACTTCATTCTTTGTGGTTCTGGTTCCTTAGAAAACCACAGTCACAACAGCACCTTCCTCCAAGGGCTGTGGTGGGAGCGGAATCAGACAGACAGGCCAGTACTGAGCGCGGTGCCTGCCCATGTCGGCGCCCGTGGCCTTAGCTGGGCCCGCGTAGTGCTGGGCCTTCCTCTCCACCTGCAGTCGCTGTGGGCACACGCCCGTAGGAGGGTTGGGTGGGGAGAGGAACACAGGGAGGTGGGGACTGACCTGGGAGGGTGAGGGGAGGCACGAGCAGGGGAGATGGAGTTTCAGGGGAGCGGGAGGTGCAGGAGAGTCTGGTCTCGGGGGGAGAGGCCCAGCTCTTTCCGCCTCGGTGGCCTCACGTCCCAGCTCACGCTCCCCGACACGTGTCTGGGGTCCACAGCATCGCCTTCCTCCCATTCTGGGCTCACCCTCGTCTGGGTTCTAACAAGGCTCCTCGCTTCTTTCTTCAGTCCTAAGCGACCGCAGCCTTTGGGCTCAGGTGTTCCCACCCTCACCGTTAGTGCGCTCACAGTTCCATCTCCAAGTTCCTTTTGAAGACGGAGTACAGTACGGCCGTGTCAGGCTCCCGTGGGCCAGCCTCTGACCTCCGTGCCGGGGGGACAGCAGGGACCAGACACAGTCCCTGATGTGGTGACATCATGGGCCACTGGCGGGAGGCAGACGCCAGAGATACAACGGTGCAACCTCTGGGATGACGGATCCCATGGCAGGTGGGGGACTGGTGAGTGGTGGCGAGTTCCACAGAGGCCTCTTGGCTACAATGAGGGTGTGAGCCGGAGGGACCTCTGAGGATGGTAAACACGATCACCAGCTCTCACCTTCTGCTGTGAGCTGACAAACAAAACAAAAAAATAATAAAAGGCTAATGCTAGCTAACACACTCCTCTGCCAGAACCTCTTCTTTCTTTCTTTTTATTTTTTTTAAATGAAACCATATCCCAATTTTAATTAATTAATTATTTATTTACCAGAGGCCCAGTGCACGAAATTCATGCACAGGCAGGTCCCTAGGACTGGCCAGTGACCAGGCCGATCAGGGCCTTCTGGCCTCCTTCATTCCGTGCCACCCCCTTGTGGTCAGCGCATGTCATAGCAAGAGATCAAACTCCCAGTCTCCCGGTCGAACTCCCAAAGGGACACTTCGCATATTAGCCTTTTGTATATATACTAGAGGCCCCGTGCACAAAAATTTGTGCACTCGGGGGGGGGGGAGGGGGGTCCCTCAGCCGGCCTGTGCCCTCTCGCAGTCTGGGACCCCTCGGGAGATAACACCCTGCTGGCTTAGGCCTGCTCCCAGGTGGCAGAGGGCAGGGCCCTGGTGCAGGGCGGATCGGGTGCAGCCCCTGGTTGGGCTCAGAGCAGGGTGCAGCCCCTGGTCGGGCTCAGAGCAGGGCCGATTGGGGAGTTGGGGCGCTGCCCCCTGTCATGCACAGAGCAGGGCAGATCGGGAAGTTGTGATGCGACTCCTAGTCACGCTCAGGGTAGGGCCGATTGGGGGGTTGGGGCACTGTCCCCTGTCACACTCAAAGCAGGGTTGATGGGAAGGTTGTGGTGCCACCCCCTGTCACGCACAGAGCAGGGCAGATCGGGAAGTTGTGATGCGACTCCTAGTCACGCTCAGGGTAGGGCCGATCAGGGGGTTGGGGCGCTGCCCCCTGTCACGCACAGAGCAGGGTCAATCAGGGGGGTTGGGGCGCTGCCCTCTATCACGCACAGAGCAGGGTCAATCTGGGGGTTGGGGCGCTGCCACTCTCACACTCAGGGCAGGGCCGATGGTGAGGTTATGGCTCTACCCCGTCACACACAGAGCAGGGCCCGTGGGTGGGGGGGTTGGGGCGCTGCACGCTGTCACACACAGAGCCGCAGGGCGATCAGGGGGTTTGGGCGCTGCCCCCTGTCACTCTGATCCTGGTGCCAGGAGGCCTCATGGCTCCACTGATCCCGGTGCTGGGAGGCATATTACCCTTTTACTATATAGGATAGAGGCCTGGTGCATGGGTGGAGGCCGGCTGGTTTGCCCTGAAGGGTGTCCTGGATCAGGGTGGGGGTCCCCACTGGGGTGCCTGGCCAGCCTGGATGAGGGGATGATGGCTATTTGCAGCTGGTCACACACCCTTCAGGGTGGGGGTCCCCACTGGGGTGCCTGGCCAGTCTGGGTGAGAGGCTGAGGGCTGTTTTCAGGCTGGCGCGTGACTGAAGCTCCCAACTGCTCTTTTTTTTCTTTTTCTTTTTTATTTTGGGCCAGCTTTAGCTCTGGCTCCAGCTCTGAGGCCTCTGCTGCTGAAAGCAGGTCTCTGGTTTGTTTGGGTTCTATAATAGAAACACTGTATCAACTCCAGCTCTGAGATCCCGGCTTGCTGAAAGCAGGTTTCTGGGGTTTTGTTTAGCTTCTATATTTGTAACAATGTTTCAAACTGCAAGCTCAGAGGCCGGCAAGGCAGGTGGGGAACGTTGGTTTCCTCTGTCACTGAAGCAAGCAAGCCTCATGTTAGCTTCAAACTGCCTGGCTGCCGGCCGCCATCTTGGCTGGCAGTTAATTTGCATATCACCTTGATTAGCCAATGGGAAGGGTAGCGGACGTACGCTAATTACCATGTTTCTCTTATTAGATAGGATTTTTTGGTTAACCCTCACTGGAGGATATTTTTCCTTTGATTTTTAGAGAGAGTGGAAGAGAGAGGGAAGGGCAGAGAGAAACATCTATGTGAGAGACACACATCCATTGGTTGCCCCCTGTCCATACTCTGACCAGGGCCCGAGCCGGGGAGGAACCTGCAACAGAGGTACATGCCCTCAACCGGAATTGAACCCAGGACTCTTTGGTCCGCAGGCTGACCCTCTATCCACTGAGCCACACTGGCCAGGGCAGAACCTCTTCTTTCTTCCTGAAATTCAACACTTTAAAATTCATCTGGGATTGCAGGCTCCCCTTTCTGTTCACCTGAGAATACCTTCCTACCTCCTTCGCAGAAACGCTGTCTTAGGTTCATCATTCCAGGCTGCCGGTGTTTTCTTTCTGTTAAGGTCTTCTGCCGCTGTCTTCTGGCCTCCAGGGCCGAGGAGGGGGTGCCTGTTGGGGACTCCTCCTGCCTGTGCGTGGCCCTGCCCTTTCTCCGTGGCTGCGTAGCAGACTGTGCGCTGTCACCACGATGAAGGAGTGGGCTTCCCTGGGTTTGTCCTCCTCGGCACCCGTTGGACTTTTGGATGCAGCGTGGAGGCCTGTCTTCCTGTCTCCTTTCCTCTTCCCATCGCCTCCATTTAAACGCCTGCTGTCTGTCGTCCCTCTCGCCCCTCGGTGGCTCTTGTGGACGCGTCGGACCTTCTCAACTGCCCTTCGCGTCTCTGGACCTCGCCCACGTCTCAGTGTCTTTACTTTCTGCTTCTTTGGGAAACTTTTGAGTGACATCTCCTGCCATCCGCTTAGTTGTAGTAAATTGGCAGCCCGTTTAAATGTCAATAATTAGGCTTTAGAGTCTATTTCGTTTTTAGAAGCTCCATTTCATTTCTTTTTACAAACGCTCCCTTCAGTTGTGTGGTCCCTTGTTCCCCCATCATACCTGCGCCCCCTTTTCCTCGGCACTTATTAAATACCCTTATTTAAATTCGGAATCGGACACTGTCAATAGCCCCGGGCTCCGCTGGCCGGGTCGCGCGTTTCTCTGCATCCCCCCCGGCTCGCACGTCGGCGGCTCTCCCCTTCCCAAGCGCGGTGGTTTTTAATTAGAATTTCACGCTCCCTTGAAGAACATGGAACGTGTGACCCTTTGGGGAAGCCCCGCTTGCCTCTGCTAATTGCTTGGTGGCACGGCCAGCAGCCCTCTTTCAGCTAAACATGTGGTTTTCCTCTCCTGCTTTTTTCTCTCTTTTTGGGGGGGGGGGGAGGGGGGCGAGGGGGAGTGGAGGGAGAGGCAACCCATGGAAGTGAATTCCGAGAGCAAACTGGCGTGCGTGTGTTTTGGGTGCAGAGCGTTGGGAGGCGAGGGTGAGCTGGGGTGAGGGGCGAGGGGGGTCTTTTAAACGTGATTTTAATTTTTTAGAGATAAATTTTGAGGGCAGATCCAGGCTGCAGCACAGCTGAGGGGAGAGTGCAGCGATTTCCCAACCCCCTCCCCCGCCCCCACTGCCCCCCACACAGCCCGTCCCCCACTCCACGTCCCCCCCCAGATGAACATTCGTTATAATTGATGAACCTACAGTGTTGATTCCCGGGAATCCGGTCAGGGCACAGGCCCGGGTTGTGGGCTCGATCCCCAGTGGGGGGCATGCTGGAGGCAGCCAATCAATGATTCTCTCTCATCATTGATGTTTCTCTCTCTCTCCCTCTCCCTTCCTTTCTGAAATTAATAAAATATATTTTACAAAAAACTACAATGAACCTACAGTGACAAGTTGTCATCCCCCAGAGTCTAGAGCAGTGGTTCTCAACCTTGGCTGCACATTAGAATCACCTGGGAATCTTTTTAAAATCCGGCCCAGAAATCAGGATTTTAAAAAGATTCCCAGGTGATTCGAATGTGCAGCCAAGGTTGAGAACCACTGCTCTAGAGTTTCCATAGAATTCATACTACAGATGGTCCCTGCTTCACGCGTGGTGCTTATTCTACGGGTGGGATATTTTTATTGATGTCAGAGAGGAAGGGAGAGGGAGAGAGATAGAAACATCCATGATGAGAGAGAATCGTGGATCGGCTGCCTCCTGCACGCCCCCCACTGGGGATCGAGCCCACCACCCGGGCCTGTGCCCTGACCGGGAATCAGACCGTGGCCTCCTGGTTCATAGGTCGATGCTCAGCCCCTGAGCCACTCCGGCCGGGCTATGGTGGGATCTTTTTCTTTTATTTCCCTGCTCCACTCAGGGCCGTGGCTGAGAAAAGCAATGGCTTCCTATGGAAACCAGACCTCCTCTGGTCGCATACTTTGTTTTGTTGCCCGTCGGGGGTCCTGGCTTTAAGGGACATCCCCATGTGACTCGGACACATTCAGGGCCCGGATCCCGTCCCCGCCCCGCACACAGCCCGCGGGAACCCCCTGGACACGGGGATCAACCACGCCTCCCGCGGTACAATGGCCGGTCCCAGCTCCCGCCTCCTCACGCCCCCCACCCCGATGGTCACCTGGCTTTATCGCCAGTGCCGCCAGGACTTACCAATGTGTTAACAGGTGATCCAGGATTTTAGCTCCTCTGACCAGAGGGCTTCTCACTTTTTTCTGAACTTGGTCAGGTTAACGTTGCCTTTGGTTTGTTACCCCTCATCCGAGGATATGTTTCCATTGATTTTAGAGAGAGTGGAAGAGAGAGGGAAAGACAGAGAGAAACATCGATGTGAGAGAGACACACCCACTGGTTGCATGTGCCCCGATCAGGGCCTGGGCCGGGGAGGAGCCTGCAACCCAGGCACGTGCCCTTGACCGGAATTGAACCCAGGACCCTTTGATCCGCAGGCCGATGCTCTATCCGCTGAGCCACACCGGCCAGGGCTCACCATTGCCTTTTGTCTCGTCCATCTGTGAGATGAGCGAGATTGCGGGGTGGTGGTGGGGAGCCTTCCTTAGTTCAATGCTCCCCGAAACAATCCTGTTCTTCCCATTTTCGCCGAAAGCCCCTAAGGTGCGGGATTTCCAGAGAGAAACTCGGGGTCGCTCATCGCCCCCTCCGGGTGCCGGGTCTTGCCCGGGCTTGCGGCCCGCCCTCCTCGTGGCCACGATCCATCACTGCAGGAAGCGCCGGAGCCCGCGTCCCCGGCCAGGCTGCCGCTGCTCATTTCCAGTCCGGAGGCGTCCACGTGGGGACCAGACGCCCCTGTGATCCCCCCTCCCCCCCCAACAAGGGCCCTCTCTTCCCGGCTCTATTTTTGGATGCAGCCTGCACCACACTCCGCTTGCTTGCTAAATGAACTCATTTTTAATCAAAAATCGCTATCATTAATTATGAGCTGCGCAATCAATATTCATTTTAATCCGGCAGATAGAGTCCCTCCGGGGGCTCCCGCCCGACTCCCCCCCCCCCGCCCCCCCGGAGTTCATTCCATCGGGGCCTGAGCATCATTACGGACGGTCGGTCCATCACAGCCTGTTATTAACGTGCAGAACCACTTAATTCCACTTTAACTGGCTGTGGCAGGCGATGATTGATTTCACCGGGAGGCGTGGAGGGGCGGGTGCGGAGGGAGGCGGGGGCGCAGGCGGCAGCGAGAGGGGACAGGGAGCCCCTGCAGGAGGTGCGGACCGCCCTGCCCCCTCCGCCACCCCAGCACCTGGCCCCTGTCTCTGGCCTGTGTGGCGGCTCACGTGGTCCTGGATGGGCTGGGACGGGGCCTGGGAAGGAAGGACCGAGCCGGCCACGGCGGGGATGAGGGGCCGGGACGCCAGCGAGCCCCGTGCAGCTGCGGCTCCCACACCGAGAGCCTGGCCCCGGGGAAACTGCATCCGTGCTCCCCTCCTGGCGGCCCTGCCAGGGGCCGTCCCCACGGGCTGCCCTGCGGGTGGGTGGGCCGGGCGTGCGGGTCACAGCAAGCGGAATGGGGGTCGTGCCAAGTTCACCGATGGCCTCACGGAGCAGGAGACACGCGTGACTGACAGGGACCGGGGTTTGGGAGCCTCTTGCAGTCGCGTGGATGCAGAGCCACCCCCGGATTCGTGGCCGGAAAGGTGGCCGAGGGCACGTGGACCCCGTGGCGCTGGCCGGCTCCCACGTGATCGCGTGTCCGTGTCCGCGTGTAGCGGGTGGAAGCGGCGGCTCTGGAACCCTCGTAAGGAAGTGAGAGCGCGATGGTGTTAAACGCCCTCCGCAGCCGGGAAAGGCGGCCGCAGCCACACGCAGCGCGTGGAGCCACCGGCGCCCAGCAAACGCGCCCTGAGGCGTCGCATCGCAAAACAAGAGGGAGAGGCGGGCGCCAGGCCGGCCCCGAGGGTGTGAGACGAGTCCACGTCAAAAGTGCTTCTGCAAGTCCATGCGCCCGGCTGTGACTGCAGAACCCAATGACCGCACTTAGAGACGGCCCGGAGCCAGGCCGGGAGGCTCAGTGGGCAGAGCGTCGGCCTGCAGACTGAAGGGTCCCGGGTTCGATTCCGCTCAAGGGCACGGACCTCGGCTGCAAGCTTCTCCCTGACCGGGCCCTGGTTGGGCGCGTGCAGGAGGCAACCAATCGATGTGTCTCTCTCACATGGATGTGTCTCTCCGTCTCTCCCTCTCTCTTCCACTCTCTCTAGAATCAATGGAAAAATACCCCCGGGTGAGGATTAACACAAAAGAAATCATAAAACGCACGGAAGCAGGTGGGGGCCCAGTGCTCAGCGAGGCCCCTCTGCGGGCGGGGCTGTGCCTCGGGGTGAGCTCACTTGGGGGGCAGGCGGATGCAGTCGGGGTGAGGCCTGGGCCCGGCCCTCAGGGGAGGTGGCCCAGGGGAGGGGCGCCCCCAAGAAATACCCTCACTTGGTCACAGACACCCTTCCCCTTGACTTGCCGTGGCCGAGAGGTGAGGCCGTGGGGAAGGACAGTGGTGACGTTTGAGGGGGCCCCGGCCTCGCCTCTAATACCACGGTCTCCCCCTCGGTCTGGGCCCCTGCGAACGGCGTTTTATCTCCAGAAGGAGGCGTGCACCCCCTTAGGCGTCGTCACTGCCGAGGGTTTAAGTGCAGCTCCCGTCCGGCCTCGCTCACTGCTGACGCTCCGTTTTTGTCAACCAGAGTCAGCCGTGCGGGGGCTGCCGGCCCTCCACCCCGATCGATGCCTGGACGTCACCCCAGCTCCGCGGAGGGCGCAGCTCTAATTCACTGAATAATTAGATTTCCATGAGAATCCGAGGGCCCGCGGTGACAGCACGGCAGGCGCGTCCCCGCACACCTCGCGGCTCTGTCTGGAAGCCCCTTTATGATTTCATGGAAGAAAGCCAATTAGCGATAAACTGATTACTAAGAACATAATCAGGGTCATTTCTTTGCAACAAGTCAATCAGCAAAATGCTAATCGCCGGCGGTCTCCGAGGCTCCGAGTAATCTGCCGGTCACTCCCGGGGCCGCCGGCGGCCGGTCCTGATGGCAGCCAGAGGGCACGGCGTCTTTGCTGACCGCGCGGTCGCGGGACTTGCTTAATGGAGAAGGAGGGCCATCCCCGTCCTCGTCCTCGTCCGGGACCTGCAGGGGGAGGCCTTTGGAGGCCACCGGGTGCCGAGCGGTTCAGGGGGGAAGGGAGAGGGGGCGAGAGATAGAAACATCCGTGATGAGAGAATCATCCACCGGCTGCCTCCTGCACGCCCCACACCGGGGATCGGGCTCACAACCAACCTGGGCATGTGCCCTGACCAGGAATCGAACCCGGGACCCTTCAGTCTGCAGGCTGATGCTCTATCCACTGAGCCACACCACCCAGGGCTGCATTTGCATTTTATGGTGCACATAAGGGAGGTTTTTCTGGAAAGCAGACTCGAAAATTCAGGTCTATACACGCACATTGCACACACGCACACACAGAATACACTGCACACACACACACTATACCCTGCACACACACCCCCCCCCCATACACTGCACACTCACACACCAGGCACTGCACACACTCAGACACACTATACACTGCACACTCACACACAAACACACACACCACATTGCACACACACCCCCCCATACACTGCATACTCACTCACACACTCACACACTCACACACACACAAACACACCACACTGCACACTCACACACTCACACTCACACACGTACACTATACACTCACACTCACACTCACACACACAGCATGCACTGCGCACACTCACACTGCCTGAGGCACCTAATGGGGGACCGTGCTCGGCCTGTGGGGTGGGGTGAGCAGTGCGGACCCCTGTGGTTCCCCAGGGGCTCACCCTCCTGCCAGTCCGTCCCTGAGCCGTGCTCAGCGAGGGCAGCCTGGGGGGCAGAGCCACGGGACAGACCCCAGGAGGAGGGCGTGGGGGGAGACTTGGGGCCAGCTGTCCCTCGGGGGCACGTCCAGGTCACCCCCGTGGGAGTCGCGTTTGAGTGACTTCAGGACACGCTGCGGGGACAGCGCTCACCTCAGTTGTGGTGAGAGCCAGTTCCCTGCAGCACGGGGAGGCCCGCTGCGATCGTCCCCCACAGTCCGCGCTGCTCCCCCACCCCAGCCTGCTCATCCTCCACCGAGCCCCGGGCCGCCCAGGACACAGCCCACTTCCCGCCCAGGACACAGCCACTGCCCGCCCAGAACACAGCCCCGTGCCCGCCCAGGACACAGCCCACTGCCCGCCCAGGACACAGCCAGTGCCCGCCCAGGACACAGCCCACTGCCCGCCCAGGACACAGCCACTGCCCGCCCACGCCACAGCCCCACTGCCCGCCCAGGACACAGCCCCACTGCCCGCCCAGGACACAGCCCCACTGCCCGCCCAGGAGACAGCCCACGGCCCGCCCACGACACAGCCCACTGCCCGCCCAGGACACAGCCCACGGCCCGCCCAGGACACAGCCCACTGCCCGCACAGGACACAGCCACTGCCCGCCCACGACACAGCCACTGCCCGCCCAAGACACAGCCCCGTGCCCGCCCAGGACACAGCCCACGGCCCGCCCAGGACACAGCCCACGGCCCGCCCAGGACACAGCCACGGCCCGCCCAGGACACAGCCCACTGCCCGCCCAGGACACAGCCCGGTGCCCGCCCAGGACACAGCCCACTGCCCGCCCAGGACACAGCCCACTGCCCGCCTAGGAGACAGCCCACTGCCCGCCCACGACACAGCCCACTGCCCGCCCAGGACACAGCCCAGTGCCCACCCAGGACACAGCCCACTGCCCGCCCAGGACACAGCCACTGCCCGCCCACGACACAGCCACTGCCCACCCAGGACACAGCCCACTGCCCACCCAGGACACAGCCCCGTGCCCGCCCATGACACAGCCCACTGCCCGCCCAGGACACAGCCCACTGCCCGCCCAGGACACAGCCCACTGCCCGCCCAGGACGCAGCCCCATTCGTGGCCCTCGCGGGTGGGCCCCATGTCCCGGACCTGTGTGTGGGCGTCTGAGCTCGCCCAGCAGTGGCCTCTTCTGCCTCCGGGTCCTTCCCGCCTGGGCTGGGGGTCGGTGCCGCCATCTTTCTGTCAGAGTCAAGCCCCTCGAAGTTAGAGGACGGGAAACCCCTGAGGAGGTGCAGAGTGTGGTTAACCAGAGAATTAGCACCTCAAAGGGACGCAGCCCTGAGCTGGGGCATCGGGTGGGGCAGGGCCTGGGCCCAGGGACCCGCCTCTCAGCACCAGGGGTTCCGAGCCTCTGCCCAGGGCATCAGACTCTGCAGACGCGGGGCGGGCGGCACCCGCTGTGAGGGGCCCGGCGGGGGAGGGGCCTGGGGATGGACACTGGATGTAGCTCTGGGTCCTGGCGCGGACGGGGTGGCTCTGTGGCCCCTCCGCTACCCAGCCTGGGCGCCGGCTGCGGCCCAAATCCAGGTGCGGGCTGTTCCTGCTGCTGCTGAGACTGACTGTGGGTGACGAGGGCCTGGCTGCACCCCGAGGGCCTGGCTGCAACCCCGAGGGCCTGGCTGCACCCCGAGGGCCTGGCTGGTGCCCTGGGAGCCCTGCCCAGCGGGAAGACGTGTTCCTGCCTTCACACCAGACAGGCACCTTAGGGTGTCAGGACGGCGCCCCTGGCAGGACCCGCAGCTCAGCCCTGGCAGAGTCTGCCCGCAGGAACCAGCTCCAGGGGACACTGTCCGGTGCAAAGGCTGGAAATACCCTGGACATCCCGGCCGCCACTGTGACCGAGGACACAGACCCCAGGGCTGAGGGTCCCTGAGCTTCCTGCCTCCTCGGGGACAAGGATTCAATGTCCCCACCACGCAGCGAGCACAGAGCCACCATTAGACAGAATGCACACACGTGCACACACACATGTGCACACACAGATGATTACCGACTTCCTGTGTCTCCTGGGTGGCGTTCTGGGTCAGAAGCAGCTGAGAAGGCGACTTGCAGACACGCCTCACATCTCCCATGACACTGAGGAGATTAACGCATATGTGACCGACTCCTTCCGGTTCTGTGAGGCCTGAACTTGCAGTTACATGTTCAGCAGGATCTGAGGGTCTGTGTGCCTGTGGAAGTTACAGGGAAAACAGCATTTACAGCGTTGAAGTGCTGAAGAGAGGAGACGGTGGTGAGGTGGGAAGGGGTCAGCACAGCAGAGGTGTGATTCTCCAAAAAGAGGTCAAATAAACACATTGTACACGATTAATTTAAAGACTTACATGTCAGTTACGTATCAAAGAAGCAGAGAAAACAGAAAAATGGAGGTTTCCTGAGAAAATGGAATACCCAAACCCTAACCCTAACCCTAAACCTAACCCTGACCCTGACCCTAACCCTAACCCTAACCCTAACCCTAGGACTAACCTTAACCCTAACCCTAATCTTAACCCTATCCCTCACCCGAACCCTAACCCTATACCTCACCCTAACCCTAACCCTAATCTTAACCCTATCCCTCACCCTAACCCTAACCCTATACCTCAGATAAACCCTAACCCTAACCTTAACCCTAACCCTCACCCTCACCCTAACCCTATCCCTAACCCTAACCCTAACCCTAACCCTAACCCTCACCCTAACCCTAACCCTAACCTTAACCCTACCCCTCACCCTAACCCTAACCCTAACCCTAACCCGCACCCTCACCTAACCCTAACCCTAGCCCTAACCCTAACCCTAACCCTAACCCTAACCTTAACCCTAACCCTCACCCTAACCCTAACCCTGAGCCGTGTGGGCTGGCACTGCGCGGTTCACTCACGCACACTGTTCCATCCTGCGAGCAGCCAGGGTAACCGGCGGCCTCAGTAAACAGGGCGCAGGCTGGACACGCATTTCCTCTTCCGCACGATCCTCTTAGAGACGTTTCCTTTCTCCGGCTCACTTTACGGTGAGAATACAGTGCACCCCACAGGACACGGCACGTGTTCACCGGCTGCTCATGTCACATCCCGGCTGCTGGTCAACAGCGGCTTCCGGAGTTAAGTTCTGAGAGAGTCAAAAGCTGGAGGTGGCCCGGCCGGCGTGGCTCCGTGGTGGAATGTCGACCGATGACCCAGGAGGTCAGGGTTCGATTCCTGTCAGGGCACAGGCCCGGGTTGTGGGCTCCATCCCCAGCGTGGGGCGTGCAGGAGGCGGCCGATCCACGATTCTCTCTCATCTTTGGTGTTTCCATCTCTCTCCCCGTCTCCCTTCCCCTCTGACATCAATAAAAATATATTTATTTATTTATTTATTTATTTTTTATTGCTTAAAGTATTACAAAGGGTATTACATATGTATCCATTTTATCCCCCCGCCCTAGACAGTCCCCTAGCCTCCCCTATCACCCAGTGTCTTATGTCCATTGGTTATGCTTATATGCATGCATACAAGTCCTTTAGTTGATCTCTTACCCCCCCTACCTCCTGCCCCCCAACCCTCCCCGGCCTTCCCGCTGCAGTTTGACAATCTGTTTGAGGCAGCTCTGCCTCTGTATCTATTATTGTTCAAAAGTTTATAATGGTCTCTATTGTCCATGAATGAGTGAGATCATGTGGTATTTTTCCTTCATTGGCTGGCTTATTTCACTTAGCATAATGCTCTCCAGTTCCATCCATGACGTTGCAAATGGTAAGAGTTCCTTCCTTTTTACAGCAGCATAGTATTCCATCGTGTAGATGTACCACAGTTTTCTAATCCATTCATCTGCTGATGGGCACTTAGGCTGTTTCCAGATCTTAGCTATGGTGAATTGTGCTGCTATGAACTTAGGGGTGCATATATCCTTTCTGATTGGTGTTTCTGGTTTCTTGGGATATATTCCTAGAAGTGGGATCACAGGGTCAAATGGGAGTTCCATTTTCAGTTTTTTGAGGAAACTCCATACTGTCTTCCACAGTGGCTGCACCAGTCTGCATTCCCACCAGCAGTGCACAAGTGTTCCTTTTTCTCCACATCCTCTCCAGCACCTATCGTTTGTTGATTTGTTGATGATAGCCAGTCTGACAGGTGTGAGATGGTACCTCATTGCTGTTTTGATTTGCATCTCTCGGATGATTAGTGACTTTGAGCATGTTTTCATATGTCTCTTGGCTTTCTGAATGTCCTCTTTTGAAAGGTGTCTATTTAGGTCCTTTGCCCATTTTTTGATTGGATTGTTTATCTTCCTTTTGTTAAGTTGTATGAGTTCCCTATAAATTTTGGAGATTAGGCCCTTATCAGATATGTCATTGGCGAATATGTTTAATAAAAATATATTTAAAAAACAATAAAGGAACGCAGGCCTCATACTCACAGCCACAAAGCGTGGTGATAACAGGAACCTGAGAAATAAACAAAAGGAGGCCTGGAGGCCGGCATCCCCGACGGCAGCGCCTTGTTGGCTTGGCCTCGTCCCGGCTGCCTCAGGGGCGGCCACGTGCCACCCGCGGCCCTCAGCTCACGGCTCTCCACGGCGCTCACGGGTGGTTTGACGAGCAGATGTTCACTCGTTACTGTAATTAAATTAATCAGTGGCTGATTTTATGGTTGGCGTTTGGTATTCGTTTGTTTATCTGCGTGAACCAATTGTCCTCACCGTGAGGCGGTGTCCGGCCTGGGAGTCTCGGGATGCGAAGGCTCTGCCTCTCCCGGTGGCTCCGCTGGGGTGAACGTGGATCCACGGCCGCCGCGAGCCACGCACCTCACCGCCACGCATCCTCTCCGCTGCGAGTGCCCGCAGGTCCCCCCTTGGGGTTACACGGCTCGCCTGCCGCGGTGTAACTAAGCGCTTTTCAGAATCCTCAGTAAATACGGGGTTGTAGGGAATGCCGTGTTGCCTATGACAAGATAATTACAAGGTCATTCTCTGTTAACAAGGTGATTTGATGGGCGATAATGACACACTTTTCTATGTGAACCCACCCTGCGTTGCTTGAATAAAACGGGCACAGTGGTTATTTTTGTCGCTCCCTGGGAATTCTGCTGGTGTCTTTGCTCAGAGTTTTGGCATCTGTGCTCTGTTTTGTTCGCAGAGATGCTCGCGGAGGGTTGGGAGGATAATTACTCTTTTTCCGGTCTCTGCGAGTTTTTATACTTACAGGCGAGGCTCAGGGGTTGAGCGTCGACCTACAAACCAGGAGGTCAGGGTTCGATTCCCGTCAGGGCACCTGCCTGGGTTGTGGGCTCCATCCCCAGTGGGGGGCCTGCAGGAGGCAGCCAATCAGTGCTTCTCTCTCATCACTGATGTTTCTATCTCTCTCTCCCTCTCCCTTCCTCTCTGAAATCAATAAAAAAGAAACGTGTTTATCACTTTCCAAATTGCAAGTCTACAAAAATTCACCTGTTTGTAATTTGTCGGTTGAATTGTGGGTTCCACTGGTTCTCCGCCGGCTCCCCGCCCCGCGCTCGGCTCAGGCTGCCGCGCTCCCGCCCGCGGCCGGCGCCCCTGTCTGTGTGCGAGCTCCGCGCTCGGGCTCCGGCTCCGGCTCTTCGTGGCGCGGCTGGTAATTTGCTCGGATGCATCTCCAGCTTATTATTTGCTCTTTCCCGCTGTTTACCCGTCCACGGAGCTTTTATTTCAACAATTATAATGTTCGTTTCCGGGGGGTGATTTCTTTCCATTTGTGCCAGTTCAGTGCCTGCAGCCTCTTGTTTCTTGCTTATTTCGGGGGAGGTTGGCTGTTGCTTAACCATCTGACACTTGGTTAACTCATGTCCTGCAGTTTATGCTCCAACAGGAGTCCGCGTGGGCGGAGAGCTGCCGCTGGCGTCTCTGCTGGGTTTGGGGACGTTGGGGCGTGGCCTCCGCCTGTGGGATCCTGGTCTCCGGGCTCAGGAAGGTCACGTGGAGGCCTTTCCGCGGAGGACGGGGCTGAGTTAGGCGGGGCCGACGTGGCCGGGCCACCCCCACCCACCTCCGGCCCCAGCTGTGCGGGTCCCTCAGCCCGTCCCCTCCGGGCTGCTGACCCTCTGCCGACGGTGCCCCCCGCCTGTGGTCACTGCTGCCTCCGGCTCCGGCCCGGCTCTCCGACACCCTCCCCAGCAGCCCCACTGCTCCCAGTCCTTCAGACGAAAAATAAAGTCATGTTCTCTGTGGGATCTACTGCCCCAAACCTTCCTGTCATAAAATCGTCTTAATTGTGTTGATATTTCACTTTTAAAAGATATACTTTTATTGAATTCAGAGAGGAAGGGAGAAGGGGAGAGAGAGAGAGAGAGAGAGAGAGAGAGAGAGAGAGAGAGAGAGAGAGAAACATCAATGCTGAGAGGGAATCATGGATCAGCTGCCTCCTGCATGCCCCCCAGACCGGGAATCGAACCCTGACCTCCTGGGTCCTAGGTCGACACTCAGCCACCGAGCCACGCCGGCCGGGCTGTGTTGCTATTTCTTGCGACCACAGAGCCCTGTGGGTGGGGTGTGCTGACGGCGCCCATGCCCACCGCCGGGCTGGCGTGTGGCCTCGCCTCCTTCCTGCCCGGGTCCAGGCCCCACGGTTCCCTCAGCCCGAGTGGCCAGAGGCTGGACGGCGGGTGGGGGAATGGACACAGCGCTCGGGGCTGCTGGGCGCCGGCCGGGGCCCCAGATCGGACACGAAGGAGCAGCGACCGGACAGGCCCGGCGGCCGTCAGAGACGGCTTCCTGCGACTTGGCCGCCGTCGGCTCCGGCATCGATTTCACATCCCAAGTGCGATCGTCTTCCCCATCGAGTCGTCCGGCCCAGCCATTGTCTAAATTAACTGGAGCCCAAATCGGAGAACGAAGCTTTTATCCGAATGACAGGTCCCCCGGGATATTGATCGGGAGACTAACCCGCCGCCCTCCCGGGGGGGGGGGCCTTTTGATGGAAGTGGATGATGTGCATTGAATGAATGGACGGCCTGCGAGGTGAGACGCGAGTCAGCATCGCCCCCCTCGCGCCCCCCGCGTGCCCCCCGCGTGCCCCGTGGAGCCAAGGCCGCCTTTTCTCCTCCGAGCGAACGTGGAGTCCCGCCCGGCGCCGGGAACGGACCTCCCGCGGCAGCAGGGCCTTGCAGGTGGTCCCGTGCGGAGGAGCCGCGGGGGAGCGGGGACCTGGTCCAGGCCGTGCCCTCTGGAAGGACGGGCGCAGGGACACGCGGAGAGGCCGTGGGAGGCGGGGGGCGGGGGTGGTCTGCAGCCCAGGTCCCCAAGGACCGGGCACCCGGGGGGTGAGAGATGGGCAGGGGTCACCCCCCTCCCCCTAGCTTCCGAGGAGCTCGGCCCGGGGCGGGGACAGGACACCTTTCTGCTGCTCGAGGCCAGGAACCCGTCCTGTCCGACCCCGACGCCTGCCACACGCGGTGCCCCCGGGAAGGGGCGCGATGACCAGGCTGCTCAGGCCCGCGTGTCCCTGGGAAGCCAGCAGCGAGGACACTCCGTTCCTGTTTGTGCTCCGGACCTGCCGTAACCCCACGGGCCCTCCTGCGTGAGCCTCGCACCTCCCCCCGCAGGGGAGCGTGGGGGCCCTCTCCCCGGGGAGGGGTCCTTTCCAGCCCTGAGCCCCTGTGGCCTCGGTTCCAGGTCCCAGGAACCGGACCCACCAAACGGGGGGAGGGCACATCCCGGAACTCGTTTCCTCCCCTGCACTCCACACGCCTGCACGTGCACATGCGTATGCGCGCACACAGGTACACAGGCTGATGCACGCACACAGGTACACAGGCTGATGCACGCACGCAAGGCACACGCACACACGAACACATGCACACGCATACTCTCATGCACGCTCGCTCATGCATGCACACACTCATTCTCTCACGCATGCACACAGATACACAAGCACATGCACACACACATACACATTTGCTCACAACGCACCTGCTCACACATATGCAAAATACATGAGTACACACATGCACACCACCCACATGCATGCACACACATGTATCCGAACACATGCACACATGCACACAAGTGGTCATACACATGCACAATGGTCACACACAAGACACGTACACACACGTACATGGGCACGCACACACACACACATGAACAATGGCGAGGTCCTCCCTGCGGTCACGGTTCCTGGGTGTCTGGTCCCACAAGCACGCATGTTGTAAAGTGTGATGTTTGGCCCCGAGCCCGGGCGCGGCCCTTTGGGCCTGTCTGTCCGGAGGGACCCGACCCGTCGGCGGATGTGAATTTTGGGGAGAAGCTGTCACCGCGCCTGAAGCCGCCAGCTGCTGGGTCCTCGCCTCCCGGTCTCCGCGTCCCGAGGGCGGGGCCACGCACTTTCCCGCCGCCTCCGCAGCAACCGGCTCCTCCCGCCGCCCCGGGCTGCCAGGCTCTGCGGTGCCCACAGCCCCGGGACTAGAACGCGGGGCGCCAAGGGCCCTGAGCTGTTCCAGGAGCTTCGCTTCCTGATGCACAAGAACCAGCGAGGAGGTCCAGGCGGGGCGCTCGGCCTGCCCGCTGCTCCCGGGGCGGGAGCCAGACTTGGGGCGTGGGCGGGGGGTGGGGGGCGCCGGGGCCTCCAGGGCCTCTCCCCAGCCCCCGCCTGGGACTTGGGCGCTGCCACGTGGTCCTGCTGAGACAGACCTTGGGGAGCCCGCCCCCCGCAGCCTCAAGCACCAGCAGGTCCCTGTCCATGTTCAGCTGGGACTCGGGCTGGGGCAGCGATTCTGTGGTTCAGTGGTTAGAGCATCTGCCCCCCCACAAGGTCATGGGTTCGATTCCTGTCAAGGGCAGGTACGTAGGTCGCAGGTTCGATCCCTGGCCACCGAGCAGGATACAGCTGGTCAGTGTGTCTCCCTCACACCCATGTCTCTCTGTCTCTCCCTGTCCCTTCCACTCTCTCTGGAGAAACACCTTCCGGTGAGGACTCACAGCAACAAACACAGGTGATGCGGCCCTGTGACCCCACCCGGGGGACCCGGGCGTCAGGACGGGGGGCTGAGCCCGAGCCCTGGAGCCCGCAAAGCGTTTGTGGCGACTGCAGACCTCTCTCACCTGGTCCCCCCAGCGTCTTGCTATCCAACTGCTCCCCCCAAAACCCACACGGCGAGCCCGGGGCCCCAGGACCTCAGGATGGGGCTGTGTTTGGAGACGGGCCTTTAAAGAGGTGGCAAAGGCCAGATGAGGCCCAGGACCGAGGCAGGTGGGAGAGGGCGGGCAGCAGGGACGGGCAGGCAGGACGGGGCGACAGGGAGAGGGAGAGGCCGCGGGGAGACCGTCACCTGGGGGTCCTGTCAAAGCTGCCGTCTGCGGTGCTGTGTCAGCGGCCGAGGAACCCACACGTCACCGGTGGGGACACACGGACACGCAGGGGGACAGTGAGCCGGGATCCTGCGTCTGCAGCCGCCGAGCGGGGTCACAGCGGCGCAGGTGCGACCACGGCCCCTTCTCCCGTGACCTCATTCCCCGGGTTGTGAAAACCACAGTTGCAGCCCGGTCGGCGTGGCTCCGTGGTTGAGCTCTGACCTAGGAACCAGGAGGTCCCGGTTCGATTCCCGGTCAGGGCACAGGCCCGGGTTGCAGGCTCGGTCCCCAGTGGGGGGCGTGCAGGAGGCAGCCGATCAGTGCTCCTCTCTCATCACTGATGTTTCTATCTCTCTCTCCCTCCCTCTCCCTTCCTCTCTGACATCAATAAAAATATATTTATATAAAACACCCCAAACCTAAACCAAACCCCCTCCCCCGCAGGTGGCATTTCAGGGAAAGCGCTGAAGTCCCAGCAACCACCAGCCTGCGACCGTCACCGCGAGGGTCAGGTGCCCGAGCGCCTCTGGGTGCGTCCACCTGTGTCCTGCCGTCCTCCTCCAGGGCCCGTGGCTCCCCGCGTGGACACGGGACACAGGTCCCTCACCACCTCCGGGCCCCCCTGACTTCCTCTCAGGTGCACAACAGACGGTCATTCACGGTGTTTCCAGGCGTCCTCCTCGGGCTGCGGTGAGCATCCCACAAACTCTTCCTGCGGGTGGAGGAGATGCTGTTTGACTTGATCGTGACTGGAAAGGCCGATGAGTAGGATCGCGGCTCCTCAGAAGGTCCTGCCCTTGGTGGGTGCATCCACGAGGCCCCCCAGCACCGATTCCCCCCAGCACCAAGGCCCCCCAGCACCGAGGCCCCCCAGCACTGAGGCCCCCCAGCAGTGAGGCTCCCCCAGCACCGAGGCCCCCAGCACCGATTCCCCCCAGCACCAAGGCCCCCCAGCACTGAGGCCCCCCAGCACTGAGGCCCCCCAGCACCGAGGCCCCCCAGCACTGAGGCCCCACCAGCACCGAGGCCCCCCAGCACCGAGGCCCCCCAGCACTGAGGCCCCCCAGCACTGAGGCCCCCCAGCACCGAGGCCCCCCAGCACTGAGGCCCCACCAGCACCGAGGCCCCCCAGCACCGAGGCCCCCCAGCACTGAGGCCCCCCAGCACTGAGGCCCCCCAGCAGTGAGGCTCCCCCAGCACCGAGGCCCCCAGCGCCGATTCCCCCCAGCACCAAGGCCCCCCAGCACCAAGGCCCCCCAGCACTGAGGCCCCCAGCAGTGAGGCTCCCCCAGCACCGAGGCCCCCAGCACCGATTCCCCCCAGCACCAAGGCCCCCCAGCACTGAGGCCCCCCAGCACTGAGGCCCCCCCAGCACCGATTCCCCCCAGTACCAAGGCCCCCCAGCACTGAGGCCCCCAGCAGTGAGGCTCCCCCAGCACCGAGGCCCCCAGCACCGATTCCCCCCAGCACCAAGGCCCCCCAGCACTGAGGCCCCCAGCAGTGAGGCTCCCCCAGCACCGAGGCCCCCAGCACCGATTCCCCCCAGCACCAAGGCCCCCCAGCACTGAGGCCCCCCAGCACTGAGGCCCCCCCCAGCACCGATTCCCCCCAGCACCAAGGCCCCCCAGCACCAAGGCCCCCCAGCACTGAGGCCCCCAGCAGTGAGGCTCCCCCAGCACCGAGGCCCCCAGCACCGATTCCCTCCAGCACCAAGGCCCCCCAGCACTGAGGCCCCCCCAGCACCGATTCCCCCCAGTACCAAGGCCCCCCAGCACCAAGGCGCACCAGACTGCCCAATTTTTGCCAATTTGCTTCACAAAGAATAATTTGTATTATTTTACGTCGTCTTCATGCAAGTCTGTAGAAGTTGGATTTATTTTCTTGTTTATTCTGATTCCTCAGTGTCTTCTACTTCTCCTTTTCCCTATAGAACTGGCCCATTTTTTTCTCAGTCGGGGTGTCAGCGTAGACTTTGGGGAAACGTCATATTTGGGAGACACTAACTCTTTGGCAATGAGATGAATGAACGCTGCGTCGCATTAAGTTACACTTGCAATGGATTAAATGACAGCTTGCAATTTACATATTTGTCTGCTCTGTAAGTTATGTATTTGTCTTGCTTTACCATTTTTATTTAGCCAATTCTTTCCTTTTTAATAACCTGGGTTAAGTGCTTTAAAAATTCAAAAAGATCTTCCCTACAAAACTATTAAAAATTCTCTGTTTTATTTGGTGCCGTTTTATAGTTAAGTCGCTGACCTTCTGGAATTTAATTTACATTAAGGAGAATTCCCCCAAATGCTGAGCTCGGCAGCCAGCACGACTTAATGAATAATCCATTAGGAAGCCCTTGATTTAAACTCCTGCCCCGTGTCTTGTGACAAAGCAAAACTCTGTGCCGGGAGCCGGTCCATCCTTGCTGTTTCAAGGGACCTGGCATATATGGCATACGGTTCTTAATATGTTTGCTCACCTTCTTGGCTCTGTGTTTTAACCAAGGTCACCTCTCCGAGAAAGGTTGAATCCCCAGGTAGGGATTTTCCCCTGAAGTTAGGGAGGGAATAAAACCCCTCAACTAAGTGCCAGGCGGGTAATTAATCCCTTTAACTACGCACAATCAGGCTTAGGCTACATAATCTTTACTCCCTGGAATGGAGATAAGAAACACCCTAACCTTTGGAATAGAGATTGATAGGATTGGAATCAGATGGTATAAATACAGATGTAACAAGACAGAACTTAGAAGACAGAACCTACACAGAACCTAGAGACAGAAGAACTTCGCTGGAGAGAACATGGCAAAAGATCTTGGACAGAACCTGGAGACAGAACCTAGAGACAGAATCTGGCTACAGAACCTGGCTGGAGAACCAAACCAGAACTTGGCTGGAGATCCTGAACAGAACTTGGCTGGAGAACCAAACCAGAACTTCGCTGGAGATCCTGAATAGAACTTGGCTAGAGATCCTGGCTAGGCTGCTGATCAACTGAATGCTGCCTCTGTGTCATTCCTTCTTCGCCGACTCCGTCCACACCTTTGGGGACCCCTGGACCTGCTGGGGCTGGACCCCAGCAACTCTGGAAGCCAATCATTCCTTGTACAAAACAAAACACAGCGGCCCTCTGTCAGCAAGGAACAGACCCCGCGGGGCCCTACTCTGTGCCCACAGCACCGTGCATGCTGGGGCCACGGGCGGAAGGCGGACCTGGCACTGCGCTCCCGGCCTCACGCCTGCTGGGGAAGCGGTCAGGTCGTCTGAGGACGTGGGGCAGCAGACGGGCTCAGGCGGCCCGGAGTCCCGAGGCTGTGCCGGCCACGCCCCTGCACGAGTCCCTTCTGGTCTATATTTATGTTGATATGGCTAACAGATAGAATGTGCAGGTCACACCAAATCTTAATCCTAATTATGCAATTACTAGAGGCGCAGTGCACGAAATTCGTGCAGGGGGGTGGGGAGGGGGTGGTCCCCTCAGCCCGGCCTGCGTCCTCTCGCAATCTGGGACCCCTCAGGGGGTGTCCGGCCTAAACCGGCAGTCGGCTATCTCTCTCACAATCCAGGATGCTGCATGCACCAGTGACCATACTTTTCACACAGGTGAAAGGCATGGGTGGAAAAACTGAAGCAGAGAGAAGTTAGGTAATTGGCTTTGCCACACAGTTATAAGTGTCAGGATCAGGGCTGACCACAACATGTGCAAGCCAGAGTCCATGCATGTCATCGCTACATCATCCTGTGTTTTCAATGTTAGAGCAGCCTTGCCAGGTTTTAGTTTTTAAATCTAAGAGACTGTTCCCAATTTATAGTGTAGAGTCCCTAGGCCTGGCCGGCGATCAGGGCCCATCTGTGGGGCGACCGGCAGACGGGGTGATCGGGGGGGGCCCCCACTGGAACCCACCTTGGATGGCGGCCTGGCGCCGCCCACTGGCCAGCCCCGCCCCCTGATCACCGCTGCCACAGACTGCCTCCCTCTTAGGGGCAAATGCTCAACACAGTGCGCGTCATAGCGACCAGTCATTCCGCTGGCCGTTACGCCATTCGGTCGATTTGCATATTAGGGTTTTATTATATAGGATTATACATTTTATATATAGTATAGACTTTTATATAATATAAAATTATATATAACGTTTATATATAATAACTATACTAAATGTAGACATTACATATGTGAATAATAGGTATCCTATATAATAAAAGCCTAACATGCTAAGTGTTCAACTGGTCGCTATGATGGGCACTGACCACCAGGGGGCAGATGCTCTGACCAGTAGGTTAGCTTGCTGCTGGGGTCCAGCCAATCAGGTCTGGGTGAGACGGGCCAGACACGCCCTGGAGCCCTCCCCGCCCCGGTTATGCACTGGTGGGGTCCCTCGGCCTGGCCTGCACCCTCGCAATTTGAGACCCCTTGGGGGATGTCGGAGAGCTGGTTTCAGCTCAATCCCCACACCACAGCTGGGAATCCGTGCACGGGGCCTCTAGTATGCCTATACAATGTAATATGTCATGTACACACATAAATCTATAAATAACGTGTAATATCAGTTTTACGTGTATTCCTGTAAAACGGGTGAATAGTTGCTGAGTCAGGACTGTGTGCTGAGCTGAGGTTTGGAGAACTTGTGAGCAAGTGTTGGGGTTATGATGGGTCATGATGGTGGGAAACTGGTGATGCCGCTCAGGGGGGAGGGGCCCTGTGGAGCTGGGGGAGGTGGGAGGGTGGACGAGGCGCCCAGAGGAGGGACCTACTGTGCTGGCGGATCCGGCCTGGCACAGGGTCTGGGGGGGCTGGGGGTACCTTGTGCAGAGTCCCGGGGTGTGTATGTGGCCTGATGCGGAGTTTGGGGACCTGGTGCAGAGAGGGAACCTGGCACGGAGCCCAGCCGAGCCCCATGGGCAGCAGGGCAGCTGAGATCCATCCGCCAGTTGTGAGTCGGGTCTGGGAGGCAAGGGGAGAAGCGGTGGAACTGGCACAGGTGACAGAGCGGGGCGGGCCCTGAGTGACAGGTGACAGCACGGGGCGGGCCCTGAGTGACAGGTGACAGCATGGGCGGGCCCTGAGTGACAGGTGACAGCGCGGGCGGGCCCTGAGTGACAGGTGACAGCGCGGGGCTGGCCCTGAGTGACAGGTGACAGCGTGGGGCGGGCCCTGAGTGACAGGTGACAGTGCGGGGCTGGCCCTGAGTGACAGGTGACAGCGTGGGGTGGGCCCTGAGTGACAGGTGACAGCACGGGCTGGCCCTGAGTGACAGGTGACAGCGCGGGCCGGCCCTGAGTGACAGGTGACAGCGCGGGCCGGCCCTGAGTGACAGGTGACAGCACGGGCCGGCCCTGAGTGACAGGTGACAGCGCGGGCTGGCCCTGAGTGACAGGTGACAGCGCGGGCCGGCCCTGAGTGACAGGTGACAGCGCGGGGCGGGCCCTGAGTGACAGGTGACAGCGCGGGCTGGCCCTGAGTGACAGGTGACAGCGCGGGCCGGCCCTGAGTGACAGGTGACAGCACGGGCCGGCCCTGAGTGACAGGTGACAGCACGGGCTGGCCCTGAGTGACAGGTGACAGCACGGGCCGGCCCTGAGTGACAGGTGACAGCGCGGGCCGGCCCTGAGTGACAGGTGACAGCGCGGGGCGGGCCCTGAGTGACAGGTGACAGCGCGGGCTGGCCCTGAGTGACAGGTGGAGGAGGTGTCACCCGGCCTGATGAGCAGCCTGAGCATAATTTAATGTTCAAATGGGCTTTATTGATACAATTGCCTCCAACCCCCTGAAGGCAGCCTGTAATTACAAAGCTGATGGGTCAGAAAACTATTGGTCACATCTTCACCGAGCAGCAAGCACTGACATGTGTGCCGCGACAAAGCTATTTCAGCGAAAGGGGAGTGAGCAGGTGGGGCTGCCTCGCTGCCAACGACTGACCTGGACGGAGGAACCGCACAGCTCACAGCCCACGACCGTCTGACCTGGGTGCTGGGCAGGGTCGCCGTGGGGCTGGGCAGGGTCGCCGTGGGGCCGGGCAGGGTCGCCGTGGGGCTGGGCAGGGTCGCCGTGGGGCCGGGCAGGGTCGCCGTGGGGCCGGGCAGGGTCGCTGTGGGGCTGGGCAGGGTCGCCGTGGGGCCGGGCAGGGTCGCTGTGGGGCTGGGCAGGGTCGCCGTGGGGCCGGGCAGGGTCGCTGTGGGGCTGGGCAGGGTCGCTGTGGGGCTGGGCAGGGTCGCCGTGGGGCCGGGCAGGGTCGCCGTGGGGCTGGGCAGGGTCGCCGTGGGGCCGGGCAGGGTCGCTGTGGGGCTGGGCAGGGTCGCCGTGGGGCCGGGCAGGGTCGCCGTGGGGCTGGGCAGGGTCGCCGTGGGGCTGGGCAGGGTCGCTGTGGGGCTGGGCAGGGTCGCCGTGGGGCTGGGCAGGGTCGCCGTAGGGCTGGGCAGGGTCGCTGTGGGTTGGGCAGGGTTGCTGTGGGCTGGGCAGGGTCGCCGTAGGGCTGGGCAGGGTTGCTGTGGGCTGGGCAGGGTCGCCGTAGGGCTGGGCAGGGTCGCTGTGGGTTGGGCAGGGTTGCTGTGGGCTGGGCAGGGTCGCCGTAGGGCTGGGCAGGGTTGCTGTGGGCTGGGCAGGGTCGCCGTGGGGCTGGGCAGGGTCGCTGTGGGGCTGGGCAGGGTCGCTGTGGGTTGGGCAGGGTCGCCGTGGGCTGGGCAGGGTCGCTGTGGGTTGGGCAGGGTCGCTGTGGGGCTGGGCAGGGTAGCTGTGGGTTGGGCAGGGTCGCTGTGGGGTTGGGCAGGGTCGCTGTGGTTTTGCGTAAGTGCCTTTGTGACCGGCCCTGGCAGCGAGGTGCTGCCCCCGGCCTGGAGGAGGCACCGGGCGTCTGGGCGTCTCGGTTAGAGGACCTGGAGCTGCTCCCGGGATTGGAGGCCGCTCCCTGCCCGACCCAGACAGTGTCAGCGTCAAAGCAAATGGACAAGAGTGAAGTGTCCATCACCGAAATGGACCGCCCAGCCCCAGAGACGATGAGAAAGCTGAAAGCGGCAGGAGGGCGTTGCCTGGGGGGTGCCACCTGGGGAGGGTGCTGCCTGGGGGGTGCTGCCTGGGGGGGGTGCTGCCTTGGGGGGTGCTGCATGGGGGGTGCTGCCTGTGGGGGGTGCTGCCTGGGGGGGCATCAAGGGACGAAGGTGATTTTGCGGCCACCGGCCTGGGTGAGAGTGATGAATGAAAGCTCCGTTTGGAAGGGGATTTCTATGATTTTAAACTGTTTATTTTGAAATCATTTCAAGTTGTAAGAAGTTGTAAGAAGTGAAAGATAAGCGTGTAGCTATACATATAAAAGCCTAATATGCAAATTATCCCCGTAGGAGTTCAGCTGGGAGACGGATCGCTCGCCATGACATGTGCTGACCACCAGGGGGTGGCGCGGAACAAAGGACGCCCCGGCCAGCAGCCGGCAGCCCAGGAAGGGAGGCCCTGGCCGGCAGCCGGGAGGGCCTGATTGGCTCTGATCTCTGGCCAGGCCTAGGGGCCCTACCCATGCATGAATTTTGTGCACCGACCCTCTCGTGTATATATAAAAGCCTAAGTGACCGGCCGACCAGCCAACCGGTCGACTGGCCAGGAGCTATGACGCACACTGACCACCAGGGGGTAGACAATGCAGGAGCTGCTGAGAACCAGAACCCGGAACCAGAGAGGAGGGAGCTGATTCCGGGGCGCGTCACCTGAGAACCGCCCTCTCGCAATCTGGGACCCTTCAGGGGTTGTCAGAGAGCTGGTTTCAGCCTGATCCCTGCAGGCCAGGCCGAGGGACCCCACCGGTGCAGGAATCCGTGCACCAGGCCTCTAGCATATATATAAAATGTATGTATTTTTGCTGTTGTTAATCCTCATCCGAGGATATTTTTTTCCATTGATTTTTAGAGTGGAATGGAGGGAGGGAGAGAGAAAGAGAGAGAAACCAATGTGAGAGAGACACAATGATTGATTGCCTCCCACACGCACCCAGACCGGGGATCAGACCCATAACCTGGGCATGTGCCCTGCCTGGGAATTGAACCCATGACCCTTTGGTGCACATGCACACACACACATGCACACACACGCTCACACACACACACATTATGTGTCCACCAGGCGCTGTCTGTCTTACATGCCGGTCAGGGTTCTCCAGGACTCACACGCCGATTCGATGAGGACACCCGCTGAGCCGCCTCCAGGGCAACACAGGAGGCAGGCATGTGGGCGATCCCAGGGCAGAGAGCATGTGCAGCGGACAGACAGATGGGAGGGGCTCGAGGCTCACGGACTGTGGGTCCTGGGGGCCGGCGGCCACCCTCTGCGCTTCGGCCACGGGGAGGCCATGGGACACCCTGCCTCAAAGGGCCGTGCCCATGCAATAAGCTAACACGTGTCCATGCCCGACGGCCGGCACCTGGCAGGTGGGGGCCGTGGCCCGGCATCAGCTGGCCTGGGACTTCGCGCTGTCGGACGAAGCCGGGTCGGACGGGGCCAGGACTCCGGGACTGTGCGCTTGCGTGGCATCGGTGGTTACTTTGGTCACGTGGTGCCTCCTCTGTCTTCTCGTTAAACGCCTGATGGGTGACGGCGTCCCACCTGGACCCAGCACGCAGCTGGGACGGGGACGCCGCGACCCCGGGGCTGTGCGCGAGCCTCCCCCACCGGCCCGGCTCCGAGGCGCAGGGTGGCAGCGGCAGCCAGGGAGCCGGATGGCCCCATGGGGCCTGTTCTGATGGTGTCACTGAGGGTGTTTCCCGTCGAGGTGCAGCCCCGGGAGCCACGGCCAGGCGTTCCTCAGCCGTCCTTCGGCGCCTGCGATGGGCGCGTTCTCGTGGCGAACGGTTGGGAAACACACCCAAATAGTCAGAGGCAGATCCCACCGCCCACCGCCGGTCCCGGACACGCCCTGCTGCTGGTTAAAGCGTTTCCGTCATTGATCATTCCCAGATTTTGCATCACCGAGGGCGGGAGCCCGGAAGCACGTTAACCTGCGCTTACTCTAACACGGACACGGGAAACACTGCGTGTTCTCCTGCGAGAACACAGATTCACTTTATTTTTTATTTATTTTTTATATATTTTTATTGATGTCAGAGAGGAAGGGAGAGGGAGAGAGAGATAGAAACATCAATGATGAGAGAGAATCATGGATCGGCTGCCTCCTGCACGCTCCCCACTGGAGATCGAGCCCGCCACCCGGGCCTGTGCCCTGACCGGAATCGAGCCGTGACCTCCTGGTTCACAGGTCGATGCCCAACCACGGAGCCACGCCGGCCGGGCTACAAACCCACTGTGATTTCCAATAACCTCCCGGACAAGGCCACGTGGTGGTGACGTGGACGAGGCTCGAGGCCAGTGATGGCGAGCCTACGACACGCGTGATAGAGGTGACACGCGAACTCATTTTTTTGGTTGATTTTTCTTTGTTAAATGGCATTTAAATATATAAAATAAATATCAAAAATGTATGTCTTTGTTTTACTCTGGTTGCAAATATCAAAAAAGTTCTATAGGTGACCCGGCACTAGAGTTAAGTGAGGGTTTTTCAAAGTGCTGACACGCCGAGCTCAGAAGGTTCCCATCACTGCCCTGGGCCCCAAGGAGGCCTGGGTTTGGGTCCCGTGTTGCCTACGGCACAGCCTCAGGCAGCGCTGACCCCGCGGGCCTCCGTTTCCCGGGGAAGGGGCCGTGCTGGTGTTGGTGACCCGCACGGCCCTCGGGTGGTCACGCAGGAGGCCCAGGCCCTTCGGCGAGGCTTGGAGGCCGCGTTGCCCGAGGGATGGGGGTGCTGGTGGGCGGGGCCCTCGCCACACGCCACCCGAGTGCGGGGCCCCGGACCCTGCAGGGGGCCTCGCTCTTCCCCGCCTTCACCCTGTGTCTGGGCCGCCCCGTCCCCTGCGAAGCCACCGTCCATTTCTGCTTCTTCCCATTAACAGCGGGTCGCTCGCAAGATGCGCTACAGCCGTTCCCACTCCACGTCCCGCGGCGAGTCCAGCGGGAGCCCCCACGCTGCGGGCGAAGGCGGGGCCCAGGCCGCTCCCCACCCAGCGCCTCTATGTATCTCCGCCGCCTTCGGGATCAGCCAGCGCCTCTGGGAGGCCAGGGCAGCGCCGGGCGGTGCCATCTGCGCCGGAGGAACCGTTTCCACGCGTCCATCTTGACCTCCGCGTGGCGCTCGTGACAGATTCCTGCTGCCGCGTTTACAGGGCCAAACAGGGGAAAAATGGTAAAAGTATGAGTCACATTCTAGATGTCCAGGTGGCGAATATTTCACAGCCGAATTCATCGACCATCGAGCTGAGGTGCTGCCGCGCTGCCTGGGCGCCGGCCTGGGGCGTGGAGCCGGTCCTGCCGGGGGTCTGTGCCGTGAGCGCTTCCCACACGGGAACCTGGGGCTGCGGATCGCGAGGTCCAGGCGGGGCCCAGCCGTGCCCGGGCGGCAGGCCTGCCTTCCTCTGATTTTGTGACTTTTGGGACTTGCTTCTGGCTGAACCCCAGAGGGCGGGGGACACCCCCCCCCCCCGCCACACACACCGGGACTGGGCAGAGCTCCGGATGTATGGCTCACGCGATATCCCCCGGTGCCAGGCGCCCCGGCCTCTGCGGCATGGACAGGTGGGCACGGCCGCTCTCGGTGCCCACAGGCCGGCGTCCAGCCGCTGCGTGTGAGAGGAGATCCGGGCACAGATGGCCGCCCTCCCCCGCACATGGACACTCGCCCACACGGCGTGATGCTGTTCAGACAAATCCACCGTAAACACTCCCAGGCTATCCAAAGCGGGCCCTCCAGCCCTGCCGGTGCGGCTCAGTGGATGGAGCCTCGGCCTGCGGACTGAAAGGTCCCGGGTTCGATTTTGGTCAGGGCACAGGCTCAGGTTGCGGGCTCCATCCCCAGTAGGGGGCGTGCAGGAGGCAGCCGAGCCGTGAGTCTCTCTCATCATTGATTTCTCTCCCTCCCTCTCCCTTCCTCTCTGGAATCAATGAAAATATATTAAAAAACAAAAACAAAAGCAGGGCCCTCCAGCCCAGGAGCCTAAGCCGCCGCTCGGCACACGACACCACAGAGGCGCCCACCTGGCCCGTCGGCCTTCGAGGAGCTCGCGTCGGGCCCTGCGGTCCCTTCCGTAAGGGGCCACTTCCCGTTCCGGTGGGACAGGGGGACAGGACACGAGGGCTCCCGGTGGGAGAGGACGTGGGACCACGCGGCTGCCACAGAATTCACGGGCGAGCGTGTCCTTGTGTGAACACGTAAGTCAATGGAGGCGGGGCTACAGGGCAGCGCAGCCCTCCTGCCTCCACACTCCAGGGTGTGTCCGGGGTGAGTGGCCACGCCTGGCCGTCCGCCCGCTTCTCCTGGGAGGGGACGCCGCCTGCCCAGCCGGGGGAGGGGGATGGAGATTTCAGGAATTGCTTCTGGCTGGACCCCAGAGGCGGGAACACACAGGCTGACATTGTCCCCAAGCGCAGGGGCGCTGCCCTCTGCGGCGGGCACGGGGCGCCCGCTCCAGGGAAACCGCCCACAGGCCCCTGAGCGGCGGACGCCCAGGCCATTCAGCTGGGCCCGGCTGGCGTGGCCCTTTGCGGGCAGTTTACTTGGCGGCTCCGTGCATCGTGCACGGGAGGCGCGGGCGTCTCATCTGCTGTGGGGACAGCCCGCGGGTCAGCGCCTTCCGCGAGGCCGCCTTCCATTCGCTCGCCCGATAATTGAAGATAAATGAACTCGGACGGCCTAGCGGGCCGCTCAGCTGCGCGTCCCCTCCACGAGCCAGAGGACAAAGCGGAACAACGCAAACCCCGCAGGACGCTGGCGGAGCCGCGCGGGGCCCGCGTGCCCAGAGCGAGACGTGTCCTGTGCGTGCGACCGAGGCGTTAGGACAGCAGCCACTGGTCCCCACTGAGGCCAGCGCGTCAGGGGCAGGTGCACCTTTAATGAACACCGGCCGAGCGCGGCTTCTCATTATAAAGTTTCATTTAAGCCTCCTGTCATGGGGGCTCAGCCATGCACTATGGGAATAACTCATTATCACTGTGAATACACCCAATGATAGAGAAGGTCGTATGAAAAAAGTTAAAAAGTTAAGATCACAATCCTCCTGTGGGGAGATAACCACTAGGTACATGCACTCTTCAAGACACTATTCATCCACCCATCCATTATCCATCCACCATCCATCCATCCATCCATCCATCCACCCATCTATCCACCATCCATCCATCCACCATCCATTCATCCATCCACCATCCATCCATCCATCCATCATCCATCCATCCATCCATCCATCCATCCATCCATCCACCATCCATCCACCATCCATCCATCCATCATCCATCCATCCATCTATCCATCTATCCACCATCCATCCATCCCTCATCCATCCATCCATCCATCCATCCATCCACCATCCATCCATCCATCCACCATCCATCCATCCATCCATCCATCCACCATCCATCCATCCATCCACCATCCATCCATCCATCCACCATCCATCCATCCATCCACCATCCATCATCCATCCATCCACCATCCATCATCCACCCATCCATCCATCCACCATCCATCCATCCATCCACCATCCATCCATCCACCCATCCATCCATCCACCATCCATCCACCATCCATCCATCCATCCACCATCCATCATCCATCCATCCATCCATCCATCCATCATCCATCCATCCACCATCCATCATCCACCCATCCATCCATCCACCATCCATCCATCCACCCATCCACCATCCATCCATCCATCCATCCATCCATCTATCCATCCATCATCCACCCATCCATCCATCCACCATCCATCCATCCATCCACCATCCATCATCCACCCATCCATCCAAACACCATCCATCCATCCATCCATCCATCCATCCATCATCCATCCATCCACCATCCATCATCCACCCATCCATCCATCCACCATCCATCCATCCATCCACCATCCATCCATCCACCCATCCACCATCCATCCATCCATCCATCCATCTATCCATCCATCATCCACCCATCCATCCATCCACCATCCATCCATCCATCCACCATCCATCATCCACCCATCCATCCAAACACCATCCATCCATCCATCCATCCTTCATCCATCCATCATTCACCCATCCATTATCCTTCCATCATCCATCCATCCATCATCCATTCATCATCCACCCATCATCCATCCTATCTATCATCTATCTATCATCTATCTATCTATCTATCTATCTATCTATCTATCTATCTATCTATCATCTATCATCTATCATCTATCTATGTCAGTTGTATTCATCTAAATACAACACAACGCAGCCTGAGGTAACTTATAATGTAGGCAGAATGCTGCCTCCCTAGAGACGTCCATACCACAGTCCCCAAACCTGTGACGATGCCACCTTGCAGGGAAGGGGCTGAAGGCTGCAGATGGAATTGGTTTGCTTGTCCGCTGACCTTACAGGTGGGCTCTGGTCTTGGGGGATCGGGTGGGTCCCCCTCCACGCACCTTAGCGGGACCTGCTGCTCCTCACACTCCTCCGCACAGCTCGTAAGGACACTCCTCAGGGCCATTGCCCGGTGACTGGTTTCTGCTATTTCTCGGCCAGTCCGGCGATCGGCACTTCCCCGCAAACGGCCCGTTCGGAGGAGATGGTAGAAGGTGGCGGATAACGAAGGCCCGCCTCCCCCCGGGCCTGTGGGTGCATCGCTCCGAGGGCTCCTAGGACGCGGGGTCTGCAGGGGAGGTGCAGGGCTCTCGGCTCGTCTCCCGACAGAAGCCGTTCTCAGACTCCCCTCTCCGGCCGCCTCCCCGTCCCCTGTCCCCACCCGTAACTTCCTGCTTTCGCGGTAAGCCTTCCTGTTTCCCTTCGGGCTTTGCTGGTCTCGATCTATCGCCTTAGATTCCATGCTCATTTGACTGCCTTTGGTTGCTTATTTTTACACAAATGATTATGAAAGCAACGAAGTTTGATCTGAGTGGAGTTTTTGCCCCTGAAAGTTCGTAAGTGGATTATTTTCTTAGCAAGCCCAGCGGCGCTGGGCCGGTCTGGCTGGGAGCCGCTGGACGGGCGTTCTCTCTCCTCACCCAGGTCTGTGTCGTCTCCAGTTTAAGCTTCGCCTGTCGTGTCCCCCGTTATTATTTTGACATCGCCAGGGAGCAGTCTCCGTGTAATTTCTGATTTTGCAAGTTATTGGACTGTTTAATTTGCATATGGGGCGTAGTATGTTATTTATTTCTCCCAGTCGTTCCAGTGAAATTAAAATGGATTAATTGCTTCTGAGTTATGTAGTTCAGAACGTTTACAACCTCATTTCTACGTGTGGACTCTTCTGGTTTTCCAAGTTCTTTGTAACGGGAGTGCATATTGTAATCAGAAAAAAGGCAAAAAGGAAATACAATAAATCCACACAATTTTGTAAACTGCTGCTATACACACCAATTTTTAAAAATAACGGATTTGCATAGTTACATTTTGTAACGCTGGGAAAGCCGGTGACATGGTGTGTGCACGGATCAGTGTGTGGGTGCATGTGTGCACACATGCGTGTGCGTGTGTGAATGTGCACCTGTGCGTTTGTACGTGCGTGTGCGTGTGACATGTGTGTGCGTCTGAGGCTGTGCCGAGACCACTGACAAAATGCCACAGACACGCTGCAACGGCCTTCAATCTGGCAAACCTGTGGCTGCCTCCCTCCTGCCTCGCCCTGGCCAGGACCCAGGCTCCGGGTCGGCCCTGGCTGGTCCTTCATGGCCCGATTCTCACTGGGCTCCGGGCCCTTCAGCCAAGCCAGAGGGCGGGCCTGGGACCTGCCGCGCCGCCCGCCGGGTGGGGTGGCCTCTCCCATCGCCTTCCTCCCGCCCAGCCAGGCTCCTCTGCCGGGTCCGTCCCCAGGAGCCCAGAGGTGGGGGGCGGGGGGCAGGCCTGTGATGACCCCGCGGTGCTGAGCCCACCCCCGAGCGCCCCGCCGATGGCCGCTGAGAATTTCCCGGAGAAACGCATTTGGAGGCAGCAGCGCCACGCGAAGCGCCTGGACCGTGTCCGAGGGGAATGGGAGGGGCTCAGAGCTGATGCTGACGCTCGCGGCGATTCGCTCACCCAGTCGCATGGACCTCCTGCGGCCTGTCATCCCCAGGACCGCTGGGCGGCGGGCGGGACTCCTCCCGGGCCCCCCACGCCCCCCTTCGGCCCCCCAGCCGCAGGCTCAGAAGCCAGTGGACAAAACAGAAGCTGTTCTGCTCCCCGTGGGCCGCAGGCTCCAGACGGGAGGGGTCCCCATGGGAGGAATGTCCCTCAGAGGGGGAAGTGGCCTGGGCTGGGGGCAGTGAGGTGCAGGGGGGCGCCTGGTGGAGCCACAGGACAGTGGGTGATGCAGGGTCATCGGTGATTTAGGGCAGATGGTGAAGTGACCCCCTTAAAGCTGAAAGAGGAAGAAAAGACGATGAAGACGGAGGGAGAGCCCGGCGTGTGGCTCCGTGGCTGAGCGTCGACCTTTGAAGCCGGAGGTCATGGGTTTGAGTCCTGGGCCGGGCACTTGCCCGGGTTTCGGGCTCCATCCCCAGTGTGGGGAGATCAATGATTCCCTCTCATCATTGATGTTTCTCTCTCTCTCCCTCTCCCTTCCTGTCTGAAATCAATAAAAAAAAAAGTATATTTTTAAAATGAGGGAGAGAGAGGAGGTGGTGGGGGAGGAGGGGAGCAGGAGTTAACTTCATATTTAATGGTGAAAGCAGGTACCCAGCCCCCAAGACACGGAGCAGCAGCCGGGTGTGTGGTCTGACCTCCTCTGTCCGGCTCTGTCCTGGAGTTCAGACCAGGTGCCCCGGCGAGAATGGAGTCCAGGCCTCACACTGGTCAGAAAGCAGCCGACTGCCTCCCTTCACAGGCAGCGGGACCGACGGGGGAATCACCGACAGGACCCTCCCCTCCAAGAGCTGCTTGAATGAACGCGTGGACGGCCGCGAGACCCTCACAGGGTGGCAGGTGTACGATCAACCCAGGGGCAGCAGGGGGAGGATTGGGAGGGGAAGTCACAGACACATGGGCCCCGGGACCACGCCCTGGATGTGCAGCATGCGTGGGGCCCCTAACCCTAACCTGCAGCCAGGGCCGCCCCAGGAACCCTGGACTCACCAGGAACACTCTCAGCGGCTATGATGGTGCTGGACACAGCTGCACACGGCCAGGCATCCGGCCACCGTGGACAGACACACAGGGTCAGTGTGTCCACAGGGGAGAACACGTCCGAAGGGACACCTGATGTTGAAGCCCCACAGGGGATCCCAGAACAAGGCAGACAGAGAGCACACAGAACCCAGAGCATGAAACTTACCATTCCATTTAGAGAAAAAACAAGCAAGTGCAGATGATGCGAGAAGACAGGACCTGGAGACCACAGAAAACAGAAAGGGCACTTAAAACATGAGCTGTAACCAAACCCCTAACCCTAACCCTAACCCTAACCCTAACCCTAGCCCTAACCCTAGCCCTAACCCTAACCCTAACCCTAACCCTGGCCCTAACCCTAACATTAACACTAACCCTAACCCTAACCCTAACCCTAACCCTAACCCTAACCCTAGCCCTAACCCTAACCCTAACCCTAACCCTAACCCTTACCCTAGGGCCTAGGCCCAGCCCTAAGCTGGACAGAGCTGGTCTGAAGATATAACAGAAAGGTGGGTTTCACTGTGGATTCTGCCTTTGCCATCTGGCTCTGCCACTATTAAGGTTAAAATCACGGGCTTTAAATCGCTCAATCCTGTTGTTATGCACAGACGGTTAGTGTTGGGGAATGAACTGCCTGAGGATCTGGCCCCGGGACGGGTCACGTCATGACCAAGGCCACCGCAGGCCCTCACCGCAGGCCCTCGCCCGGAGTCCCGGCAGCCAGGACAGACGGCCAACCCGTCACCGCCCAAGTCCCCGCCCCCACGGGGCCCACAGGACGTCACAGGGGTCCCTCAGGGCCTACGTCCTGAGGCCCACACATCTTCTCGGACCCTCCCAGCCTCCTGGCCTCCTGGGCTCCGGGTCGGCGCCGGCGCCTCACGTCCCGGCCACCTGGACCCTCATGGGCCGTGCCCCCCCCCGCCCGGCCTGTGGGGGTGCTGGCACCTCTGGGGCTTCAGCCGATGTCGTGGATGAGCAGGCGAGTCAATGGTGACCTCTCTGACCGCAAAGCTGAGTGTCTGCGGGATTGTCCGCCTGTCGGCTGCGTGGGCATCTGCAACGCAGGAGCCCTGCCCCCACCTTCATGTCCCTGCCTGCAACCATGTCCACGTGTCTGCCCCCATGTCCACCCATGTCTGCCCCCATGTCCACGTGTGCCTGTCCCCATGTCCACACGTGTTTGCCCCTATGTTCACGCATGTCTGCCCCACATGTCCACGTGTGTCTGCTGCCATGTTCTCGTGTGTCTGCCCCCATGTCCATGTGTGTCTGCCCCTATGTCCACATGTGTCTGCCCCCATGTCCACGTGTGTCTGCCCCCATGTTCTCGTGTGTCTGCCCCCATGTCCATGTGTGTCTGCCCCCATGTTCTCGTGTGTCTGCCCCCATGTCCACGTGTGTCTGCCCCCATGTTCTCGTGTGTCTGCCCCCATGTCCATGTGTGTCTGCCCCCATGTCCACACATGTCTGCCCCCATGTCCACGTGTCCGCCCCCATGTCCACGTGTGTCTGCCCCCATGTCCATGTGTGTCTGCCCCCATGTCCACACATGTCTGCCCCCATGTCCATGTGTGTCTGCCCCCATGTCCACACATGTCTGCCCCCATGTCCATGTGTGTCTGCCCCCATGTCCACACATGTCTGCCCCCATGTCCATGTGTGTCTGCCCCCATGTCCACACATGTCTGCCCCCATGTCCATGTGTGTCTGCCCCCATGCCCACGTGTGTCTGCCCCCTTGTTCACAGTAGGGCAGGTGGATGCCACAGAAAGTGCTGGGCCGCCTGCTGGCCTGAATGAGATGTAGCGGGGTCCCCGCCAGGATCCCCCGCGCCTGCCCGGGCCCCTCCCGCCACGTGTGTCTCTCAGAGACCTTCTCTGAGCGGCGCTGGGGGCCCTGGAGGCGCGGGTCGGTTTCACCGGGTTCTATGGGCTCTGGCAGAGGACCCTGCTCAGGCCCATTTCTCTAAAACCTACTTACTAAGCAACGGGGAGCCCAAGCGGGTGGGATTCGGGGGGCGGTGGGGCTCCGCCTCCCGCAGCCCCGGGAAATCAGGGCTCAGGCTCATTCAGCGCCCCCCGGGCTGACTAACCCGCCCGCCGATGAGGTCGGCGTCTGCAGCTCCCCGGCGCCCGCTCCCCCCAGGCTGTTCGCGGCGGAGCGAGCGCAGCATCAGGACGGAGCCTGCAGACGCCGCTGGCGGTTCCGTGCCCAGTGAGACGTGAAGGGCGCCAGCCGAGCGCCGCCCAGATCGGAGCTGATGGCGCGGCCACGGTGGGTGGAAGTCGCTGCTCTGTGTCTGGGCTGCGGCGAGACTTCACATCCGTGAGGCCATGCCGAGCCCTGCCCCTGGGGCCATGGTCCCCGCCAAGCCCTCTGCGGGCTGCGGGGTGGACACGTGCCCACACACGTGTTTATAAAGGAGGCTGTGCCCGGCAGGGCTCCGTGGTCGAGCGTTGACCTAAGAGCCAGGAGGCCAGGGTTCGATTCCCGCTCAGGGCACAGGCCCGGGGTGCGGGCTCGGTCCCGTGTAGGGCGTGCAGGAGGCAGCGATCCATGGTTCTCTCCATTTCCTTTTAAAGTCCTCACCCGAGGACATTTTTCCACTGATTTTAGAGAGAATGGAAAAGAGAGGGAGAGACAGAGAGAAATATTGATGGGAGGGAAACACGTCGACTGGTTGTCTCCTGCAGGCGCGGGCCTGGGCTGGGAAGGAGCCTGCAGCCGAGGGCCGTGCCCTTGCCTGGAATCAAACCCGGACCCTTCAGTCTGCAGGCCGGCGTGCTATCCACTGACCCACACTGGCTAGGGCCTCTCTCATGATTGCTGTTTCTATCTCCCTGTCCCTCTCCCTTCCTCTCTGAAAAAAATAAATACAGCCTTCACCTCCCTGCACCTCCCACCCCTCACCTCCCTGCACCCTTTATTTCCCCCCCCCCACCCCACTGCTTGGCCAGGACGCAGGTGTGCACGAGGCGAGGCCCCACCCTAGGCTGTCCTGGAAGGGACTTCACCCTGGGCCTGCCTCCAAGACCAGTGACCTCGGTCTAATCCTACGGAAAACAGGAGACAGGTCCCAGGAGACGACACCCTACACGACCCGCCTAGCACCTTTCGAACCCAAGACCATGCGGCCGAGAGGAGCCCCAGGAGGTGCCATCGCCAATGTCCTGTGTCCTGGGTCCTGAGTCCTGGGTCACACAGTCTCAGGGTCACACAGGGACGGGGTCACACAGTCTCAGGGTCACACAGGCTCAGGGTCACACAGGGACGGGGTCACACAGGGACGGGGTCACACTGGGACCGGGTCACACAAGCTCGGGGTCACACAGGGATGGGGTCACACAGGGACGGGGTCACACAGGGATGGGGTCACACTGGGACGGGGTCACACAGGCTTGGGGTCACACAGGGACGGGGTCACACAGGGACGGGGGCACACAGGCTCGGGGTCACACTGGGAAGGGGTCACACAGGGACGGGGGCACACAGGGACGGGGTCACACTGGGACGGGGTCACACAGGGACGGGGTCACACTGGGACGGGGGCACACAGGGACGGGGTCACACAGGCTCAGGGTCACACAGGGACGGGGTCACACAGGGACAGGGTCACACAGGGACGGGGGCACACAGGGACAGGGTCACACAGGGACGGGGGCACACAGGGATGGGGTCACACAGGGACGGGGTCACACAGGGACGGGGGCACACAGGGACGGGGTCACACTGGGACGGGGTCACACAGGCTCAGGGTCACACAGGGATGGGGTCACACAGGGATGGGGTCACACAGGGACGGGGTCACACAGGCTCAGGGTCACACAGGGATGGGGTCACACAGGGATGGGGTCACACAGGGACGGGGTCACACAGGCTCAGGGTCACACAGGGACGGGGTCACACAGGGACAGGGTCACACAGGGACGGGGGCACACAGGGACAGGGTCACACAGGGACGGGGGCACACAGGGATGGGGTCACACAGGGACGGGGTCACACAGGGACGGGGTCACACAGGGACGGGGTCACACAGGGACGGGGGCACACAGGGACGGGGTCACACTGGGAAGGGGTCACACAGGGACGGGGTCACACTGGGACGGGGTCACACAGGGACGGGGGCACACAGGGACGGGGGCACACAGGCTCGGGGTCACACTGGGAAGGGGTCACACTGGGACGGGGGCACACAGGGACGGGGGCACACAGGCTCGGGGTCACACTGGGAAGGGGTCACACTGGGACGGGGGCACACAGGGACGGGGCCACACAGGCTCAGGGTCACACAGGGACGGGGTCACACAGGGACAGGGTCACACAGGGACGGGGGCACACAGGGACAGGGTCACACAGGGACGGGGGCACACAGGGACGGGGTCACACAGGGACGGGGTCACACAGGCTCAGGGTCACACAGGGATGGGGTCACACAGGGATGGGGTCACACAGGGATGGGGTCACACAGGGACAGGGTCACACAGGGACGGGGTCACACAGGGATGGGGTCACACAGGGACGGGGGCACACAGGGACGGGGTCACACAGGGATGGGGTCACACAGGGATGGGGTCACACAGGGACGGGGTCACACAGGGATGGGGTCACACAGGGACGGGGTCACACAGGGACGGGGTCACACAGGGATGGGGTCACACAGGGATGGGGTCACACAGGGACAGGGTCACACAGGGACGGGGTCACACAGGGACAGGGTCACACAGGGCAGCAAGCCCTCACTCCCGGGGTCTCTGCTGTGCGTGGATGGTGCACTGCCTCCTGTGTCACATGGGGGGGTCGTGGGGAGCTTGTGGGGTCCCCTGCTTTCACTCGCCGTTTCCCACACGGAGCAGCTCTGCGTCTCCCCGTCTTCCCTCAGGCGCCAGGCCTGTAGGCTCAGGGCCCCCCACTCCGGCCTTGTCCCCTGGGTGTCAGGGCTCCGACATTTGCCTTTTGGGGGGCGGGGCACAGGGTTCAGTCCTCAGTGGCCTGTGCTGAGTCCCCCTCGGCCCCTCAGCGTGCACCCTGCCCTCCGTGTCCCGGGAGGAGAGCCGCGCTGGGCCCGAGGAGACGGGGGGCCTGTGCTCCTGGGCGTCCGAGCTCTGAGGCCAAGTCCGAGGCCGTCAGCGATTAATCATCCCCTTTGCACGAATTCTCGTCCCGCCGCCTTCGTCGGAGCGAGTGTCCCTCAATATTAAAGCGGCAGACTCGCTCCATCCTAATCACCGGCATCAAATCTTAAATCTCATTACACGCCTGCGGGGGCGGGGCCGGAGGGGGTGTCCTGCTCCCGCCCCCCCGCCCCCCCGGCGTCAGGAGGGAGCTTCCGACCGGGAGGGCTTCTGGGTTTCCGGGGTGCGTTGCTTTCTCCCCCAGCCAAGCCCTCTGCCGGGGGCCCCCGCCCTCGGCCTCAGAGTGGCTTCCTCACCCCCCGGCCCCGGGCTGTGCTCCACCCGCGGGCTGTCCCGGGAGCAGGCCGTGCCCACAGCTCAGGTCCTGGAGGCGGAAGGCGTGCTTCTCGGCTCCTCCCAGCTCAGCGCTAACAGCTTCCCTGCCTCTGGCGTTCACGCCTGTCCGTGTTCCCATCCCCACGGTCCTTCTCCCTGAACCCGGGAGGGTCCAGCCGCCCCAGCCCAGCCCTCACGTCCTGAGAAAGTGCCCCCTGACCCCCCCCCCCCCCCCCCAGCCTCCACGAGGAGGTGGCAGGTCCAGGAGAGAAGCGGTGATGCCGGCCGCTCCTGCTGCGTCTTCACGGCTCCACTCCAGAGACCTGGCTCTCTTTCCTGCTTTTTTAAAAATACATTTTTGTTCTTGTTGTTGTTGTTGTCGTTGAGTTCAGAGAGGAAGGCAGAGGGAGAGAGAGAAAAACATTAATGATGAGAGAGGATCACTGATCAGCTGCCTCCTGCACGCCCCCCTCCCCCCCCCCCCTGGGGGATGGAGCCTGCACCCCGGGCCTGTGCCCTGAGCTGTGTCAGTCAGGCGGGCATCTCTCTCCTGTAGGAAGGCCTGAGTGTTGCTCGTGGATGCAGAGCAGGTGGGTCATAAGCACAGAACGTCCCTTCCCTTGAATGTTTGCGGTGAAACGTAGCTGACTGTCAGGGAGATTTCAGGCTGCGCAAGGAGTGAACAGATTGCCTTCCGCCCTGGGTGTGTGTGTGTGTGTGTGTGTGTGCGCGCGCGCGCCCAAGCGCCTGGGCAACCATGTTTACCACCCAGAGATCACAGTTTCTGTGGTGGCTGTATGACCATTGAAAATATCAGGTTCCTCAAAATAGCGGGTGGCAAACCATGTTACGCATCATATGTTCTCAAAATATCACCTTTAAAAATCTGTGTTTTTATGGTTTTGGGCAATCATTTTCTACTACTTCACCTCCCAACACCATGAGGTATGAAGCAGGAGATCTTCGCCCTCTAAGGGAGAGAGTAGTTTATGCTAACCCTGGTGTATAATCAGCCACTAAAGTAGACACAGTCTTTGGAGAACTACTGAGCAACATACTATGATTTTTATGTTGGATTCAGAGAGGTGTTTTTTTTTTTTTAATTTCAGTTATTACATCTCTACTCCAGAATTTTTATTAGATTATTTTTATTAGTTCATTTCTCCTTATTAATATTCTGTATTTGGTGTAATTCTCTTGCTTTTATTTCATTTTTCTAAAGAAAGGTTTCCATTAGTGCTTTGAACATATTTATAATAGTGGTTTAAAGTCTGTGTCCAGTAAGTCCAACACCTGGGCTGCTTCAGGCCTAGTTTCTATTAACGACCCACCCAATGTGGGGACCACTATTTCCTGTTTCTTTGCACGTCTCATATTTTGTTGTGGTTGAAAACCGTGAATTTTAAATAACGTAATGTAGCAAGTCTGGAAATCAGAGTCCTCCCTCCCCTGCCCCTTCACCCTGAGTGTGTTATGGCTGCTGTGTGCTTGTCTAGTGCTTTTCTGGGCTGACATGATGGAGTGTGTATTCTTTGCTTGGTTAGCTTGGAGATTGGCCAATAAGCAGACAGAGACTTCCTAATGTCCCTGAGCCGATGTCTCCCAGAGTTTCTGAGGGGCCCGCGTGTCAGCTGGGCACACCTCCCATGGTCAGGCAGGTGGTTGACGACTGTCTTCACCATCTCTTCCTGGTGCTGGAGCCTCAGGGTCAGCCAGGGGTGAGTGGTGAGGCTTTCTCAGTTCTCTTGGGCGTCCACACAGCCCTGCACACGCTGGAGTCCTCCGTATTTCGGGAGTATGTGGGAGCTTTTCGAATTCCCCGCCGGCATCTCATCACAGCTGTTCATTTTTAATTCTTTATTGATTGATTGATTGATTGGTTGGTTGATTAAGGTATTACAAATGTGTGGCTATCCCCCATTGCCCCCCGCCCCCCCCAGTCCTGCCCTCGCCCTCGCCCTCACCCTCTGTGGTCTGCGTCCATTGGTTGTGCGTACGGCACGCATACACGTCTCTTGGTTGATCTCAGCTTTTCATTTTTAGTGGCTTGGCCGGTCTCCTTCGCCCCAACTGGTGTCACTGCCGCAGGCAGCTGCCGCGTTAAGACCATTGTTGATGATTGTTTCCAACAAATGTGCGGCCGTGGGCTTGTTTGCACAGATGGAGCTGAGCCAGGTCCAGCGCGGACCAGCCTCCAGAGTGCAGCTTTGCAGGGACTTGGCAGACGAACCAGATGGGACAGTTCTCCGGGGCGGGGACTGAAACTCAAGCCCACGCCGTCCCCGTGGCCACCAGGCTGCTGGCTGCCACGGCTGCCACGGCTACCACGGCAGCGGGGCTGCTGGACTTCCATACCACCCAGGAGGGGAGGGTGGGGTTACATGAAAATGCCTCGGTTTTCATTGTTTCCCCAAGATTTAACCACTTTTCTTTATCATTATCATTGTTATATTGTTTTTAAATCTCCACCCGAGGATATTTTTCCATTGATTTTTTGTTTTTAGGGGGAATGGGAGAGAGAGGGAAAGACAGAGAGAAACATTGATGCGAGAGAAACACATTGATTGGTTGCCTCCTGCACACGCTGACCAGGGCCCCGGGCTTGGAGGAGCCTGCAACCGGGTTATGTGTCCTTGACGGGAATCGAGCCCGGGACCCGTCAGTCCGCAGGCTGACGCTCTATCCACGGAGCCACACCGGCCAGGGCTGGATGCCTTTATTGAGGCTCATTTTTAACGAATTCAGCATCTATGTCCATAAATGATATTGGTAGTTTTGACCATTTTGCTGTCTTTATTCGATTTTGCTTTTGGAACTATGCAATTGCATAACATTCAAAGGAGAGTCTTAAAAAATGCTTTCTATGTTCTGGAATATTCTACGTGATGTGAATCAGCCTGGTTTCACTTCAGTAGATTTGAGGAAATCCCATCGCAGGCGTCGGCCCTGCTGACTTTCCCAGGGGTGAATCTTTCGTTAGCCTTCGACACTCTCTCTGGTGCTGGGCCTGTTCAAGTTTTTCCGCCTCTTTTTGGGTACATTTTGTTAATTTTTTTTGCATTTCAAAACAGTATCTCTTTTTCTAAATTTATAAGTATGTTTCCATAGAGTTAGATACATTTTTACCCTGTAATTATCTTAATTTTTCCTTTCTATGTGATCACTCCTCGTTTCTGTTCCTTGTTCCCTCCTCTCTCCCCAGGCTGCCCCCCCTTTTCTCTCTGTCTCTTTCTGTCTCCCCCTAATTAGCTTATCGAGGTTTAACTTCAAAGAACCCGGTTTGGATTAAGCCAGGCGTTCTCCTCACTTTGTTTATTATGCCTGTATTTTTAGCTTTCATGTTTTCCTCACCGATCCCTCCGAATTTCTTTGAGTTCATGATGTTACGCTCCTAATGTGTTTAGCAAAGAACCACAGTTCTTTATCTTTGTTTTTCTTAGAAAATAATGAAGCTGCTTTCGCGGAAGGCGTTTTCTCCGACTGGCGCGGTTTCTGCGTCCGGCTGCTCCCGGAGAAATGGTCTCCTTTCAATACGCCCCCCGCCCCCCCCCCTCCCCCGCGGCCTCTTAGATCCTCTCTGACCCAAGGATTACCTGCAAGCGAGTTTCTTGTTCCCCAAGCCCTTAAGATGTTGCCGGTCATCCTCCTTCTGTTGTTATTCTAAATGTTATTGTTTTATGGCCAGAGTTTATGACCAGCAACGTTTTAACTTTCACTTTAATTGTTTGGGAAGATTTTATTTGAGGCCACGCACGTCGCACGTCCTTGTAAACCGTTGGTGGGGAGAACGGCGTTGCTTTCCGGTGGGAAGGCGAGGGGGCCGTGCGTGGAGCGCAAATCTGTGGCTGCTGTTCAGTGGCTGTTCTCTGCGATTTCTCTACGTCGCTCTTCTCTCTCTCCTTTTTCTTTTTTATAATATATTTATTGATTTCAGAGAAGAAGGGAGAGGGAGAGAGAGAAACATCCATGATGAGAGAGAATCATGGACCGCTGCCTCCTGCACGCCCCACACTGGGGATCGAGCCTGCAGCCGGGGCCTGTGCCCTGACCGGGCATCGAACCCGGCGTCTCTTTCCTCTTCCGCGGGCCAGGCCTGCCCTCCCCGAGCAGGTGCAGGGTCTCTCCGCGTCGCGCTCAGCGCCTGTAGCTCTTCTGGGGGCAGCACATGGATCGTGTGCCACATGCTCCCTGCAGCGCCCGTGCCCTCCCGGAGCCCTGCGTGGGGGCCCCGCACAGGCGTGAGGACCGGGGTTCAGGGCAGCCATTGGCTCCAGCCTCAGGGGGGCGTCCCGGGGACTCTCTGGCAGCCAGGGCCCTCGCCTGTAAACGCAGATTTTATTTTGTTCTGTTTTTATTTTAAAAGTCATTTTCCCGCTGCATTCTCAACCTGTGGGTCGTGACCCCTTTGGGGGTCGAACGACCCTTTCACAGGGGTCGCCCAAGACCATCGGAAAACACATATGTAATCACATACTGTTTTTGTGATTAATCACTATGCTTTCATTATGTTCAATTTGTAACAATGACATTGGGGGTCACCACCACATGAGGAGCTGTATGAAAGGGTCGCGGCGTTAGGAAGGTTGAGAACCGCCGCGCTAGAAGGTCCTGCAGGGTGTCCCCCCCCCCCCCCCCCGCTGTCCCCAGGAGTCCTGTTCGGTTCTGGTGGGGAAACGGGTCACAGATCAGGGCTCTCTGCCCTGTGGGTGCCGTTTCCCGGGGCGCCTCGGCCTGGCTCCCTCAGACGTGCGGACCCGGTCGCTGTGGGCTCAGGGCCCCGGGCAGCCTCTGGGTTGGGGCGTGTGGAGGCCTCCTTCCCGTCCCAGGCCCGGCCCAGGGGGCCAGGGCTCCACCTGCTCGCAGCCCGCGGCTTTGGGGGAGGGTGGGCCCCACACAGTCCCAGGCAGGACGCGGGCCTGGCCCCCAGGCCTTGCTCCCGTCTGGACCGTGACCTCCTGGCGCCACGCGCTGCCTCGGTGGTCCGGTCAACCCCACGGACTCATCGCCAGGGGACGGCGGGCCCCGTCAGCGGTCACCCCCACGGCCTCAGGGACGGTGGCTTCCGCGCTCTCTGCTGCTGCGCACCTGGCCTCGCCCGCTTCCCCACACGAAGGCAGCCGCCGTCCACCAGCTCACCTCTCTGCTCAGCCGAAGCCATCACCGCCCTGCAAGCTCCAGGGGCGGGCGTCTCCTCCTCCAGGCAGCCCTCCCTGAACCCATCCCTCTGGGCCAGGGTGCACCCAGGACACCAGGGCCGGGCCCCCGAGGCTGAGCCTCAGACAGGCTGCCCGGGAACCGCTGAATGCAGGGTCCGCGACACGCCGGATGGACACACGGACACTCGGACACACGGACATCCGGACACACGGACACACGGACATCCGGACACACGGACACACGGACACTCGGACACACGGACATCCAGACACAGGGACACACGGACACACGGACACACAGACATCCGGACACACGGACACACGGACACTCAGACACACGGACACTCGGACACACGGACACACGGACACACGGACACTCGGACACTCGGACACACGGACACACGGACACACAGACACTTGGACACACGGACACACGGACACACGGACACTCGGACACACGGACACTCGGACACACGGACAGCCTCCGGAGCTCACGCAGCTCTGACCAGGGACAGAGCGTGTCCAGAGCCCCCTGTCCGCCCGGAGGCCGGACCTGGGCCTGTGTTTGCAGCAGCAGCGACACGGCCACCAGGGGGCACTGTTGGCCAGTTCTCCCCGAGCTGGGGACTGGCTGCTGCTGGCAGAGGCGGGCTCTGTCTGGCCCATGTGCTGGGGGTGCTCCAGACCCCGACTGAGGGGCTCCGTGGTGGGGGGAGGGGCCCAGGGAACTGGCATCTCCCAGACCAGGGCGGGGGAGGAGCCTGCAACCGAGGCCCGTGCCCTTGACCGGAATCGAACCCGGGACCCCTCAGTCCGCAGGCCGACGCGCTACCCACTGAGCACACCGCCCAGGGCTGTGGGTTTTATGACGAATGAGCTAACTGCCCGCGGGGTTCGTGGAAACCGCTCGGAGGCCCAGCAGACGGGGCTCCAGGGTTCCCGCCGCCGTGAGTCCGACTCAGAAAAGCTGGTCCCCTCGGGCCAGGCCCTCCGTCTGCAGCCGCGCTCGTGGGGGTGCCCACCGCGGCCCCGTCGCTGCTCTGCCGTCAGGGGCGCCCCAGGACCGGCAGCCGCGGCGCCTCGGCAGGTCCGACCGTCCGTTCGCCGCTCGCCTGAACGTCTGCTGGCCGGCGGGCTCCGCGGGCCGGAGGGGTGGCCGCAGCGGCCCGTGCGCCCCAGGCAGGCACTTCCGGGGGCCCCGAGGCTCCCACGGAAGGAAACCCCGTGGGAGATGGACAGCGACTGGGCCCCGCCCCTCCCAACCCTTTGGATCAGAACCGGGGCGGCCGGGGTGGGAGCGGAGGGAAAGGCCCGGCGTCCAGGCTACATGGCCCGGGAGGCAGCTCGGTGCCCGGACCCCCCCCCTCCCTCCGGGCCCCCTCCCTCCCGGACCCCCCACCCCCCGCCCCCCTCCCTCCCAGGCCCCCTCCCTCCCGGACCCCCACCCCCCGCCCCAGGGGAAGGCCTGCCCAGCCCTCGGCCTCCCTCTGCCCATGGGGGGGGGGGGATGGGCGCTTCTGCACCTGCTCAGAGCAGAGCCAGCGGGAGTGTTGCGGTCCTGCCTGCCTGCCTGCCTGCCTGCCTGCCTGTCTGCCTGCCTGTCTGTCTGTCTGTCTGTCTGCCTGTCTGTCAGTGCAGGGGGAAGGACAGAGCCTCAAGGGAAAGAAACGGAGGCAGGTGTGTGGGGGGGCAGAGTCTCCAGAGCCTTGGGGTCTGAGTCTGGCTCCCGGCTCTGCCCCGGGGAGGTGGCGAGACCTGGGAGAGTGATGGTCGCAGCCCCGGGCTGGGTGCTAGGGACCCAGAGACACAGTGCGGGTGGGGGGGGGGAGGGGGCCATGTAGGGGGCGCCATGTAGGGGGGCGCCACGGAGGGGGTGCCATGGAGGGGAGCGCCATGTAGGGGGGGCGCCACGGAGGGGGTGCCATGGAGGGGGGCGCCATGTAGGGGGCGCCATGTAGGGGGCGCCATGGAGGGGGGGTGCCATGTAGGGGGCGCCATGTAGGGGGCGCCATGTAGGGGGCGCCATGGAGGGGGGGCGCCATGGAGGGGGACCATGGAGGGGGCGCCATGGAGGGGGGCGGCCCGGAGCCCGCGGGAGCAATGAGGATGGAGCATCAGCCGGTGCCCACTGCTGCTTGAGGGGCGTCCTCAACAGGCCACTCAGCCAGCCCCTCCGTCTCCGGCACCTCACCTGGTTCCCATGGACCTGCTGGGTCAGAAACTCTGCAGACGGGTTCAGGGACGACGCAGGCCCTCCCCCCACTCACCCCCAGTCACAGAACAGCCGGAGCAGGTGCCCCACAGGCCCAAGCGGACGGCCGTGTCTCCCCTTCAATCGGGGCCTCCGGGCTGCTCCGCGGAGGGAGAGACACGGAACACCTTCAGCCATGCCCAGCCCCCTCCCTCCCGGCCCCCCTCCCTCCTCCCGGCCCTATCCCTCCCAGACCTCTCCCTCCCAGACCTCTCCCTCCCAGCCCCCCTCCCTCCCTCCCAGCCCCCTCCCTCCCACCCTCCCTCCTCCCGGCCCCCCTCCCTCCCAGACCTCTCCCTCCCAGGCCCCCTCCCTCCCAGCCCCCTCCCTCTTGGCCGCGGCTCATTCCTCTGAGGATGTGGGCCTCAGAGCAGAGCTGCTCCCTCACCACAGTCATTCCAGAGCCTGTTTCCTCTTATTTCCCCGAGGCCCCCTTGAAATCAACTTCCTCCACTTTCCAAATTGGCTGAGACAGAGAGAAAATGCGTGTTTTCGTCCCTGATTGAATTGCTGCTTCTGCAGGCGCAGTTCCCGGGCGCCCGGTCCCCCGTGCCCAGTCGAATTTGGGGGGCACTTCCCGGGGCGGAGGCCCCGTGCCCGGGGGGCCGGGGCTGCAGGTGGAGGCGGTCCTGCCAGCCCCTGGGGCTGCGGAGAAGAGGGCAGAGATCCAAACCGAAATGCGGTGATTACCAGCCCGATCCCAGCGCGGCCACCGCACCTGGGCCTTCCCGGCGGGTCCCCGGGAATGACAGCCGCAGCCGAGTCAGGGGAGTCGCCGGCCCCGGGGGGGGGGGGGGGCCCTGACAGCGCCTCCGCCACCCGGACGGGAGGAGGGAGCCCAGCAGCGGCCCTGCGCCCGCCCGGGGCTCAGCACCCTTTGCCGTGAACAGAAGATGCAAAACGCGTGAGTGCCCTGCAAGGCACCGGGTGAAGGCACGGCGACCCTGCAGCCACGAGGAGGGACAGGAAGGGCCGTCCCAGGACACGCCCACAAGTGAAAAACTAACAGAGCAGCCAGTCGCTGCTGCTTCCGTTTGTGTAGCCCACAGGTTTTGGTCTTTCAGCCCTGGGGTGCCCCATGCACACATGTACACACACACACACACACACACACAGGCACACAGGCACACACCTGCGCACAGGCACACACATGAGCACACACACGTGCACAGGCACACACATGCACACACATGCACACAGACACACACATGCGCACACATGCATGGCCCCCACACAGTTTTCTAGGCGGGGCCACAGCCGTGGGCTTGGAGCTGCGGCCCCTCCTGAGACGACACCAGTTAAGGCCGCGCACGATGGAGGAGCCAGGACGGGAGGGTCCAGCTCTCATGGAAACTCAGCCCTCACTTCTGGCTTCTTCCTGCGATTTGCAAGGACCCCGCCTTCCTTACTTCACTGCGTGCAACCTCCGTCCTGAGAGGGCGGCGGGCGGTCACCTGTTGCGGGCTCTCGCTCTGGCAGCAGAGCTGGGGGTGGGGGGTGGTGGGGGTCGGGGGGGGGGGAGGCGCGTGCAGGAGAGATTTCCTCGGAGGCCCTGGCTCAGGGGGTGGTAGGAGGTGGGGGGCCAAGGTCTGTTGGGTGGCTGCCTTTGCGGCCGGAGCAGCACCCCCAGACGGGGAGGTGAGCGACGACCGTTTTGTCCCAGTTCCCCAGGGCGGAGGCAAGGGCCAGGAGCCAGCAGGTTCCCGGGGCCTGGCCTCTGGCGCGGTCACCTGGCGGGACGCAGGGCGAGGAGAGCGCGGTCCCCGGAGCCACCGCTGGGGGGGACACCCTCCCCACGGCCGCGAGGTGCACCCCAGGCCCCACGAACAGATGCGCGTCGGAGAGTTTGTTTCTCACGGGCGAAGGTGAACAGCTCTGAGCCTGCAGCGTCTGGTCTGAAAACACAAACAAACAACAAACGATCCGGTAGCAGACACCGGCCGACAGCTCGCTGCGGAGAAGGAAGCCGCCACCACAGAAAGGACAGTCCCCATGAAGCTTGCGCCGAACTCAGGTGAGAAACATCAACACGAGCCCGTTTGCGTCGATGTCTCCACAGACACAGAAGACAGAAGGGGGGGCACGCTGCCCCTCGCGCGCCCTGCGGGGCCTCCCTGGAGAGGGACCCTCACCCCGGCCCCCTCGCCGGTCGGTCGGGGGCCACGGAAGTCACCCCGCGTCTGACGAGCCTCCCCTCCCTAAGGCAGCGAGGAAACTGGCAAACACTTTCCAGCTGGCGTTTCCCGGAGCCTTGAGACTCACCGCGTTGGCAGCGATCGGGGAACATTCAGGCAACAGAGCAGCTGAGAGCCGGAGACGTGAGCTGCGCGTCCCAGCCTTTTTCACACTCCCGTCCGCAGCTCCCCGTGCTGGGAAGCCGGCAGCCTTCCCTGGCACAGCCGCCAGGGCCCGCTCTCAGGAGGGGGCGGCGGGCTGAGACCTCGGGCCCTGTCTGCGGGGCAGGGCCAGGGCCCGACCTCTCTGGAGGCCCCGGAGGACCCGACGCGCGAGGTTGTCGTTACTGAATCTGACTCGGACCTCGCGCAGAGCGGTACCAGCCCTTTCCCTGAACGTCTGTCGCACACAGTGACAGGGACGCTTCACCTGCGCAGGAACCTGAGAAGGTGGGGAGCAGTCGCAGCAAGTTTTAGGCTCACAGGAGAGCGCCGTGGAAGATGCGGAGATGACATGTCCTCCGGGGTTTGAAGCTCCGCCCACATTCCCGGGGATTATAGGAACCTGCACGCGTGGGGCCGGTGCCTGCACAGGGAGGCGCGCACGCGGGGAGAGCGGAGGAGGCCCTCGCCTGCACCCCGCTCTCCACCTGCAGGGAGAAAGGCGGGGGCAGGTTGTAAGGTGTCTGTCTGCGCTGAAGGCACACCCCGCCTACACGCAGGACACCTTGGCCAAGACGGCGAGACGCACCGTTTCCAGGCACTGAAGGCGCCTCCACCCGCTAGCTGGTCCCTAAGCTGACCAAGCAGAGCCTTCAGTGGCCGAGCACGGCAAACCACACAGACGTCGGGGAATTGCTTAGCGCAGTGGCCGGCAAACGGTGGCTCGGGAGCCACATGCAGCTTTTTGGCCCCCCGAGTGTGGCTCTTCCACAAAATACCACGTGTGGGCGCACGTACAGTGCGATCGAAACTTCGTGGCCCATGCGCAGAAGTTGGTTTTTGGCCTGGGTGAGTCTATTTTGATATTTGGCTCTGTTGACTAATGAGTTTGCCGACCACTGGCCTAGAGGAAGCCGTGAAGTGAACAAAGGTGAAGCAACAGCAAAGACAAGCAGCAGCCACACAGCCCGGGCAGGAGAAAGAATTTGCTTTTCAGAGTTGCCACGCGATCGTAGTTAAAATGTCCAGTTTTCAACAAAAATCATGAGACACAGGGAGCAACAAGCCCTGTGGGCCATCCACAGGAGGAAGGCGATCGATAGGAATTATCCCCGAGGAAGCCTGGGCACTGGACTTCATAGACAAAGACTTAAATCGGCTACTAGTCTTTCAAAAATGTTCAAAAACGAACGGAGGGCACGCCTAAGCACACCAGCCAATGCATAAGGCAAGTCCCAGAGGGACCGGAGAGAGGCGAGGGGCCAGAGAGAATATCTGAAGATATAACGGCTAAAATGAAATCCTCAAAGCTGATTAAAAGATTAATCGACAAAGAGCTCAGAGAAACTCAGCGATCCACATCGAGCGCATCAGCATCAAACCATCAAGAGTCAAAGAGAAAGAGAGAACCTCAGAAGCAGCGGGAGAGGCTGACTCAGCGGGAGAGGCTGACGCAGCGAGCCCGAGAGCCTCAGTAGGTCGACGGCTGATTTCTCACCAGGAAACATGGAGGCCAGGAGGCGATGGGGTGGAACTCGCGGAGCGCTGAAAGATCGAAAGCGTGCATCAAGGATTCTACATAAAAAGCATTCATTCTGTAAACACAAAAGGAGAAGTTAAGCTATTCCAAGATTTAAAAAATACAAAACAAAAATGGAGGGAGCTGACCACTGTGAGAGCCTTCCTGGAAGAAATCCTAAAGCGAGTTTTTCAGGCCGAAGAAAAGGACGTTGGGCAGTAACTCAGGTCCGTGAAGAAATAAGAGAACCAGTTGAGGTAAACAAGTAGGTAGATATAAAGACTGTATCTGTGCAATTTTTGTTTGTAACACTTTTTTCCTCCTATCTGATTTAGGAGAAAATTGCCTAGAGCAATAACTGTACATCTTTGCTTATAAATAATGATAAATCACTGTACATCAGTGTAAGAAGATGGGCTCTATGACTGTAGAAGCACCAGGAGGGGGACGGAAGGTGGCTTGCAGGAGCGAAGACGTTTCCTACCTCTGAAATGAACCTGGGCACCCTGAGCTACATGCATATAAGTCACCTACTAATTGTAAACCCAGGGCAACAGCTAACAGAATAACTCAGAACAAGGTAGTGAGAGAAACGACAGGGAACTTAAACTGGGAGGCTGGGAATATTGAACACAAAAGAAGGCAGGAATAAAGGAAGAGGGCAAGAATGACATCAGGCATTGAGAAAGCAAACGGCCAAGGTCAGGTATGTGCTGTTTGCGGGAGGCACCCATCATTCGCAGAGCTGCAGACCGATCGAAGGCGGGAATATGCTTCCTTTGCAGCCGCAGCCAGGGGAGAGCTGGCAAATAAAATAGACTTTAAGGGGAAATTTGTTTCTAGATGCAAAGAACTACATTTTAAGATAAAGAGTGAATCCACCAATCCAGAAAAGGTAACAGCTATAAATATATATACATCTACAAAGAGAGCCCCAAGATACTTGAAGCACAAAATGAAAATGGAACGGAGACACAGACAATTCAACAAGGACAGTTGGAGATGTTACTATCTCACGTTGACAAGTGGGTGGAACAACTAGACAAAGATCAACAGGAAATAGAAGATGTGAACACCACACACTCGACGGAATCTAGCAGACATCTGTGGACCATGCTGCTCAGTCACAGTAGAACATACACACATGCCTCTTTTCAGGTGCGCGTGGGACCTTCTCCAGCATCGACCACAGGCTAGGCCAGTGATGGCGAACCTTTTGAGCTCGGCGTGTCAGCATTTTGAAAAACCCTAACTTAACTCTGGTGCCGTGTCACCTATAGAAATTTTTTGATCTTTGCAACCAGAGTAAAACAAAGATTTATATTTTCGATATTTATTTGATATATTTAAATGCCATTCAACAAAGAAAAATCAACCACAAAAATGAGTTCACGTGTCACCTCTGACACGCGTGTCATAGGTTCGCCATCACTGGGCTAGGCCATAAAACAAGCCTGAGTGCACGGACCAGAGTCAGACAAAATATGTGTTCCAGCCACAATGGGATAACATGAGAAAGCGATAACATCAGAAAATTTGGGAAAGTATAAATGTGTGGAGATGAAACACCACAGCCTAAATGACCAATGGCTCAAAGAAGAAATCATAAATTAAATCAGAAAATATTTTAAGGTAAAATGAACACAAAAACTCAACGTACTGACACGGCTGGGATGCAGTTTGTCTTTGGAGAGGCCCGCTGAGATTGGACAGGTGCAGGCACGGCCGTGTTTAGAGGGAAACTGATAGCTGTACGTGCCTTCGTGAAGGAGAAGAAAGATCTCAAACCAATACCCGAATCTTCCACTTTACCATTAGCCCAAACAAGCAGAAGGAGGGCAATAATAACATTTGGAGGAAACACATGAGCTAGGGAATTTTAAAAAAAGAAAATTAATGAAACCGAACCTCGTCCCATCGACTCGACTCCGTTTCTATCAAACCTCAGCTTGCTCCTTTGAAGAAACGGCTGAGCTGACTCTAAAATTCGAATGAAAGTTCGCCGGGCCCAGAACAGCCCGTCAGTCTTGACGGAGGAGAAGGCAGTTGGAGGCCTCACACGCCGAGTTCCTAAACTCACAACGACAGTCATCGAGGCTGAAATCCACCGAACTGCACATTTTTAAAAAAAGGGTGAATTTTAATGGTCTGTGAATTATGTCTCAGGAAAGAAAACAGCTCAAGCGAGTTGACACTTTTGACACGTGCACATCGGAGCGCTGCCAGGCCCGCGGTGCGGAGGGAAGCATCCTGACAGTTTGCCTTCCAGCATTTCTGGGCCACAAGGGTCTTGGTTCGCAGGCGCTGGGGCTCCCTGGGGAGGCCCCCCCGACCCCAGGAGGCACTTCTTCCCTGGACGGTGCCAGGGGGCTGAGTGCTCACGTCTGGTCTTGTAATGAAGGTCAGGAACCTGGTTACAAACTTATTGGCTGCTTGGTGGCTGATGGAAAACACATGTGTTAGAAAAACTTGGCCCCGGCCGGCGTGGCTCTGTGGTTGAGCGCCAACCTGTGAACCAGGAGGTCACGGTGCGATTCCTGGTCAGGGCACATGCCCGGGTTGTGGGCTCGATCCCCAGTGAGGGGTGTGCAGGAGGCGGCTGATCAATGATTCTCTCTCATCACTGATGTTTCTCTCTCTCCCTCTCCCGTCCTCTCTGACATCCATAAAAATATATTTAAAAATACATCCAGCCATTCTCCCTTGTCAAGAGTTGTGGAGAGCGGCTACCGCGTTTGGACGGGTTCAAGCCTGGGACTAATGAGGGGGCACGTCCTCTCGTGGCAAAGCCGCGTGCAAGTCCCCGCACAGTGACAGCTGAAGGCTACGGCTGTGAGCTTGGCCTCATGGTCCGAACCTGTGGGCCACGTGGCTGAGGGGTGTGGGCTGCGGGAGGGGCAGCAAGTAAACAAAGCTGGACCAGGGGCGTGTGATCGATGGATTCGAAACCGAGAGGACGTTGTGACCACGCCCTTACCCAGCCTCTCGGGATCCGCCGTAAAGTAGAGACTCGGCTCCCAGGCCGTGGGGCTGTCGCTGCCCCTCCATCAGGGGGCCGCGTCCCACCCAGGCCCAGCTTCCTCCTCTGGGCGTCCTCTCCATCCTCCCCGCCCCCTCTCGGGCTCCGAACCCGGCCGTGCTCGCCGTGGCAGAGTTCCAGGCTGGCCCGGCCGGCGTGGCTCAGTGGCTGAGCGTCAACCTAGGAACCAGAAGGTCAGGGTTTGATTCCCGGTCAGGGCACAGGCCCGGCTTGCGGGCTCCATCCCCAGTGGGGGGCGTGCAGGCGGCGGCTGATGCATTAGTCTCTCTCGTCATTGACGTTTCTCTCTCTCCCTCTTCCTTCCCCTCTGAAATCAATAGAAATATATTTTAAAAAAAACGTTCCCGGCTTCTAACCACACCTGGTCTCTCTCGTGCGGCGTCTCCGCTCGGGGCCTCGTTAGGACAAAGCGCCTCCTGCCGCCAGGAGGTCCAGGGCTGGGAGCTCTGTGTCAGCCACGGGGGCCGAGACCCACTATTTGAACCAAACGGGCGCCCAGGCCTCTCGCCGCGTGGAGCTCGAGCTCAGGGGGCCGGGCCCGGAGGCGGCGGGGCCAGCAGGTCCCCTTCCTCTTATGTCACAGCGGCGTCCCCCACACGCCTCACGGGGGTTCCCAACACCCGCCATCGGCCCGGCCCAGGCCGGGCAGCTGCAACCGGGCGCGGGCCCTCCGCGTGCACGTGTCCCCGAAGGATGCGTGGCCGGGGCGCCGCGAGCGGAGTGGACGACCCACGTCGCAGGGATGGGGCCCCGGGCGGCCGGAGGCGCAACAGCCCCTGCCCAGCCGGCCTCGCGAGCAGCGATGGGCCGTTGCTGTTTGAAGTTTGCCCTTGTGGGGGCTCAGCGCCCGCGGGAGGGAGGCAGCCGTGGGCACCGCGGCCCCGGTTCCCGCACAGGCTGCGCCCCGAGACCGGCTTGTTAAGGACGATTCGGCCTCCTGGGCTGGGGTTCCTCAAAGGGTGAGCTGGCAGCCACCGTGCTTACGGCTGGAAGGGACACCCCCTGCTCCCCTGGGCTGCTCTGAGGCACAAGGACCACAGGCTGGTTTCCTGCCAAGTTTTTGGTAAAAAGAAAAAAAAAAGCTCTTCCACTAACAGGGATGATCTTATTTCCCTTCTCATGGCACTGGGTTCAGACGGGAAGCAATTAGGAGCCGTTTAACCCGTAGCTGACGAGGCACGGCCGCTGGCCTGGCAGGTGGGTGTCCCCCGCCCCCCCCCCCCCCGCTCTGAATAAACGAAACGCCGTTAAAAAAGGGAGGGGAGGAAGGAAGCTCCGACCCGCGGGCAGGGAGCAGCGGGAACGGGACTTAACTCTGGTTCCGTTTTAGCACCTTGTCTCCCCCCCCCCCCCCCCCCCCCGCTGACGATTAAGAAAAGGTCAAACAGCCCCGCCCTCTCCCGACACCCGGGCGCCTGCCCTTCACCAGGAGCTGACCCCACCCGTTGGCCGGCACTCTAACCCCTGAGCCAAACTGGCCAGGCTCATGTTTCCTTTTATTTTTTAATACATATTTTTATCGATCTCAGAGAGGAAGGGAGAGAGAGAAACATCAGTGATGAGAGAGAGTCACCCATCGGCTGCCTCCTGCACGCCCCCCACCGGGGATCGAGCCCGCACCCCGGCCCGTGCCCCGACCGAAATCGAACCCAGGACGCTTCATTCTGCAGGCTGATGCTCTGTCCACTGAGCCACACCGGCTTGGGCCATTTTTTATCTCCAAAGTTTAATGATTTAATTTTTAAATGAGTGTAAGGACTATAACCAGGTCATCAAATCTGCGACCGCACAGAGACACAAGGTCCCTTTAGCATAAGAGCCTCCGGGGAAAAGCGCGTGGACAGAAAGGAGAAGAAAGTGCACGGGTGCGGCGCCGAGTGTGCGCGTGCGTGCGTGCGGGCGCTGAGTGCACGTGCGTGCGCGTGTGCATGCATGCGTGTGTGTATGGGTGTGTGTGGGCGCCGAGTGTGTGTACATGTGCGTGTGTGCATGTGCATGCATGTGTGCGCGTGTGCGTGCATGTGTGTGCGTGTATGGGCATGTGTGGGCGCTGAGTGCATGTGCATGCGTGTGTGCATGCATATGTGTGTGTGTATGGGCGTGTGTGGGCGCCGAGTGTGTGTACATGTGCGTGTGTTCATGTGCATGCGTGTGTGCGTGTGTGCATGTGGGCGCCAAGTGTGTGCGCATGCGTGTTCATGTGTGTGTGCTGAGTGCGCCGAGTGTGTACATGTGCATCCATGTGCATGTGCACGCGTGTGTGCACACATGTGTGGGCACCGAGTGTGTGTACCTGTGCGTGTGTGTGCATGCGCATGTGCATGCATGTGTGCACGTGTGCATGTGGGTGCTGAGTGTGTGCGTGTGTGTGCGTGTGGGTGCCGAGTGTGTGTGTGGTGTGTGTGTGTGTGCGCGTGCGTGCGTGTGGGCGCTGAGTGCATGTGCGTGCGCGTGTGCATGCATGTGTGTGTGCATGTGTGTGCGTGTGCATGTGTGTGGGCGCCGAGTGCGCGGCTCTGCGGCCGCTGGGACAGGAGTCCCCGGCAGCTAATTGGGTCGACCTTCTGCGTGGGGCTGTCCGAGAGTCTAATTAGATACTGAAGGCTTCACACCCAAATGTCTGTTTTTGTTTTAGAATAATTGAGCTCAGCCCGGCATTTCTGACAGCAATTAGGGTGCAGGCGGCTGATTGCCGGGTCGGCCCTCGTTAGTGACAACGAGACCCAGCTGTCAGCCGGCACACGCAGCCCTGGGCGTCATCACCGCGCCCGCCCCTCTGCACGGGCCGACCTCGGGGCCTGGGGACCTGACTGGAGCCGGCGCCCTGCCCTGTGTTTTTTAAATATGTTTTTATTGATTTCGGAGAAAGGAAGAGAGAGGGAGGGAGAAATAGAAACATCAATGGTGAGAGAGAATCACCCCTCGGCTGCCTCCTGCATGCCCCACACTGGGGATGGAGCCCGCCACCCGGGCCTGTGCCCTGACCGGGAATCGAACCGTGACCTCCTGGTTCACAGGTCGTCACTCAGCCACGGAGCCCGAGGCCGGGCTGGGCTGAGATCTCTGACTCGCTGTGTTCTCGTAACTGACTGTGAGGCACACGCTGCGTCCACCAGGGACACCGCACACTGTCCCCACATTCGCCTGCTCAGAAGCCTGGGGCCTGGCCTGGGGGTGTTTCCTGGGAAAGGGCCCTGCGGGGGGTAGGGGTGGCGCTGGGGGTGGGGGAGGTGCTGGGGGGATGGGGGAGGCGCTGGGGGGGGTGGGGGAGGCGCTTGGGTGGGTGGGGGAGGCGGTGGGGGGGTGGGGAGGTGCTGGGGGGTGGGGGTGGCGCTGGGGGTTGGGGAGGCGCTGGGGGCACAGGGCCCTCGCTCACTGTGGGCCGCGCCCAGCAGGTGTAAGAAAGACACTCAGGTGAAGTGGTGTGGACACATTAGACCAGGAAAGGTCAGGCGGCGCTGGCTCTGTGATCTGAGTCCCCCCGACGGATTAACGTTTCTCTGTAAACAAAGAACCAGAAGAGAGATCGGCCGTGGCTGCAGCCGCCGGTGGCAACGGAGAATGACGTCGAGGCAGAAACAGCGACTGTCCCTGCGAAACTCCACGCTGGCACCGAAAATCCACACGTCAACCCACCGGCCGGGGCAGCGAAGAGCGAGCAGGAGGCGGCTCTGCCCACAGCCCGGCTGGCCGCTGCCGGAGAGTGCGGGCTCTCGGAGCCAGGGGAAGGAGAGACCCTCCTGCTCCAATAGACCCCCCCCCCCAGGGGCCTCCATCCATCCCCTCCTCCCTCCCTCCATCACTCACTCATTCATTCACTCATTCACTCCCTCCCTCATTCATTCTCTCCCTCCCTCCCTCCCTCCCTCCCTCATTCATTCATTCACTCACTCACTCACTCACTCACTCTCTCACTCATCCACTCGCTCACTCACTCATTTGCCCGACAGGCCCACCCTGTGAGCCGCTGCCCTGCTTGTGCTGGTGCTGCTCTCACGCAGTGCTGGGTGCCTCTTTGGAGTGTGGATCCGTGGGGGGTGGGGAGCGGGTCAGACATAGACATAAATAGACAAACCTCACAGCCACGTGACCGTGCTGGGTGCTGAGAAGGAGAGGGAGGCTGCCCACGCCTGGCCCAGTGGCCTCATGGCTGAGCTGATGGACAGAGGGAGGCGGAGGCAGGGCCACGGACTTGGTCACAGGGCAGCTCGGGGCACGGACCCACGGCGGGGAGAGGCGGGGCGGGGGGGCGGGCCATGCAGGCTTGGAGACCCGAGGCCGCTGTGTGGAGGCCAGGAGGCCGGGGACTGAGGAAAGGCCCGTTTACGTGAGTGAGTGAATGAGTGAGTGAGTGAATGAGTGAGTGAGGGAATGAGTGAATGAGGGAATGAGTGAGGGAGTGAGTGAGTGAGGGAATGAATGAGGGAGTGAATGAGTGAGTCAGTGAGTGAGTGATGGAATGAGTGAATGAGTGTGTGAGTGAGGGAATGAGTGAGTGAGTGAGGGAATGAGTGAGTGAGTGAGTGAGGGAATGAATGAGGGAGGGAATGAGTGAGTCAGTGAGTGAGTGATGGAATGAGTGAATGAGTGTGTGAGTGAGGGAATGAATGAGTGAGGGAATGAGTGAGTGAGTGAATTAGTGAATGAGTGAGTGAGTGAGTGAGAGAATGAATGAGGGAATGAGGAAATGAGTGAATTAGTGAATGAGTGAGTGAGTGAGTGAGGGAATGAGTGAGTGAGTGAGTGAATGAGTGAGTGAGGGAATGAGTGAGGGAATGAGTGAGTGAGGGAATGAGTGAGTGAGTGAATGAGTGAATGAGTGGGTGAGGGAATGAGTGAGTGAGGGAATGAGTGAGTGAGTGAGGGAATGAGTGAATGAGTGAGTGAGTGATGGAATGAGTGAATGAGTGAGTGAGTGAGGGAATGAATGAGGGAGTGAATGAGTGAGTCAGTGAGTGAGTGAGGGAATGAGTGAGTGAGTGAATGAGTGAGTGAGTGAGTGAGGGAATGAGTGAGGGAGGGAATGAGTGAGTCAGTGAGTGAGTGATGGAATGAGTGAATGAGTGAGTTAGTGAGGGAATGAGTGAGTGAGGGAATGAATGAGGGAGTGAATGAGTGAGTCAGTGAGTGAGTGAGGGAATGAGTGAGTGAGTGAATGAGTGAGGGAATGAGTGAGTGAGGGAATGAGTGAGTGAATGAGGGAATGAGTGAGTGAGTGAGTGAGTGAGTGAATGAGTGAGTGAGGGAGTGAGGGAATGAGTGAGTGAGGGAATGAGTGAGTGAGGGAATGAGTGAGTGAGTGAATTAGTGAATGAATGAGTGAGTGAGTGGATTAGTGAATGAGTGAATGAGTGAGTGAGGGAATGAGTGAGTGAGGGAATGAGTGAGTGAGTGAGTGAGTGAGGGAATGAGTGAGTGAGTGAATGAGTGAATGAGTGAGTGAGGGAATGAGTGAGTGAGGGAATGAGTGAGTGAGTGAATTAGTGAATGAATGAGTGAGTGAATGAGGGAATGAGTGAGTGAGTGAATTAGTGAGTGAGTGAGTGAGTGAATTAGTGAATGAGTGAGTGAGTGAGTGAGGGAATGAGTGAGTGAGTGAGTGAGTGAATTAGTGAATGAATGAGTGAGTCAGTGAGTGAGGGAATGAGTGAGTGAGTGAATGAGTGAGTGAATGAGTGAGTGAGGGAATGAGTGAGTGAGGGAATGAGTGAGTGAGTGAATGAGTGAGTGAGTGAGTGAGTGAGGGAATGAGTGAGTGAGTGAATGAGTGAATGAGTGGGTGAGGGAATGAGTGAGTGAGGGAATGAGTGAGTGAGTGAGGGAATGAGTGAATGAGTGAGTGAGGGAATGAGTGAGTGAGGGAATGAATGAGTGAGTGAATGAGTGAGTGAGTGAGTGAGGGAATGAGTGAGTGAGGGAATGAGTGAGTGAGGGAATGAGTGAGTGAGTGAATGAGTGAGTGAGTGAATGAGTGAGTGAGTCAGTGAATTAGTGAATGACTGAGTGAGTGAGGGAATGAGTGAGTGAGTGAATGAGTGAATGAGTGGGTGAGGGAATGAGTGAGTGAGGGAATGAGTGAGTGAGTGAGTGAGGGAATGAGTGAGTGAGGGAATGAGTGAGTGAGGGAATGAGTGAGTGAGTGAGTGAGGGAATGAGTGAGTGAGGGAATGAGTGAGTGAGTGAGGGAATGAGTGAGTGAGTGAATTAGTGAGTGAGTGAGTGAGGGAATGAGTAACTGAGGGAATGAGTGAGTGAGTGAGGGAATTAGTGAATGAATGAGTGAGTGAATGAGGGAATGAATGAGTGAGTGAATTAGTGAGTGAGTGAGTGAATTAGTGAATGAGTGAGTGAGTGAGTGAGGGAATGAGTGAGTGAGTGAGAGTGAATAAGTGAATGAGTGAGTGAGTGAGTGAGGGAATGAGTGAGTGAGTGAATTAGTGAATGAGTGAGTGAGGGAATGAGTGAGTGAGGGAATGAGTGAGTGAATGAGGGAATGAGTGAGTGAGTGAGTGAATTAGTGAATGAGGGAATGAGTGAGTGAGTGAATTAGTGAATGAATGAGTGAGTGAGTGAGGGAATGAGTGAGTGAGTGAATTAGTGAGTGAGTGAGTGAGTGAATTAGTGAATGAATGAGTGAATGAGTGAGTGAGTGAGTGAGTGAATGAGTGAGTGAGTGAGTGAATGAGTGAGTGAGTGAGGGAATGAGTGAGTGAGTGAGTGAATTAGTGAATGAATTAGTGAGTGAGTGAATGAGTGAGTGAATGAGTGAGTGAGGGAATGAGTGAGTGAGGGAATGAGTGAGTGAGGGAATGAGTGAGTGAGTGAGTGAATGAGTGAGTGAGTGAGTGAGGGAATGAGTGGCTCCAGCGTTCACACTCTGCACCTTCCAGGGCCACGTCTACAGGCAGGAACGGCGGCGACTGAACAGTCCTGCTCCCTGCGGACACCCTGCGGCTGATGTTCGGGCGGAGGGTGGGGTGATGGGGGCCCGGCCCGTGGAACTGGCGGCGGTAATTGAGCTGGCGTTCCAGGCCCTGCCATCAATTCTTGTAAACGTCACTTAGTGCGGCCGTCTCGGGCCCAGGGCCGTCTCCCAGCAGCACTGGGACTCGGAGCGGTTTTCTCGCCTTTGATTTAACGTCCGCTGTGGCCCTGATGAGGCCTGACAGTCTTTATGGAGTGAGTTGTTAATGGAGGCGAAACACTGTTTTCACGGGTTCCTTCTGGCCCCGGAGGCGGGAGGGAGTGCCTGGAGGAGGGGCCGGCCGCCCGGCCTCAGCTCAGGACGCCATGCAGGTCAGGGCGGCCCTGGCCCAGCGGGCGCTTCCGCACGGTTAACTGGTGGGTCTCTATGGCTTTTTAGTGACATTTATTTTTTAATATATTTTTATTGATGTCAGAGAGGACGGGAGAGGGAGAGAGAAACACCAATGATGAGAGAGAATCGCGGACCCACTGCCTCCTGCACGTCCCCCACTGGGGATGGAGCCGGCAACCCGGGCCTGTGCCCCGACCGGGAATGAACCCTGACCTCCTGGTTCCTAGGTGGATGCTCACCACTGAGCCGCATCGGCCGGGCTTTAGTGACGTTCAGAATCGTCATGGGAAGCTGGCCCTGAGCGAGAGCAGGCGCTCGTGTCTCCGCTGTGTCCACGTGCCCAGCACAGCGCCTGCGGCCGGTGGTCCAGCTGCCTGCACCGCCGAGGAAGGAGCTTGCACGCCGGGCGGAGCGCTGAGCAGACAGGGGGCATCACGTCACAGAATCGGGACCAGGGATGGGGACCTCGGCGCCGTTGCCACGTGGATCTGCGCGTCTCCTCGCTGCGGGAGGTCTTCCCGCCAGAGTCCCGGGCTCTCCGCCACCTCGGACCCCCGAGGCAGCTGGACTCAGCCTCCGCGGACCCCGACACGGGCGGCCCCCCAGGGAGAAGCCGGGGCTCGTCAGGGCCCAGCCGCCTGCCCCGCGGACGGAGGGGGGCACAGGCCTTGGCCTGCGATGAGCCGCCGGCTAATTTTATCCTCCGAGGGCTGGGACCCTTGGAATTTTTCATGACAAAGTAATGATTTCCAGGAATGAAATAAACCCCGTGCACATTTTCATAGAAAATGAATCATTTCTGGAAAATAATGAAATAGAATCAGATGAAGTCTTTCCTGGAGGTGCCAGAGACGGAGACGGCGATCCGTCCCCCGGGGGCGGCTGGGGGGGGGGCTGAGGGCCGGGCGCAGCTATTAATATACCCCATTTGTTATGTCAGAAATGTCCAACTCAGGAATTTGGGGGACAACTCTTCAGCCCACCACACCCCCTTCCTGTCCTGGGACCCCACGTTCTGCAGGCTTAGCCCCCACTTTAATGGGCTCCGGCTAATTCTCAGTCTCCTTATGGGTGTGTCTCTCCCATTTCCGTAACTGTGATCGTGGGAAAGACTGTGTTACATTGTACAACGTTCACTGCTCACCTGCAGCCCCTGGTTACAGCCCCTGGTTACAGCTCACTCCGGGGGCGTGTTCCCATTTCTCTCTGGACTTCGATACATTGTTCCCATTTCTCTCTGGACGCGATACATTGTTTCCATTTCTCTCTGGACGCGATACATTGTTTCCATTTCTCTCTGGACGCGATACATTGTTTCCATTTCTCTCTGGACGCGATACATTGTTTCCAAACAATGCCAAGTGTCAGGCTCCCGCCTGTTTGCAGGGGTTTATACTGAGGACCCTTTTAGTTGCTGTTAATCCTCACCCGAGGATATTTTCCCATTGATTTTTAGAGAGTGGAAGAGAGAGGGAGAGACAGAGAGAAACATCGATGTGAGGGAGACACATCGATTGGTTGCCTCCTGCACGCGCTCCAACCAGGGCCCAGCGGGGAAGGAGCCGGCAACTGAGGTACATGCCCTTGACCGGAATCGAACCCGGGACCCTTTTACTAATGGGTGTCTCTGTGAACCCTCTTGGGCGAGGGTGCTGGGGGGCACCTCTGTGAACCCCCAGGGTGAGGGTGACGATGTTGACATCAGACACTGCATCTGAGAGCAAAGATGTTCCATATTCTGGGCCATGGAAAGTCACGAAGTGTTTAAAGGGATTTACATCATACAATGGGATTAAATTAGAAACCAACAAGCGAAAGGTCTTTGGAAAATCCCCAATATTTGGAAAACAAGTACCACACGTCTGCATAGCCCAGGGGTCAGAGGGAAAAGCCAAAGGGAACACGCAGGGAACATTCTGGACTAAAGGAAGATGAAAATACAAGCGATGGAGACCTGTGTGATGTCCGAGCGGTCCTCAGGGGAGGCCTACAAGGACGAGTGCCTGCGGGAAAAGGAGCCCTGGCCGGAGCCGCTGGTCAGAGCACCACCCTCGGGCCACAGGTGGTGGGTTCGAGCCCCAGTCAGGGCACATGCGAGAATCAACCAAGGAGCGCATCAGTAACTGGAACAACAAATCAATGTTTCTCTCCCTCCCTTCCTTTCTCTCTAAAATCAATTAAAAAAAGAAAAAGAGCGTAACCCATGACCGCCGAGAAACAAAAATAAGACAAAATTAAGCCCAACGTAAGGAGAGGGAAGTAAGTCACGCGCTAAGAGCAGAAACCAGTGAAAGATGAGAGACAAACGTAGAAAAATCAACAAGACCCGAATCTGCTTTTTTTGGAAAGATTTTTAAAAAAATGGGTAAATATCCTCACACTCAACACAAAGGAAACCAAAAACCTCCCGGTCAGACCGGCCGGTGGGGCTCAGTGATGAGCGTCGACCTATCAACCAGGAGGTCAGGGTTCGATTCCCGGTCAGGGCACAGGCCCAGGTTGGGGGCTCGATTCCCAGTGGGAGGCCTGCAGGAGGCAGCTGATCCATGGTTCTCTCTCATCATTGAAGCTCCTATCTCTCTCTCCCTCGCCCTCCCTCTCTGAAATCAATAAAAATATATTTTTAAAAAGTATGAGAATTCTGAGGACAGATGGGCCAGACGCACCGCGAGGACGGGGAAGGGGCTCAGCGAGGTGACAGGAGGAGCAGAGGGGCGGAGAGACCCCGGGTCTGGGGACTAGGTCGCCCCGGCACCAGCTCTCCCTCTATTGGTCTATAGTTTCAGCACGACCGGATTCGAGCCCCAGCCAGCATTTCTGCAGAAACTTACACACCGATTCTAAAACCCACGGAAATGCAAGGGGCCTGGGATAGCCCCTCAGCGTGGAACAGAGGACGGAGCTGGGACTCCCCCCATCTCCCCGCCCCCTGATTTCAGGCCTCGGCCCTCAGGCCACGGGAGCTGGTTTGTTGGTGGATGGACGGGGAGCGGAGCAGGACGGAAGGGGCCCCCGGGAGCTGTGTGGGGGGCGTTGGGGGGGCGTTCACTTGCCGCCGAAGGGGAGCCGCTCGCCTCAGGCAGGTCAGTACCTGAAGCAGGGCCCCCCATATGGCGGCGACTTCCGGTACAGGCCGCGCAGAAGGCCGTCACCTCCTCCCGCACCATCTGCGGAGATGAGCGAGCGCACAGGGAGCCGCGGCCCTAAACATAACCCCCAGCGCCGGGCCCCCGGGAGTTTCCGGGAGAGACACCCGTGGCCTCGCATCCGCCAGCAGGTGGGAGCCGCGGCCAGAGGTCAGACTCGGACGAAACTGCGCGAAGTCAGGCCTCATGGAGGGAAAGTGAAAGCAGCCACTCGGGTCTCCAAAGGAGGCAGACAGACGGGAGGACACGCGCGGGCTGGAGGGCAAAGCATGTTTAGTGACGCGCGTGGTCCAGCGTTCAGAGTCCTCCCCGCTGATGGGACAGCGACGCAGAGGAAGGTGGACAAACTGCTCGGCAAACGGTCACCAGGGAAGGTACACGGAGCGTGGAAAACTGCGCGGCATCACCGGTCGCTAGGGAGACGCGGGGTCGCTAGGGAGATGCGGTGCGTCCCACCAGTACAGCTACTCCCAACGCCTGGTGTTGCCCACAGGGGAGGGGAGACCCGGACGCCCTCACACTACTGGGGGAGGGGGGGGGAACCCAGCTGCTTCAGAAAACTGGCCATTTCTTTTTCTTTTTCTTTTTTTTTTTTAAAATATATTTTTATTGATTTCAGAGAGGGAGAGGGAGAGGGAGAAGCATCAATGATGAGAGAGAACCATCGGTCGACTGCCCCCTGCAGGCCCCACACTCGGGAAGGAGCCCACAGCCCGGCTCGTGCCCTGGCCCGGAATCGAACCAGTGACCCCGTGGTGCCTGGATCGACGCTCAGCCACGGAGCCACACGGCCGGGCAGCCACGGAGCCACGTGGCCGGGCAGCACACGCTCTTTGCCGTCCAGTGAAGATGACCAGAACGGGGCCTATTTAAATCAGGAACGAAGCTTCCTTTTTCTCCGTCAACTGACATCCCATCCGATTGCACAGGTTTTTTTTGGGCCCATACTGGTGGAAACGTGAAATAACGGAGCAGTTAAAATTCATGATCTACACTTTTGCGCCATTATTATTGCATTAGCATGAAATTAGACTTCTCGTTAGTCATAATTATGCTCATAATTATTCAATTTATCACCGCGGGCCTCCTGGACGCGTTATTGGAGGGTTTATGAACATTAATAAATTGTTTTTCTTCATCTGCATTTTATGAATTTTTCTCCTGTGTGATGTGATCTACGAGCCATAAAATGATAGCAAATCCCGGGACTGGGGCTCCTCGGCCTCGCGGGGCCTCTGTGCCTCGTCAGCGGGGGGTCCTCCGGCCGGCATCTAGGAGAGCGGCCCCGAGCGACCCCGCGACCCGGAGCCCGGCCGCTCCCATCGGCCACGCAGCGCAGACCCCGGAGCCACGTCCTGCAGCTGGAAAGTTTGTGAGGCGTCGAGGGGACTGAAGGCAGGGCCGGGGCCTTCTGTCTCCAACCACTGTCCCCAGACGCCCGCTGTCCCCACACGCCCTCTGTCCCCAACACCCGCTGTCCCCACACACCCGCTGTCCCCACACGCCCGCTGTCCCCACACGCCCGCTGTCCCCACACGCCCGCTCTCCCCACACACCCACTCTCCCCAGACACCCACTGTCCCCACACGCCCTCTGTCCCCACACTCCCTCTGTCCCCAGATGCCCGCTGTCCCCAGACGCCCGCTGTCCCCACACACCCGCTCTCCCCACACACCCGCTCTCCCCAGATGCCCACTGTCCCCAGACGCCCGCTCTCCCCACACACCCGCTCTCCCCAGATGCCCGCTGTCCCCAGACGCCCGCTGTCCCCACACACCCGCTCTCCCCACACACCCGCTCTCCCCAGATGCCCACTGTCCCCAGACGCCCGCTGTCCCCAGGCACCCGCTGTCCCCAGATGCCCGGTGGGCATCATCGCCGCGTCTTTCACAAAGAATTTAAAGGGCCACGCTGTGCGCGTGGAGAGAGCGGCGCCCATTACTGCTCACTCGCTTGTCCCTCAGTGTGGGCCGTGGGGGCAGCTCCCTTTAAATCACATCCTCACAGGATGAGCTGGCGGACGGGCAGCCGCACTGAGCCCGGGAACGCCACGCGGGAGCCATGGCCTGGCCGGGGGCAGCCGCATGGGGGTGGGGGGCGTTCAGAGGGACTGCACGGCTCCAGGTCGCACAGAGGCCTCTGCCGGTTCCGTCTCCGCAGAAACGCGCCCAATGGGCCGGCGGCCGGCATTCCCGTCTGGACCTGGCCCGGCCGGCGGCGCTGCAGACGAGGCTCCTGTCCTCACCCGCCTCCGTCCACGGCCGGCAGCCGGTCCTGTGCTCCGGACTTGGGCTCCGGGCCCTCACCTCATGGCTGAGTCCGCTGGCCGTCTCGGCGCGGCTGGGCATCGCAACCACCCCCAGGGAAGGCTCCCGGCGACCCCAGCAAGCCCTCCAGGCGTTCACCCAAAACGCACACACGCACACACATGCACACCACACACCCACACATGCACACATGCACACACATGTACACCACACACCCACACATGTACACATGCGCACACATGTACACCACACCCACACATGTACACATGCGCACACATGCACACCACACACCCACACATGTACACATGCACACACATGTACACACCCACATGTACACACACCCACACGTACACACATGCACACACATGCACACCCCACACATGCACACACCCACACGTACACACATGCACACACCCACACACAACATGCGCACACACAAACACACCACATGCACACAGACGTACACACAAACATACAACACGCACACCACACACACGCACCCACACCCACACACATGTACATACTCCACACATGTACACACATCACACAAAGACACACACATACACATGCCATGCACACACACTCACACATCTATACACACACCACACCCATACACACACCATATCCATACACACATACACACCTGCACATACCATGCATGCACTCACACACATACACACATGTATACACACATGCGCACACATCTACACATGTGCACACACAGACACCCCCCCCACGCTACCGGGCCCGTGACAGAGGAGACGGTGGGCCCGTGGCGCGTTCACACCTCCCCCACCTCCCGGCTGCTCGGAAGGCGGGGCTGCCGGGAAGCCGTTAACCCGCGGCCGGTGCAAGTGGGCGGGGCTTTAACATTTATTTATTTCATTTTTACTTATTTATTTTTGAAATACCGCTGCGCCCTCCCTCCTCCCTCCCTCCTCCCTCCTCCCTCCCTCCCTCCCTTTCTTTGTTAATCCTCACTGAAGGATATATTCCCATTGATTTTGAGAAAGAGAGAGAGAGAGAGAGAGAGAGAGAGAGAGAGAGAGAGAGAGAGAGAGACGTTGATTGGCTGCCTCCTGCACGCGCCCGACAGTGCCCGGGGGTCAAACCTGCACCCGATGTAGGTGCCCTCGACCAGAATCAAACCTGAGAGCTTCAGTCCCCGGAGGGTGCTCTGACCACTGCACCGCACTGGCCAGGGCTAAGCAGGGGGATTGTAGAGGACGTGGGGCCAGGACTCAGTCCCAGGTGCCCAGAGCCTCCCGTGGAGCCCGCAGACCCTCTGCTCTGCTCCCAGGAGCTGTCTGCCCGCGGGTGCCGAAGAGCTGGGCCTGGCCTGCCTTCCCCGGCCGCCTCCTGGGGTCCTGCCTGGGCTCCCGGAGGCGGGGACGCTGCCCCTCCGCTCCCGTCCCCGCTCTCCTGGGACACGTCCGCGCCCACCGGGCAGGTGTGGCCACAGGCTCCGCGTGGCCTCCTCGGGGCTCCGACCGGGGAGGCTGACGGCGGCTGGACACGAGCTAAGGGAGGCGGCCACGCCTCACCCCTCCCTCCCTCCTGGTTCTGGCTGCAGCCCCACCTGCCTTTCCCTTCGCTCTAGGAGGACAGGGGTGGGGGAGCATCAGATTCGGGCCCTGGCCAGTCCGCTCAGTGGATAGAGCGCTGGCCTGTGGACGGAAGGGATGGAGGGATGGTGGGAGGGAGGGAGGGAGGGAGGGAGGGAGGAGGGGGAATGGATGGAGGGAGGGGGGAGGGAGGGGATTGGAGGGGAGAGGGAGGGGTAGACAGAGGATGGTGAATGGATGAGGAAAAACACACGAATCTATGAAAACCTATGAAACGGGTGAGGAGGAGGCCCTGCTCAGGCACCTGCTCCTCCGAACGGAGCCGTCAGCACCCGGGACAGTTCCCGGCCCTGAGCTCAGGGCCCTGAGGACCCTGAGAGACAGCGAACAGCTCACATCCGTGCTCCTCTCCCACTTCTCTCCCGCGGCCTGGGGTTGATTTGGTTTTTACAACGTCCCCGAGGCCAGGCCGTCACCGCATGAACCCTTTCCTCCGTTCTCACCCCGATGAGCCATTCCCGCCCAGAGCAGCGCACGCAGTAAACGCTCACGCCGGCGGTTTGGGGCGCATGTTCTTTCTCATTACGATTTGGGGACGTTAAACGGGTTTTAAATGAACTTTGCGCCGACAGCCTCTGTCTTGGATGGAGTGAGGCAACCGCGGGGGCCCCCGGGGCGCCCACAGCCCGACCCCTCTCAGTCAGTGAACGGGCGGGGATTGAGGAAATTTCCAGAATTGGAGGCCGGGACGGGGCGGACGAGGGGGGGAGAGGGTAGGAGTTACAGGGGGAGTTACAGGGACCCAGGGCACTCGCAGGGTCAGGGTTGGGCTCCCCCTTGGGGTGCGCCTCCCCCTCAATCACAGTCTCAGATCTGGGACAGGCCTGGGGGGGCGGGGGGCCCCACAAGGTGGCCAGACGCCCACCGAAGTCTGGAGGGCAGAGAGCTCAGGCCCAAGGTCGTGACCTTTGGAAAGTAGACCCACCGCGGAGCCCAGCGCCGGACGTGGCTGCTGTGGGAAAAGCGAGGCCGGCGTCGGGGATGGATGCGGCCTCTCCCAGGCCCTGGACAGCGTCCAGCACCCGCGGCGTCCGTCTGTCCCAGGTGGGCGTGCCCATGCGAGGAGCCTGGGGAAGCCGGTGGGACCACAGGCCACGGAGAGCACGCTCACCGCCTTTCCCGATGGGCGACTCGGACGGCCGGGCGCCTCGGCCCCTCAGTCCCGGACCCCAGGTCTGCTCAGCGCCGCCCGGAGCTCGGCCGCAGGTTATGGGGGCGCGAGTCTGCTGAGCAGCCTGGACGGCTGGGAGCTGATGGACGATCCCGTAACCAGGCAACGGCTGATTCCATACCAACACGCACACGCCACACGCGGCAAAGGCACCAGGTGACCACGCGGCTCCAGCGTCACATGTGCCGGCCAAACCGGAGAGCCCTTTGCCGAGACCCCGGGGCCTTCAGGGCCACGGTCAGGAGGAGGGGTGCCCGGGATGGGGGACAGCGGGGACCCTCTCCAGCCAGAATCCGGCTGCTGCCTGGGCTCCGGGGGCCCGAGCCTGGTGGGGCGGAGCTGCCAGGAGGCCTGAGGGCACCGGCCCCACAACACCCACCGGCGCAGCTCAGGCCGTGGCTCCGCTGGTGTCCGTGGCTCCGCTGGTGTCCGTGGCCATCTGTCCGTCAGCGCCTCCTCTCCCGTCTCTCCTCTCGCTTCCTCGGGAAGCAGCGCTCCCCAACCTGGGTTCTGTGGTCTCCAGGCAGGAACGGCCACTCCCTCGGACTCTGTGCTGATCTGGGGGAGCTGTTCCCCGAACCCCGCAGCCCGGCCAACAGCTCTGCTGGGGGAGGCGGGCTCGGGGCGCCTCGGAAGGAGGGTGCCTCGTCTGGGAGCCGGGGAGCAGCCTGTCGCCCCCGGCCGCCGCTCTGCCCCGAGGTCACAGGGGTCAGGGCCACACGTGCGACCTCATGACCCTTGGTCGCCTCTTGAAAGACCATCTTCAGCTCAGCCGCATCGGAGACCCCGGGGGTGAGGCCGGGGGACACAGCTCAGCCCCTGACACCGGGCCGGGCCGCCCCCCACTTGTCCTTGTTGGGGTGACTCCAGCCGCACGCGGGCGGGCCGGTCCCCTGCTGCCTCTGTTCCTGACGTCCTCCTCTCTTGCCCGACGACCTCCTGTCCACTCGGCCTCAGCCCCGGCCCCAAGGACAGGTCAGGACCCTGGGGCAGGAATGGCGTCCTCTCCGCGTCTCCGGGCCGACGGGAAGGCCGGCCCCCACCCCTGCCCCCGCCCTGAGACCTGTGCTGGGGACAGACTGGCGTCCCCATGTCCGCGTGCTGGAGCCCCGCCCTGAGGTGACTGCCCGTGGACGCGAGGCCTGTAGGAGGCCCTTGACTGTGAACACGTCGGAGCAAAGGCCTGGAAAGTGCCTGGGCCTGTGAGGTGTCGGCGGCAGGACGCCCACGTGTCCACACGGCTCGGGCGGCACTGACCTCACAGCGCGTGCGGACAGACACGCCGGGAGCTGGGGGTGGGCCCTGACGCCCCCCGGCCCCTCAGCCTGGCTGCCCGAGAGCCATTGCTGAGTGACCCCTGCGGGCTGGATGGGGTCCCCGAGGGCATAAGGGGCACCCCAGTTCTGCAGACAGGGGGAAGGTGGGGCCCGGGCACGGGAAGGGGTTTCGGGGCTGGAGCACCCACAGCCCCTGGAACACAGTCCTGCACGTGCGGGGCCCTCTCGCCCCAGGAGAACGTGACCTCGGAGAGAGCCGCTGGCACCTGGGTAAGAGGGGAGGTGAGTTCACCGAGAGCTGGTCAGGGTCCTGCGTCCTGGGGAGGGCGCTGTGCCCACGTGGACGGGAGGGCAGCCCCCTCAGCGGGGAACCGGCGGCCAGGCCCTGGCTGTCCCTGGAGCCCGCTGACCCGCCCCGGGTTCCCGGGGACGGACGTGTTAACAAGGCCAAGTGGCCACAGCTGCCTGGCACCCAGAGGGCCGGGGGGAGGCCGCGGGCGGAGATGGCGGGCGCGGTGCCAAGCCAGATGGCCGCTCTGCCGGACTCTGCCGCCTCGCCTGGCTGGTGGCGCACAGGACGCCCCGACCTCTGGCTAACGAGCGGGTGCTGCTATTTATACTGTGGCCTGATCTCGGAGCGCGTGCCGGGCGCGGGCCAGACAGGCAGCCGCTCCCCCTGCGCCGGCCGCCACCTGCAGCGGCAAGCGGGTCCGGAATGGGATGGACAAGGTCTGCCGCCCAGCCTGAGGCCGGGGTTTCATTCATCCTATCATCTATCTATCATCTATCTATTATCTATCAATCTATCTATCTATCTATCTCTCATCTCTCATCTCTCTCTCTCTCATCTATCTATCTATCTATCTATCTGTCATCTATCTCTCTCTCTTATCTATCTATCTATCTATCTATCTATCTATCTATCTATCATCATCCTATCTATCTGTTTATGTTATGTTTTTGTTAATCCTCACTCCAGGATATTTATCCATTGATTTTAGAGAGAGTGGAAGGGAGGGGAGAGATAGTGAAACATCGATGTGAGAGAAACACATCAACTGGTTGCCTCCTGCATGAGCCCCGCCCCAGGCCCAGGCCAGGGAGGAGCCTGCAACCGGGGTCCGTGCCCTTGACGGGAATCGAACCCGGGACCCTTCAGTCCACAGGCTGATGCTCTATCCACTGAGCCGCACCGGCCAGGGCTAAAACATTAAAACAATTTATTGTCCCCTCACTGTCAGGTGCAGTTTATTTGAAATGTTCTAACCCGTTACTGTCCCTACGTTTGTTCACACGGGGCCGAGTTGGGCCAGTGCGCCCCCTGCAGGCCTGCGTCTGCGTCCTGGATTCCTCAGGCTCCACAGCCCACGCGCTGGCTGCCCCCCAGGACGGGGTAAACGCGGGGGGGGGGGTTGGGAGGTGGGGGTGCCCTGGCTACGGGGCAGCCTCTTGCCCAGTGGACAGCGGAGGGATTTTTTAAAACACAAGCCCCTAGGGCGCCTCGCTTTAAATCCAACCCACAGCACTTCCCTTAAACTCTCCCCCAGAGCGACAGCCTCAGGGGACTGACTCAGGCTCTGCTTTGCAGACACACGAAGTGCTCGAGGAATCGCGAGCAAACCCCACTTCAGCCCGATTTAAAATCAAACCCGGGGTCCGGGGTCCGGGGTCAAAGGTCCAGGGGGCAGCGAGGGTGGGCGCCTGACCCCGCGCTCCGCCCCCCCCTGGGCCCCAGGCCCCGCACGCACAGCCCGGGTGACCCGGGAGGAGGCCCGTGGGCACGCTGGTTGCTCTTGCGGCGGCTGCAGGCCCCGCGGTCTTCCACGCTCTCGGTCCTCTGGCTGCAGCCATTTCCACGGCGAGGAACCGGCGGCCTTTGATCCCCGATAAACGCTGTGGGGATGACATCCTGGTTCCACGAAAGGTCCCTCATTATCTCCGCTTCTTACATCCGTGCCAGGCGGGCACCTCGGGCCCCGGCAGCCCTTCAGCAGGTGGACCCGCCTCCCACGCAGGCGCCTCCTGTGCCGGGTGCCCCCCCAGTCCCAGCCCTGCCCCCGCCAGGCGCTGCCCGTCCTCTGGGAACATACCCCGCCCCCCTGCCAGGCCCTGTCACCTCAGTCCTCCCTGTTCCCATGGTTCTGAGGACCCCTGTCCTTTGCGCTACGCGGGGTCTGTGTCCGGAAGCAGGCGGGCGGCCGTGAGGAACATGTGTTTGTGGTCGGGTTCCCCCGTCTCAGAACTGGGGGAACCGAGTCCAGGCGTTTCTGTCTGAACCAGCACAGCCACTGCCACCCCCTCCCCCTCCCCCCCAGGAGCCGGCCTGACCTTGGACCCCTGCTGCCCCACAGAAAACATCTTGGATTTGGGATTTAAAAAAATATCCAGTCCTAACGGGTTTGGCTCAGTGGATAGAGCGTCAGCCTGCGGACTGAAGGGTCCCGGGTTCGATTCCGGTCAAGGGCATGTACCTGAGTTGCGGGCACATCCCCAGTGGGAGGTGTGCAGGAGGCGGCTGATCCATGTTTCTCTCTCATCGATGTTTCTGACTCTCTATCCCTCTCCCTTCCTCTCTGTAAAAAATCAATAAAATATATTTAAAAAAATATCCATCTCTCTCTCTCTCTATCATCCATATCTATTGATTGATTGATTTTAGAGCAGTGGTTCTCAACCTTCTTAATGCCGCGACCCTTTAATACAGTTCCTCATGTGGTGGTGACCCCCAATTTCATTGTTACAAATTGAACATAATTAAAGCATAGTGAGTAATCACAAAAACAATATGTAATTATATATGTGTTTTCCGATGGCCTTAGGCAACCCCTGTGAAAGGGTCGTTTGACCCCCAAAGGGGTCACGGCCCACAGGTTGAGAACCACTGTTTTAGAGAGAGGAAGGGAGAGAGAGAGAGAGACATCAGTGATGAGAGAGAATCATGGATCGGCTGCCTCCTGCACCCCCCCTACTGGGGATCGAGCCCACAACCCCAGGCATGTGCCCTGACCATGAATCGAACTGTGACCTCCTGGCTCATAGGTCAAGGCTCAACCACTGAGCCACACCAGCTGGGCTGGGACTGTTTTTTAAGCAGCGAGTTGCCACCAGACGGAATACTGGACAGATGAGAAACGCAGGCGTAGCCGCTGTCCTTAAGGGTGCGGCCAGTCCTAGCCGAGGGTCAGGTCACCGAGACCAGCCACAATGTGGGCTGGAGGCCGTGTGGCCAGCGAGGAGCCACAGGGCGGGGCTCCCGGTGCAGCGGGCGGAGCTGGTGGCGGGTGAGAGTGCAGCTCCTCCTCCTCGGCCTGGGGCTGTCGCCCGGGGCGGTTGTGGGTCCGAGAGGGCCTTGCAGGCACGGAAGCCGCGGGAGCCGGGCCAGTGCTGCCCCCGCAGGGGACACTGTGAGGGTGAGAGGCCTCCCGGTTGGTCCATCTCCCCGAGTCGGCGATGGGTGTTCGAAAGCCCCTCCTCCGCCCCCATCCTGCACGTGGGCCTCTCCGAGGACGGACGCTGCCTGTGCCCGCAGGTGCCCAGCCGGGCAGGTGAGGGCTCTGCCAGAGGCTTCCTGCGGGCACATCCCTGCCCCTCAGGACCCCAGAGGCCCAGGAACCCGCCACGCGATGAACGGCGGAGCCTCTGAGCCTCACCCGCCAGCGGGCGGCACGGAGGGCCTCGGGAGCCGAGCCGGTGTGGCTCAGTGGGTAGAGCGTCTGCCTGCGGACTGAAGGGTCCCGGGTTCAACTCCAGGGCACGTGCCCGGGTTGCAGGCTCGATCCCCAGTGTGGGGCGAGCAGGCCGCTCTGGCCGTGGAGCGGAGCCCGAGACAGGCCTTGGGGAGCTGCAGGCCCTGGTTCTGCCCGCGCAGGCCCTCCACCCGTGGCTCCCGAAGAACCACTCCCGGCGAGGAGGTGCGGCTCCGCGGGAAGGCGGGCGGCACCTGCCTCCCTCCGTGGCTGGGAAAGGCCCCCCAGCAGGACCGGGAGCCTGTGGAGCCGAGGCCTTCGAGGGGCCTCTGCACCCCCTGGTGTCTGGCTTTTGCCTGAGCCTCTCCCCGAAACCACTGGCCATCCTTCTAACCACCCCGAAGCCGCTCCCATGCGTTGGGTCAAACGAAACAATAAAGCTCTTTGCAGCAAAAAACCCACAAAAACAATAAATAAAAATAACAGGCTCCCAGCAGGCGCCTGGAGAGGGGCCCCTGGAGCTGCCAGGCCCCGTCCGAGGGTGGGAGAGCCCAGAGGCCCCAGGCGGCGGCGAGGGGGCAGCGGGGAGCCGAGCGGAGTTAATCGGCCACGGCGGCCCCTCCACTCGCCGAGTTAATGGATGGAAACGCTTAGAGTCCAAGTCTTAGACGGTGGGCACTAACCAAGCTCGGAACATCCCACGCCGAGAGCCACGCGAGCCTCCAGCGCCTGGGACGAGCAGCAGGTAAAAGCCCGAAGGATGAGAGCCGCTCGCGGGGGCGACCTGAGTGCCCGCACCGCTCCGGGTGACCCCTGGTGCCCCCCACTTCACCCCCCCATCGGCCACGGTTCCTAAGAGAACCCAGGTGGCAGCGTCCCCCCTGACCCGGCATCGCCCCCCTGTGGACACGGAGGGCTGGCTTTTTAACGACTCACCTTCAGCTGAAGAAAGGATGCGTCCTTTTCAGAGCGCGACCTGCACGGCTCCCGGGGGGCCCTGGCCGCAGACCCTGGGGGGCCGTGTCCTCGCTAGCCCTCCGGCTGGTGCCCCCCCACCCCCAACCCTGCCCGGTGTCTCAGCAGAACACGCAGACGCTCCTGGGGCAGAGCTGGGGTCCCCACTGCGCCTCCTCCTCCCGTGGCCACACGGTGGGCCCGTCCTCCCTCCGCCCCAGTCAGAGCCGTCACCTCACTCACCTCTCCTGCCGGAAGCTTCCAGGCGTCTGGCCAGCCCTCCACCCACCTCCCCGGCTGGTGCGGGCTCTGGACGCTTGTTGAGGGACCCCGCCCACCTGGGCCCTCTGCTCATGGGGTCAAAGCAGGAGGGACCCTAGGATGTGGGGTCCTTGTCTGTTACAGACCAGGCTGCTGCGCCCGAGACACTGAGAACCATAGAGCCATCTTTTTTTTTAAAACATATATTTGTATTGATTTCAGAGAGAGGGAGAGGGGAGAGAGCAACACCAATGATGAGGGAGAATCGTGGACCGGCTGCCTCCTGCACGCCCCACACTGGGGATGGAGCCCACAAGCCTGGACTGTGCCCCAACCGGGAATTGAACTGTGACCTCCTGGTTCCTAGGTCAACGCACAACCCCTGAGCCACACCGGCCGGCTGTCCTCACAGGGAGCCCAGGCTCCTGGCCCCTGGCCCCTCCTCATGTCAGACGCCAGGCCCCGGGCAATGTCTGAGTTCAAGTCCAGGTGGTTGTGCTGCTGACCGCCCCCCGCCCCCCCCCCCCCACTGGCAGCTTCCTCCGGGCCCTTTGTTGGTACAACAGGAGGACAACCGAGGGGCAGCCCCTGCCTCATGGGCTCCATGGTCCCTCCAATGTGGCTCCGGGCACAGCGACCCGAGGACAAGCCGGGACTGGCCGCAGCTCCGACAAGAACTCGGGAGCCCTTGTCCACAGCCACGGGGGGAGTGAGGGACGGCTCCGGCTCTCAGGTGCCCGCCTCCTCCTCTTGGCCGGGGTGCGGGGGGGACACGGCCGGTGCTCAGGGAACAGCGTGGGCTCCGGCGGCGACCCGCCCGTGCCTGCTCCCTGGCGCTCCTGCCTTAGAGGTGGTGGCGTGGGGACACGTGTCCCCACTGCGCGGCCGGGAGGCAGAGCCGGCAATTACTGTAACTGCTGTAGCGTGTTATCCTATTACCACGCGCACAAAAGTTTCCGCGCTTCTGTTTCCAAAATGTCATGTCGGACAAGACCTGGATTCACTCCCGAAATTTTTAATCTGCAGAGCAGAGCAGAGCAGAGCCACCGACGGCGCACGGGCTGGGCACGCGGGCCCTGCTGTTGGCCGCAGCGGGCGCTGCCTTCTCCGGGAGCAGTCGGAGCGCATCCCCGGGGCCTGGGCAAAGAGGCTCAGCCGCGAGGGGCGCGGGCTGCAGGGTGCGGGGTTTAGGAGATTCAGGGCCGACGGGTGGGGCGGCAAGGCCCTCTGCTGCAGCTCAGACCCAAGGCCTGGCGGCTGCCTCTGCTCCTGAGACCGCTGGGTGCCACCGTCAGGGACACGGGCCTCGTCCAGCCACCTGCCGGCCCCGCCTCCTCCCCTGTGCCATCCTTCAGCAAAGCCCCAGGATGCCCGGAGGGCACCGGGCTGCCCTTCGCCAGGAAAGCACATTGCGCACACGTGCCCCCCCCCCCCCCCCCGTGTCCGCCCGGCTCCTCCACCTGGTGGCTGGCAGAGTTGCGATGACCCTGTGGAATTTTAACTTCCACGTTTCAGCTAAAGCCGGGGCATTGGGGACGCGATTGAGCTCCCGGTGGGTGGCCTTTCTGCCCGCTCCCTCCCTGCTGCTCCTGCGTCCCGCCACCCTCGTCCTGATCGCTGACCAATGCTGCCGCCCACAAAAGCTGCGTGTGTTCCCCGCCTGGGCCCAGCCGCCTTCTCCTCCCCCATGGCCTCCTGCCGTGGCCTCCCAGCCGGTCCCAGCAAGTCCTCCCCAGACGCCGGAGAGCTCCTTAGAGCAGGTGCCCAGGAAGGAGGCAACGGACTGGCCTCTCTTGGTCCCCAAACCTGAAGATGGGAGCCACTAACACCGCGAGGTCCAGAGACACCGGGGCCTCCAGGGAATGTCCAGCCGCACAGCCTTGGATGACTGTTCACAGCCCCCAGCAGTAGCCTGGCCCTGAGAGGAAGGAGGGAAGGAAGGAGGGAAGGAGGGAGGGAGGAAGGAGTAGGTGGATGGATATAGATGGATAGATAGATAAATGGATGGATGGATGATAGATGGATAAATGGATGGATGGATAGATGGATAAATGGATAGAAGGATAGATAAATGGATGGATGGATAACAGATGGATAAATGGATAGATGGATAGATGGGTGGATGGATGGATGGATAAATGGATAGATGGGTGGATGGATGGATGATAGATGAATAGATGGGTGGATGGATGGATGATGGATAGATGGATAGATGGGTGGATGGATAGATGGATAGATGGGTGGATGGGTGGATGGATAAATGGATAGATGGGTGGATGGATGGATGATAGATGAATAGATGGGTGGATGGATGGATGATGGATAGATGGATAGATGGGTGGATGGATAGATGGATAGATGGGTGGATGGGTGGATGGATAAATGGATAGATGGGTGGATGGATGGATGATAGATGAATAGATGGGTGGATGGATGGATGATGGATAGATGGATAGATGGGTGGATGGATAGATGGATAGATGGGTGGATGGATGGATGGATGGATGGATAGATGGATAGATAAATGAATAGATGGATGGATGATAGATGAATAGATGGGTGGATGGATGGATGATGGATAGATGGATAGATGGGTGGATGGATAGATGGATAGATGGGTGGATGGATGGATGATAGATGGATAGATAAATGAATAGATGGATGGATGATAGATGGATAGATGGGTGGATGGGTGGATGGGTGGATGGATGGATGGATAGATGGATAGATAAATGAATGGATGGATGGATGATAGATGGATAGATGGGTGGATGGATGGATGGATAGATGGATAGATAAATGAATGGATGGATGGATGATAGATGGATAGATGGGTGGATGGATGGATGATAGATGGATAGATGGGTGGATGGATAGATGTATGGATGGATGGATGGGTGGATGGGTGGATGGATGGATGGATAGATGGATAAATGGATGGATGGATGGATAGATGGATGGACAAATGGATGGAGAGATGGATGGATGGATGGATGGATGGATGGATAGATGGACAAGTGGATGAATGGATGTACAAGTGGATGGATGGGTGGGTGTATATGCTAAAGGGGGGAAATGATAAAGACCAGTCACACAGCCCACCTTTCCATGCTGACTGTTCATATCCTGGTATATGTTCCCAACCAGTTAAATTCTTTTCAATCAACCCTCTCCAACTCTCTCGATGATGCAAAGAACAGCTAACAGGACCTCTCAGTAAGTGGTCTTTCCACAGTGTCTCCTGCGCCTCTCAATTCTGGGAACAGGCCGATGTTGGGGACGCCAGGCCCTGGGCCCTCCAGCCTCCGGGGCCTGGAAAACGCTCGGGGTCCCGGCGCACCTGGGTGCTGCTGGGGACTGGGACCCACGTGGTGCTGAGAAGCAGCGGCCTGTCTGGCCCTGGCGCTGTGTGTGGGGTGGGGTACATGCCTGCGGACGCTGGATGGGCTCCAAGGAGGACAGGGGCAGCCTGGGCCTGCATCCAGCCAGGCCCCCGCCTCCTGTCTTAGGCCCATTTATTTGAAAATTGCCAACAATACAAATGGGAGGCTGACATGGGAGCCAGCGCAGGTACGCAGCGGGCACTGGATGGGTGCCAGGCTGCTTTGAGCAGCAGCTGGAGCAGAGGCTGAGGCGGGGAGCTGGCGGCCGCCCACCGGGGGGCGGTGGGAGCTGGCGCTGCCTCGCGGAGAAAGTGAGTTGTTTACGGCAGTTTCGGTGGAAAATGATTCTTTAAAAAGCTCTGCCCTTGCTCACGGGGCTGAGTGGCTTCGGCGAGAGGCGGACGGCTCCCTGTGGGTGTGCCCACCGCGCCCTCCCTCGGAAGGGCAGGGGGACGGAGGTGATTAATGGCCGGCAAATGCCAGCTTCGCTGTGGAGGACGGGGCCAGGGAGGGCGCTGCTTAGCACGGAGCGAACAGGACGGAGAAATAAATTAATGTTCTCAATTATGAAGGGGCTTGTGGGAGAGGAGACGGTCGTCAACAGGCCTTCCTCTGGACGAGGACGGGGACTCTGCAAAGTCATCCCAAGGGCGTCCTGCGTGGAGGCAGGGGGAGGGGTGGGGGGGGTCCCACCATGGAGCTGAGCTGCTGAGGGCGCAGGGGCACCTGCCCACCCAGAGGACAGCGGGCCCCCCCGACCCCCTGCAGGGCACCGTGGCCCTAAAGATGGGCGTGGAAGCCAGGGGCTCGGACAGGGAGGCGGCCAAGGACAGGGAGGAATGTGGCGCTGACACCGACGATAGTGCCGGGCGGTGCTGTGCTCGCCTCCTCCCATCCCCACTGTTCCCTCCGTCCCCACCGGGGTGTCAGGAACCACAATTAGCGGCCGGTTCGGTCTGTTCCCGGCGCCTCCCCCACCGCCTTCCCGGCCGCTGGCGTCGGAGTGGGTTTCTTAATGACAGAAGAATTAAGTAATAGGCCGGAGCGGGCCGCGGGCAGCCGTGTGAAGCCATGTGCAAAATTGATATTTCAACAAGCCTGATAACGTATTAGGGGCCGGCGTGCCGAGTCGCGGAGTCACGGGGCCAGTCTTCCGTCGCGCCTGCGGGCGTCCGGCCGCGGCTCACAGCCCACGGCCGCCCGTCCCGCACCCCAGGGTCCCGGGCGCCAGGTGGTCCCCGGCTGAGCCGCTGGGGCCGGCGCAGAGCCGCCGTCGGGGACCGCGTGCTGCTGAGGGGACCGCGGGTGTCCTCACGGGGCGGCGTCTGGAGGCCCCCACCCCCGGGGACCCTGGGAACCCCGACCCCTCGTGGCCCTCGGGCTCCAGACCCCAAGGTCGCCGCTGTTCCCCTCGCTCTGATTTGCAGCTTCGAGCCGCCACGCAGGCCCCGGACAAGATGCTCCGTGACAATTTCATGAGGATCCATGCCGGTGGGGCCTGAGTTCTCGCCTGAAATAAATTGTGTAAAATACAGTCGCCGCAGACGGAATCTGTGCCGTTATCGGCTGCGGGGGCGGCGCGTGGTGAGGAACCTCTGGCTTTTCCCGCAGAGTAACTGAGCCCGAGGGTTCCACAGGCTGTGAGTTCCAGAGCAGGGGGTCGGCCCCCGTCCCTCCCCTCCTCCCCCCGCCCGCCCCTGCCTCCTGCCCCCAGAATGCCTCTGTCCCGAAGCCGGCCCACTCAGCACTCAGCCGGGGAGGGGGTGCCTGAGTGAGCCCGAGACCCAGCACCCCCAGGCCCCAGGACGGGGTCTCCCTTTCCTAGAACCCCCCTCCGCCTCCCCCCAAACGGTCCACCTACACCTTTCACGGGGGATCCTGGAGTTGTGGGCCCCCAGGAGGGTCCCGCCTGTGGGCAGGGGCCCTGGAGAGGCGCCGGGCCGGGGAAGCAGTCAGACCGCGGGTCCTGGGGCGGGGCCGCAGCTGCTGGCTGCGCCACTGGCTCCCACCGCTGTCGCCCTGATGGATGAGGCCGTAGCTCACCTCCGTGCGGCTGCTCCCCACTTGGCACCTCATTCTGCACGAATGGGAGTGAACACTAATTCCTAAATGAAAGCCCGGACAGACGGCCCGGGCGGCTCCTGCTGGCGTGGCGGGCGGGGTGGGCGGCCTGGTGGGCGGCCTGGTGGGCGGAAGCAGGGATGGCCGATGGCTCAGCCCGAAGCTGCCCCGCGTCCTGTGACTCATCCTCCCGGGATCCCCAGAGTCCTGAGCCCCCAGCACCTCACAGTCTCCCCCACGACCTTGACTCCGGCTGGGAGGGGGGAGGGGACACGGGCAGCAGACGTGGCCGGCCTCAGCTGGGCAGGCGCATCAGGCGAGATGGCCCTGAGCGGGCTCCCTGAGCTTGGGGGGGCAGGGCTTGGCTCCTGCAGATGGGGCTGTGTCCCTGAGGTTGGAGCTGGGTCAGACAGCAGGGGAGGCCCGGGAGGCACCCCCACACCTGCCTCATCAGGGGGAGCAGAGCGGGGGAGGGGCAGGGAGCCAGGGAGCCACATGGCCTCCTTACCTCCCTGTGGGTCTCTCGGCCGAGTCTGTGTCTCCCCAGACGCGTTCCCTGGCGGCTGAGTTCAGGTCTGAGCTGATGCGCCCGGCCGGGCACTGGACACACACGCCCTGGTCCCCCCACAGCAGTGCCAGCCTCCACCTGGGGCAGCGGGCAGGCCTGGGTGTCAGGACCCTCATCCCTGTCGCAGGCCACCTGGTCACCTGCCCCGCACTCCAGGCGGCTCCAGGCAGTCTTCCTCCTCCTGGCTCTCCCTGCCCCACCCTATGAATCATCCTTGGGGGATCCTTCCCCACACACCTGGCTTCTCCCCACACACCTGCTCTCCCTGCACACCTGGCTCACTGCCCACACACCTGCTCTCCCTGCACACCTGGCTCACTGCCCACACACCTGCTCCCCCGCACACCTGGCTTCTCCCCACACACCTGCTCCTCCCGCACACCTGGCTCACTGCCCACACACCTGCTCCCCCGCACACCTGGCTCACTGCCCACACACCTGCTTCCCCGCACACCTGGCTCACTGCCCACACACCTGCTCCCCCGCACACCTGGCTCACTGCCCACACACCTGCTCCCCCACACACCTGGCTCACTGCCCACACACCTGCTCCCCCGCACACCTGGCTCACTGCCCACACACCTGCTTCCCCGCACACCTGGCTCCGTCCCTCTGGTCTCTGGGCCCATGTCCTTCGCAGGAGGACTGAGGCCCCCCCAGAGGTGGAGCCCGCACCAGAGCCTCCTCTCCAGGCACCTCCGTGACTGGCTCCCAGCCCTCCCTGAGCCCGTGTGTCCAGCCTGGCCTGCAGGCGTAGAGTGTAGCTCTGGACCCTGTGGCCCGACCCTTCCCCCGCGGCTCAGGCTGCGCACACGGCCCTGAGCAGGACGCGAACCACCGCGCGGCGTGGGGCAGTGGAGACGGGACGAGTGGACGCCACGTCGCAGAAGGAAGAGTGAGCTCTCGCTGTGCCGGCTCCGTCACAGGGACACCCCTGACCACGACCAGCAGCTGCCGGTGAGGCCCTACTGTGTGCCCGTTGCCAGCCAGGTGAGGATGGCAGGGACCCTACTGAGGCCTCCTGCCAGGCCCAGGACCTCAGGGCCCCCCTCCCCCTCTCTGGTCCGGCCGCACAGGACTTGCCTGGATGGGACAGGGAGGGTGGAGGCCATGTGGCAGTGAGGGGACCGCAGGCGTCCCCAGATGTTCCAGAAAGTTCCTTAGTGCTGAGCCGCCCGCTGGTGAGGGAGCCAGGGTGCTGCCTGGCACGGGAGGGGCTGTGGGGGGGTGGATGCGGGCCAAGGCCGCCCCTCCTCCGCGTGCTGAGCCCACTGTCTGGGCTCTGCAGCCCCATCCATCATCTCTGACGCCTTCGCAGCAGGAAATAGAGCCGTAAATCCCGCCCCGTGTGCTGGCAGCAGAGGGCTGGCCCTGGAATGCTAACCAGGCCCTCGCATCCCCACCCCCACCCGGGAGGGCGGGCAGTGTACCCCGAGACCCCCGCCCCGTGGGGTGGCTGAGCCCCTGTGCCCACCCCCACCCGGGAGGGCAGGCAGTGTACCCTGAGACCCCCGCCCCGTGGGGTGGCTGAGCCCCAGGGCCCACCCCCACCCGGGAGGGCGGGCAGTACACCCCGAGACCCCCGCCCCGTGGGGTGGCTGAGCCCCAGGGTCCTCCCCACCCGGGAGGATGGGCAGTGCACCCCGAGAGCCCCCGCCCCGTGGGGTGGCTGAGCCCCAGGGCCCTCCCCACTGCCGGGGCCCATGCCGTCCAGGCCCAGGTGTGGCCCTGCCCTCGGGGGCGCAGCGGCCCCTGAACCGGGTGCAGTTGAACCTCAGGGGCCTGATGCGTCACCCAGGACACCCGCCAGGCCGCGTGGTGGGACAGTGGGTTCATGCCCCTGGGGCTGGGCAGGGCCAGGGGGGCCGGGGAAGCCTGGAGCCCGAGGGGCTGCCCCCAGAGGCCCTGGAGGTGCGACTGCCCCGGGCCTGAGGGAGCCTGGACGAGGGCCTGGAGGCCGAGGCCTCAGACCAGAGGGGTCCTGGCTCTGCGGGGGGTGAGGGGCGGTGTGAGGGCTCCGGAGGCTGGGGAGGCCCGGCTCCCCTCCCCTGGGCGAATCAGGACCCCTCTGCTACCTGCGGGGCAGCCCTCGCCGTCACGAAGCCCAGTTTCTCCACCGCAAAAGGGCAGCAGCCGCCCCGGACTCACAGCCACGGGGCAGGGGATGGAGACGTGGGGGGAGGCCGGGCCGGAGCTGCTGGTCCGGGGGTGCGCGGTCCCCGCCCCCCAGCCCCCACCCCCTCCCGCGTGACCAGGTGTCTCGCCTCCGAAGGCCTGGACTCCTGTCTCTTGATGAGGTTCAGGCGTGTCCAGCGGGGCAGGGCCCTGGAGGGGGTCCCCCAGCCCATCCGGTCCTGCTGACCCATCAGGCACCAGTTCCGCCCAGGGCCCCCCTCGCCGTCCTGACCTGGCAGAGCTTCCGTGGGGCCTGGGACAGCCCGCGTGGCCGCCCGGCTGTGACCGGCGCTCCCGGCGGCCCTTCCCGGCGGCCGCGCGCGGAAAAGAAGGTTGCGCTCCGTCTGCCCGGCGAAGGCGCAGGCGGCGCAGGTGCGGCTTGGCAGGCAGAGCACGATGCCCCCCCGCCCCCCGCCCCCCGCCGTGTGTAAACAGAAGTGCGGGTGCGAGACCCTCATTCCTCCGTTTGCGTGGCGGGTAATTAGCGGCTCGGCATCTGCACGCCCGCTGTCTGCATCCGGGTCACGCGCGGTCCCCGCCGGAGGCCTGGCTGGCGGGGCGAGAGCGGGGCCACCCGGGTGCCCCCCTGGGAGCCGGGAGCTGCCCTCCTTCCTCCACCGCCCGAGGAGGCCCCGGGGGAGTGGGGGGCTCTGGGCCGGAAGGCCAGTGGGGCCTGGGGTTTCGGGGCTCCCAGCAAACGCCCCCGCCCGGGGCCCAGCCCAGCATGTGCCCAGGGAGGCTCTCAGGGGCCCGGAGACTCCATCTCGCTCGTCCGCCTGGCGCAGCGGTTGACCTTCGACCCATGAACCAGGAGGTCAGGGTTGGATTCCCGGTCAGGTTGGGGACCCGACGGGGAACGTGGTCCCTTTTCCTATAAGGACGAGATCACCCCGCACCCCACTTGGCAGGCAGTTAGCGTGTGTCTCGGGCCGCTGACCCGTCACCCTGGGGACCAGGGGACCAGAGCGGCGCCGAGGGCCTTGGCCGAGAGCCAGGGACACGCTGTGGCCGAGCAGGGACCCAGAGCCACCAGGAGGGACGGGCGGTGGGAACCCTGACGGGGCTGGGACTTCCCAGGAGGAAGGGGGGCCGCACCCAGGGAGCCCGTCCCGACAGGAGGCACTGAGGCCGGGCTCAGGTCCCCGCTCCCGCCGCCCCCGCTCTCGGGGGGGGGGGGGGGCCGCCACAGGAGCAGCTCGGTCTTAGACGTGAGCAGAGCTGGCCCTGTGCCTGCCAGCGGCTCGTTGCCATGGCAGCAGGAGCTGGCCATTTTCTGCCACGAGAAGGGCTCGCAGCATCTAAATCAAGTCCCCGACGCGACAGCCAGCAGCTCCTGTGCAGGAGGATTTGCTGGTGGGACCAGGATTTGATGGGCGGGACCAGGATTTGATGGGCGGGACCAGGATTTGATGGGCGGGGCCAGGATTTGATGGGCGGGGCCAGGATTTGATGGGCGGGACCAGGATTTGATGGGCGGGACCAGGATTTGATGGGCGGGGCCAGGATTTGATGGGCGGGGCCAGGATTTGATGGGCGGGGCCAGGATTTGATGGGCGGGGCCGGGTGGCGCAGGCAGCCCCAGGCAACCCCATGCGGCTGCTATTTCTGCTGACCCCCATCAGGGCAGGAGCCCGGGTTGTGGGCTCGGAGCCCGGGTTGTGGGCTCGGTCCCCAGTAGGCGCCGTATAGCAGGCAGCCAATCCAGGATCCTTTTACCTCATTGATGTTTCTCTCTCTCTCTGCCCCTCCTTCCTCTCGCTCTAAAAAAGCCAATAAAAGCATATATATTTTTTTAAGAAGCAGAACGCTTTTCCTATTTATAGTTTGCTAGGAGTGTGTGTCATAGACTGCATTTAATGGGACAATTTTTATGGCCTGATCACTGGTTTTCCTTTTGTTTTGTCAGGTGGTGAGTTACATGGGTAGGGCTGTTTTTTGATGTCGAGCCGATCTCTCGTTCCTGGGATACACTGAACTTGGCAAAGGTGTCTGATCCTTCTCCATCCCTCCGATCTTTACGATCTCAGACCCCCCAGCACCCCCTCTTGTGGCTCCGCCTGGCAGGGACTGTCTGGCCACCTGTGCCAGGGCCACAGCCCTGCCCACCTGCGCGGGTGGGGGAAGCCGGCTGGCCCCTCTGTGTGGCTGATGGTCTCTGATTCCCACCACGACCTATGGGGGGAGGGCATCCCCTCAGGGTTGCTGATCCTGGAAGCCAAGCAAAATAAAAGGGGCCTCGCCTGCTCCTGAGAAAATAATCAGGAGGTTAATCATATCACCTTTCTGCCATGTGTGGCCATGAAGATTGTTGTATTTTAAATAGAGCTTTAAATAAAGGCTCAGAGCGACTCAGAATTATAACCTCCGTGTTTATTCTTAGAATAAAATTACTAAGGCACAATGTATGGAAGTTCTAGGAATTCATCCCTACTCTGCAGTCTTCCTGGAATTGGGTAAGAATAGGCAAAAAAAGAGAAAAGCTTTCCTGTATCACAGGCAAATGCGCGCACGCGCGCACGCGTGCACACACACGCGCACACACGAACAAACCAACCCCCTCTTTGCTTAGTTGCCCTTTATCCTGGTCAAAGGGATCGTTTCTGTGCATAAGTTGACTCGATGCATTTGCTCTCCGTGGATTCATTCATTGTGTGCATGTTTTCATTGACATCATTAACGTCTGACTCGCCCTCCACGGCGTGACCTTTAGCTTCCTTCCAGTCGTTCCTTACCCGCGATCTCCGTTTCACACGCAGATGGAATCTGCGTTCTCCTGTATCCTGACCATTTCGTTAGTTATTTCCTCGATCCCTACCTGTCTTCTTGGAGGAGACAGAATCGTGATTTTAAGGTAACATGGGAAAGGGCGGCGACGTCCCAGGAGCACAGGACGCGGTCCTGAGCTCCGACGAGCCTGCCCGAGGGTCCCTGCCTCCCAGCCAGCCTGGCCTGTGGGGGCCGCGAGCTCTCTGGACAGCAGGTGGTGCGAACGCTCTGGCCTGTCCTGTGTTTGCTGTGGTTGCTGCGGAAACATCACAGCCCAGAGCAGCTCTGAAGCCCGCGAGGCCGGGTGCTGCACAGTCAGGCCTCCCCAGGGCACCCGCACAGTCAGGCCTCCCCCGGGCACCCGCACAGTCAGGCCTCCCACGGGCGCCCGCACAGTCAGGCCTCTCCAGGGCACCCGCACAGTCAGGCCTCCCACGGGCACCCGCACAGTCAGGCCTCCCCCGGGCGCCCGCACAGTCAGGCCTCCCACGGGATCTCCACAAGCAAGGTTTTCCCGGGGCAGAAGCACCCGGCATCACGGGAGGCGCCTGGCTTCCCTCGGGGACAGGGTCCAGGTGGGACACAGCACCTGCCCCCGCCGCCCCCCGAGACCGGGGGCTGGGCCTGTGCCGGGAAAACAGCTCCCCGTAAATGAGGGCGAAACAGAGACGTAAGGGGAACACCTTCCTCCAGGAGCGGCGTCTCGGCGCTGTTTCTGAGAAAGCGGAGGAACCGGAGAAGAGCCCGAGAGGGAATTCTGAAATGAAATAAAATTGGACTCGACTCAAACCACCGCCGGGGCCGGAGAGTTAATTCCATCCTCTCGGCGTGCGGCCCGCGGGGACCGGCTCAAGTCTACTCCTCCTTCCAGGGGGATCCGGCAGCAAACGCAGCCGGGACGCGCGCAGGCAATCGCGCTTTCCCCACGGGCCACGGAGGGCAAATCAACAAGCAATGTGCTGAGTCTCCGGCCGAGCAGACGCCGTGCTCCGAGGCCGAGGGCGTCCAGCCGCGGTCCCCGTGCTCAGGGCTCACACACCCCACCCGACTCGGCCTCCGTCGAATTACAGATGATGGGAGACGGGGGTCGGAAACGCACCAGGGGACTCAAGGGCACGTCCCATGGGTGGGGCCCACAGGGAAGCGCAGAGGCCACGCACCCCCTGAAAGGGAAGAAGAGCCGGGGGGGGGTGCAGGTCCTGGCCCGGCCGTGGAGAGCGCCGATTTCCGCACGGACACGTCCCCGGGTGACACCTGCCCAGCCTGTGCCCTGGGAAGGGGAGGAAGTAGCTCCCGGCTGGGGAGCTGGGTGTGGGACTGTCCTCCGGCCCGGCCACCGCCTCCGCACTGGCTCCTCTCCGGCACCGGGGGCTGCAGGGCCGGGAGCAGGTCCCGGGGTGGGGGGGTGTACCTTGGGCTGCGGCTCAGCATTCCCCGGGGGGGGGGGGTGACAGACACCTGAGCCCTGCCTCCCAGCCTCACTGGGGGAGAGAGAGAGACATCGATGTGAGAGCAGCATCCATCAGCTGCCTCCCGCATGTACTCTGACTGGGGCTCAAACCCACAACCGTTTGGTGCTCAGGACGACGCTCCACTGGCCAGCCACCGGCCGGGGGTGGGGGTGTTACTTCTGCACCGAAAGGGACACAGGCTGGGAGGCTGCGGGCTGGGCCCCTGGCCAGGTGCGTCGGCAGGACTGGCACTGCCCCTCCCCAGGTGAGACCGGACGCAGGAGCGTCACCAGAGCAGAGAGCAGCCGAGGGGGGAGGGGCTGCAGGACGAGGCCTCGGGCCAGAGCCGGCCGCGGCCCAGAGGACACTCCCGGGAGCAGGGAGCAGGGCTTCTAACGCCCGTCCGTCCGTCCGACCGACCGACCACGCCACTCCCGAGCCTCAGAGGAGCGTCCTGGAAGCTTATGTGGGAGAAACAACAAAACCTGCAAACACTTAACGGAGCCAGAAACCACTACACACGCCCCGACTCAGAGTGGATGGGGGACCCTCCGTCAGAGCAGACGCCCGGGGGGCAGGGCGGGCGGCCGCGCACCAAGCAAGCAGACCCTCTTCCTCAGCGAGGACGGGCTGGGGGGGGGGGGCGGGATTTCTGGAGAAACCTCAGAGTCCCAGCGTCGGGGAGCACCTAGGAAGCTTTTGCTTGTTTGTGGCCACAAACACGTAAACCTTGTTTATTTGGCCCGTGTTGGCCTTTGGGTCTGGCGCGCTTGGTGCGCATTTTAAACACGAAGCCACTTGCTGTGTGCCACCGGAGAACAAACGAAACTAAACACAAGCACCGCGAACGCGGAGAAGCTGGTCTGCGCGAACGGAAAGAGAGCACGCGCTCTCCCCGCACAACCTCCTGTCGTCATCTCCGCGAGTTAATAATCCAGCTGAGATGCCGGTAAGCCGGAAAGCAATGGCTAGAGCAAGAAGCCAGAGCTGGAACAGAATGAAAGCAGACTCGCCTTTTTACGATGTTTAGACACAAATTAATGAACTTGAAAGTGCAGGTCAACCAACTCAAAGGCTGTCCTTGGCCAGCCTCCCCCGAGGCTGACAGAAAAGGACCACACCACACTTTCCGGAATAAAAGCACCTGCGCTTCAGCAGCCGCCGAGCTCACCGGGGAGCGGCGTCCGCCACGCAAGGCCGAGGAACGCTCACGGTCAGGCAGACGAACGCGTGACGAGGGAGACAGCGAATCTGCCCGGAGCACGGGACGGGCAGGCTCTCCGACGCCCGCCTGGCCGAGGTGGGCGTGAGTCGGGGTAAAACGTCTCCCCACAGAGCGAGCACCACGGGCTTTGAGAAGGCGACACCCCCAAACATTCACGGAGCGAAACGCGGCCCTCAGCCCGGCCAGCGGGCGTGCCCGTGACTTTCAGGGGCCGACACCCCCTGGGTGGGGGACACACACTCATCGCCCCAAGACCAGTGCCCGGCGGGAAGCGTGCGCACAGGGCAACCTCATCCGTCCACATCGACGCCGAGGTCGCGGCCCCGGCAGAGCGAGCCGTGAGTCGTCGGAAGGAGGACCCGCCAGGGACCGCGGTGACCGCGGGCAGGAAAGGCGAGGGAACAGGAGAAATCGCGTCTGTATTTTCCACGTTAGAAAAACAAAGGGGGAACATGACGCGCCTTCTAAGAACGTGTTTAATGACATCAGCCTCCTAGGCCGCAGGAACCTGAGGACACACGCGTGGCGCGGCAGGGGGATCACAAAGCCGCTGGGAGCGTGGGAAGAGCCGACAGCGGGAGGGACGGGCCTGGGCAGGACCGGGAGCCATGCTGAAGGGCAGGGACTTCCCTCAAAGCTGTAGGATCAGCTCCACCGTCGTCAAACCCTGAGATTCTTCAGGAGAAAAGCCCTGACCCACCGCCTTCGGAGCAGAGGCGGGAGCGGAGTTCGGAGTCGCGGACAGAGGGGAAATGGGGGTCACTCGCGCTTCGTAAGCAGGGCGGTCGCCTCGCAGGGAGAGAGAGACACACGCGACCACAGACTCACTCCCCTCGGATTTCAGACCCAGAGGTGGGAGGCGAGCCGGGATTTTACGTCAATGCAGGGAGCAAGGCCATGTCCTGGGCGCGGGAAAGGTCGCAAACAGGACCCACGGAGCCCAGGCGGGAGGCGGGGACGGAGAGTTTCGCTGTATTAAACCCGAGCTCCCTGTTCAGCTGCAGCCGCGGGGGTGGGGGTGGGGGGGTGGGGGCAGCGAGGTAGTGAGACCGGAGGCCAAGGACTGGCTGCGGGACCGACAGGGACGGTGGGTGAGCAGAAGGTACGAGACTTCCTTCCACACGTCGGTGGGAGGACAGGAAAAGCCCCCGGGAATGAGCAAAAGACACGGAGGCCAGCCCGGCCGGTGTGGCTCAGTGGTGAGCGTCGACCTAAGAACCAGGAGGTCAGGGTTCGATTCCCGGTCAGGGCACAGGCCCGGGTTGCAGGCTCCATCCCCAGTGGGGGACGTGCAGGAGGCAGCTGATCTGTGATTCTCTCTCATCATTGGTGTGTCTCTCCCTCCCTCTCCCTTCCTCTCTGAGATCAATAAAAAAATATTTTTAAAAATGATAGGGAGGAGAGAAGGTGGGTGATCAGTAAATATTCTACAAAATTACCCTCTATTCTTCCTGAGTGAGGAAGGGAGGTGGACTGAGATACCACCGCACACACTCACAAGTGCACACACGCACAGGCGCACACACGCACAGGCGCACACACTCACAGGTGCACACACAAGTGCACACACTCACAGGTGCACACACTCACAGACACACACTCACGGGCGCACACACTCACAGGCACAGACTCACAGGCGCGCACACGCACAGGCACACACGCACAGGCACACACTCACAGGTGCACACACGCACAGGCACACACGCACAGGCATACACACTCACAGGCGCACACACTCATAGGTGTGCACACTCATAGGTGCACACAGGGCCTGCTCGCCCGTGCCCTGGAGAACCAGGTGCGTGCAGATTCACGCGTGCAACGAGAGATGCGTGCAAGAACATGCCCGGCAGCGATGTTTGTGGAAACACAGAAGGTAAACAGCGTCCCGACCGCCAGCAGGAGGGGCCGGCCGTCGAGGCCGCGTCCGAACGCACTGCCACGTGCGGGGGAAGACAGTGGCCGCAGCCACGCACCACAGGGCTGACGCTCGGGGCGGGCGTGAAGGGAAGCGTCCCAGGGCACCGCGGTTCCTTCCGGAACCTGCAGGACGCGGATAACAGGCGTGTCTCGCCGACGGCGCTGCCGGTGTGAGTTACATGTGCAGAACAGTCTCATTTGGAAAGCACAGGACTGACCCATGGGCGTGGGTGGGTTTAACTCTGTGAATAGGAGGTGGGGGGGCCGCTGTGTGTGATCCGTGCAGGTACACGGTAAACACGCGGCTTCATTCTCCTCTTCATGAACGGTCGCCATCTCACCACCCGGAAGGCTCACTCAGGGCCCGGAACCTTCTTTCTGAAACACCAACGTGGGGGGGGGGGCGCCGGCTCCCTGTTCCCGTGGGAGGGGCGCCTCCCGTGGCGGCCTGTGGCGGTTTGCAAACACACTTCCTGTCCTAGGAGGTGAGGCTGACTCGGTGACACAGGCGAGAGCAGTGGGACCCGCGGCCCGTGATGCTTCCCTTGAGGACGTGGGTGGGCGGCCGTGTCTGCTGGGCCAGGAGCGGCTGAGTCCTTTTCGTCTGGTTTCTCAGCAGATTCGGTAACGACCCGTTTCCTTTCTCTACCACCTGTACGGTCTGCTTTCGTCTCCTACTGTGCTTCTTCAGCAGTGTGGGTGTGCATGCATGTAAGCGAGCACATGTGCATGCATGTACACACACGGATGTGCATGCAGACATGTACAGGCATGTGTGCACACGTGTGTGTTCACAAAGCACACATTTGTTTGCATGCAAGTGTGTACATGACTGTGCATGTGTATTCACAAGCACACGTTTGTGTGCATGCACACATGGCACAGGTGTGTACAATGTAAGTACGTGCATGTTCAAAGCACACATATTCATGTGTGTGCATACATGTGCATGTGTGCTTAGGTGTGTGTGCGCACGTGTGCATGTGTGCTTAGGTGTGTGCGTGCACATTCGCATGTGTATTAGGGATAAAAGGGCACTGTGATTCCCACCCCCACCCCCGGCTTTGAGCCAGGGCCCCTGGGAGGCAATGGCATTGCAGGCGTCCCTGAGAGCCTGGGGGCAGCTGGTCTGCAGGGGGTGCTGCCAGGTGAGCCCACCTCGCCTGGGAGCCGCCGGTGCCCCTGGCCAGGCCTGGGCCGACCCCCAGTTGGCGTCGGTGAATGTTACTCGATGGACTCTCCGGACACCCCGCGCCAGGCGAGGTATCGCCTCCCCGTGTGGACGCCAGCCCGCCTGCCCATCTCCCTGCTTATATTCACTCAGCGTCAGCTTTCACGGCTCCAGGAAAAGCAATTTCAAAACAGATGAGAAAAAAATGATCGCCCTGATACTTGGCCCGACCTCATAAAAGGGAGAAAGACCAGAGAAAACGAGACTATAACCCTCCAGAAACACTGATTGAATCCACGGGAATGTTTGCAGCACCCGCCAGGGTGTGGGAGGGATTATGATACATTTCAAGTCAGAGGAAAAGCCAGGAGAAATGGACAGACTCCGGCCCCGCAGCTCGCCAGCCCCCCTCCGGCGCGGGCCTCGCCGAGAAACTGTCCTCAGGGAACGGCCAGGAGCTCCTCCTGTGTCTGCACCCCAATCCCCTCCCACTAACAAGTCAGAATGCACCCCACTCCCCTCCCCTAACGAGTCAGAGTGCACCCCACTCCCCTCCCCTAACGAGTCAGAGTGCACCCCACTCCCCTCCCCTAACGAGTCAGAGTGCACCCCACTCCCCTCCCCTAACGAGTCAGAGTGCACCCCACTCCCCTCCCCTAACGAGTCAGAGTGCACCCCACTCCCCTCCCCTAACGAGTCAGAGTGCACCCCACTCCCCCCTAACCAGTCGGAGTGCACCCCACTCCCCTCCCCTAACGAGTCAGAGTGCACCCCACTCCCCTCCCCTAACGAGTCAGAGTGCACCCCACTCCCCTCCCCTAACGAGTCAGAGTGCACCCCACTCCCCTCCCCTAACGAGTCAGAGTGCACCCCACTCCCCTCCCCTAACGAGTCGGAGTGCACGCCACTCCCCTCCCCTAACGAGTCAGAGTGCACCCCACTCCCCCCTAACCAGTCGGAGTGCACCCCACTCCCCTCCCCTAACGAGTCAGAGTGCACCCCACTCCCCCCTAACCAGTCGGAGTGCACCCCACTCCCTCGCCTAACGAGTCAGAGTGCACCCCACTCCCCTCCCCTAACGAGTCAGAGTGCACGCCACTCCCCTCCCCTAACGAGTCAGAGTGCACCCCACTCCCCCCTAACCAGGCGGAGTGCACCCCACTCCCCTCCCCTAACGAGTCAGAGTGCACCCCACTCCCCTCCCCTAACGAGTCGGAGTGCACGCCACTCCCCTCCCCTAACGAGTCAGAGTGCACCCCACTCCCCCCTAACCAGTCGGAGTGCACCCCACTCCCCTCCCCTAACGAGTCAGAGTGCACCCCACTCCCCTCCCCTAACGAGTCAGAGTGCACCCCACTCCCCTCCCCTAACGAGTCGGAGTGCACGCCACTCCCCTCCCCTAACGAGTCAGAGTGCACCCCACTCCCCCCTAACCAGTCGGAGTGCACCCCACTCCCCTCCCCTAACGAGTCAGAGTGCACCCCACTCCCCCCTAACCAGTCGGAGTGCACCCCACTCCCTCGCCTAACGAGTCAGAGTGCACCCCACTCCCCTCCCCTAACGAGTCAGAGTGCACCCCACTCCCCTCCCCTAACGAGTCAGAGTGCACCCCACTCCCCCCTAACCAGGCGGAGTGCACCCCACTCCCCTCCCCTAACGAGTCAGAGTGCACCCCACTCCCCCCTAACCAGGCGGAGTGCACGCCACTCCCCCCTAACCAGGCGGAGTGCACCCCACTCCCCCCTAACCAGGCGGAGTGCACGCCAGGGCCTCGCCTTTGGGCTGAAGCAGCCGCTGCCCTCAGGCCTGGGGCTGGCCAGGACGTGAGCTCGTCCCGTATGAACATGCAGCCTCTCGGCCCAGCCGTGGCTCCGTGGCTCCGTGGCTCCGTGGCTGCGAGTGGACCTAGGAACCAGGAGGTCACAGTTCAATTCCCGGTCAGGGCACAGGCCCGGGCTGCCTGCTCGATCCCAGTGTGGGGCGGGCAGGGGGCAGCCGGTCCATGGTTCTCTCATCATCGATGTTTCTCTCTCTCCGTTCCCCTCCCTCTGACATCGGTAAACACGTGTCTATTAAAGACAAACAAACAAACAAACAAACAGGTGGTCCTGATCCCTGGCTCCTCGCACACAGCACCCGAAGCCTGGAATGTGGGCGTGGACTGAGCTGCCCACACCCGGGGTCAGAGGGGACCGGCTGCAGGTCACTCGGGGTCAGAGGGGAACGGGCTGCCCACACCCGGGGTCAGAGGGGACCGGCTGCAGGTCACTCGGGGTCAGAGGGGCCCGGCCTGCGTGGGAAAGTCCGCGCGCATTGGGGCAGCGCTGGCAGCGGGCAGCGGCCCAGGTGCGGCCTCGGCCTCTGCAGGTTTTAATGGGACCATCAGCAGCCGCTCCGCGTGGACCCGCGGATGTTCAGGTGTTGGATGTGGACGCGCGACCTCCCACGGCCGCCGAGACACGCGGAACCGAGACCCCCCCCCCCCAGAGCCTGCCTGTCGCCTAGGACCTGGGAGAAGGGGGGGAGAGGGACGGGGGGTGGGGGGGAGGGAGGCTGGGGGGGCAGGGAAGCTGGGGTGTGCACCTGCACAGAGCGCGGGGCCAGGAGGCGCCCCAGGCAGACACCCCGCCCCCCACGGCCTCAGCACTAAGGCCGCTGCGCTGCGGTGGGAACAGGTGACGCGGCATCACCCGACCACCCACGCGGAAAACACAGGCGCTCGGAGCCGACACGCGAGTTGGAGGCGGAGGAGACCGCGCCGCGTGCGCCCGGGCCCCGCGCTGCCCCAGAGAGGCCTGCACTGCGCGGAGAGTGACGGGGCGCCCAGGGCTGCTCCCCGCGGGGGGATGGGGGGTACGCGTGCCCTGGGGAGACCGGCAAGGCCTCCCCCCGAAACTAGTTCCTAAAAGCGACAGGTCCGCCAGGAGCGTTGAATTACGTCATAGGAAAAGGGGCCCGAAGAAGCGCTTCGGAAGGGGCGCCCAGACACTGTGGCCACCGGGAGGCGAGGTTCCCCCCCCCAGGCGGGGCGCGTGCTCAGTGATGTCCCTGCGCCCAGGGAGGGAGCGGAAATGAAGGGCCATGCGCCTTCCACTCGCCTCCCCAGGTTCCCGAGAGCCACGGGGCAGGCAGCCTTCTCCCCCTCCCAGCAGGGGACCCCGCGACCCCCCCCAACCCCCTCGCCGTGCGTTTCCCCGGAATCGCCCTGGAAGTGAATCCGGACTCGTTTCCGGGCCCCGGCGCTCTGGGCAGGTGCTGCTGCGTCTCCACGCACCTGGCTCCACGCAGAGGGCGGGCTGCGCCCACAGGTGCTGCCCCTGTGCGGGGAGAGCAGCCCAGCCGGACCTGCGCCAGGACGGACCGTCCAGGCACCTCCATCCCAGCCCCGAGGACGCGGGCTGAGGGTCTCATTCCTTCCCAGTTGTGACTCAGGGGCCGAGGGTGCCCCCCCCCCGCCCCCCAAGTACCCAAACACGCCAGCTGTTCCACGTGAAACCAACACCGGAGACTGAAAGGCGCAGAGCAAGAGGCCGACCAGCCAGGGACCGTGGCAGCCAGGAGGACCCGTTGGTGAGTTTCCTGCGTTTGTTCCGGTCTCATGTACCCCCAACCGGAGCCGCAGAAGCCGGGACCAGAAACGCCAACCAGAGCAGCACAGGGCCCCCAAACTCGCTTCCTCCAGCCAAAGGCCCGGCCAGGGCAGCCTGTCCCCCCAGGGCGGGCTCGGTATTTGTGAACACATCCCACGGGGAGACGAGGACAAGGCCTTGGGTGTGGGGCTGACCTGCATGTGCTGATGCGCGTGGACTGAATCTGTGTTAAGGGGGGTGTGGGGGGTCTAGTTCTCCTGCTGGGACTGTCTTCGTGGTTTTGGTCTCGGGGACGTACCCCCTTCCTGAGTCAGGGCTGCTGCTGGCTCTTCCTCCCCTGGGGGGGGGGGGGCATGCAGGATTGGAGGGTACCATCCCCCTCCGATCACTCAGGCCCTGGGATTTCACTCGGGGAGTTTTTAAAATTATGAGCTAAATTCCCTTCATGGTTATGGTAGCGTTCGCCTTGTTTCTCTCATGTTGGCGGAGTCCTGGGAGCGTGTTTTCCGAGGGACGGCCCAGGGTCCCGCGTTGCCGGGTGTGTGTGTGGGGGGGAGGGGGGGCGAGGGTTCTTCGTCGCCCTCCCTATCGGGGCTCTTGTTCTTGTGTCCGCAGCAAAGCCCCCGGTTCCCAGTTGGAGTTGGCGATGCCTGGCTTGGCCCTTCTCCAGGCCAGTCCCACCGGCCGTCTATGCAGTCGTACTGTTCTCCTGGAGGAGCAGTTCTTTCTTCCACTGATTTTCTCTCGGGCCTTCCTGTCTCCAGTCCCACTGGTTTCTTCTCGTGTCTCGATGATGGTGGCCTTCTCTTGCTTCGGGGTTGTCTGCCTGGGCTTCTGTACAGGTCCCCGCGAAGGAGAGGAAGGCACACAGGTTAGAAAGAAAGACATCACGGTCCCTATCAGAGAGCCAGGTCCTCTCCTCAGGAGAGTGCAAGGAACACACACACACACACACATGCACACACACACACACATGCACACACACACACAAAGCCAACCAGCAAAATGAACCGGCCTCCCAGGACCAGAACAGACAAGGGACCTGGAAGGGTCACAGGATAGAGGATAAGCGCCCAAAAGTCTACAGTGTTTGTGTGCATGAGCCGGGGGCACCAAAATAATAATTCCACTGCCATTTACAGCCACTCAAAAAAGGAAACACGTGGCTGTAAATCTAACAAAAACATCCAGCGCTCACAATGTGCTGGAAACTCCGAAACGGAGATGAGAGAAAGCGAAGCAGATCTGAATCCATGGAGAGGGTACCATGTTCATGGACGGAGTCTACCCAGGGAGATGTCGAGTCTCCCCAGACGGACTTACCGGATTAACATCATTTTCATTACAATCCCAGCAAGGTTGTTTTTTGTTGTTGTTTTTTTCACGGATACAGACAAGGTTATTTTAAAATGTATAAGGCAAAGCAAGGGAGTGAAAACAGTTAAAGGCAGTTTGAAACAGAAGAATTACGTGGCAGGATTAAGGCCACCCAATGGCAAGGCTACCGTCACCAAGACGGCGTGGCACCGGCAGAGGGACAGACACACAGGTCGACGGACAGAAGAGGGAGCCTGGGAATAGGCCCCTGCATCCGCCGAACTCGTTTTGATGAAGCTGCAAGAACAGTTCAGTGGAGGAAATTAGTCTTTTCTTGGAAGTTGCCCCCCCCCCTTTTTTTTATTGATCTCAAAGAGAGGAAGGAACGGGGAGGGAGCGATCACAGCATCGATACGAGAGAAACATTGATTGGCTGCCTCCTGCATGTGCCCTGACTGAGAATTGAACCGGTGGCCTCCTGGTGCACGGACGACGCCCAAACCACGGAGCCACGCTGGTTGGGTGAAAGTGTCTTTGAGCAAATGGCGCTGGAGAAATGGACACGGGTAGGTGGTGAAACATGACCTTGGGTCTACACTACATACAACTCATACAAAATCAGCTCAGAACGTACCACGATTCACATGTCAAATGTAAACATATAAAAGTTTTAGGAAAAAAGGAGAAAAACCTTTGGAACCGACCGCTAGGCAGTGGGTTCCTTGACTGACACCAATGACAGTCTGTCCTGGGAAACACCAGCAAGTCAGACTCACCAAGGTCAGAGCCTTTTGCTCAAGGCACCCTGTTTGGGGGATGGGAGGACCAGCTCCTCTGAGAAGGAGATATTTGTAGAAATCACAATCCAGCCGGCCGCATGGCTCAGTGGTTGAGCGACCACCTATGAGCCAGGAGGTCACGGTGCCATTCCCCGTCAGGGCAATCGAGTCCCGGTTGTGGGCTCGATCCCCAGTGGGGGGCATGCAGGAGGCAGCCGATCAGTGATGCTCTCTCATCATTGGTGTTTCTATCTCTCTCTCCCTCTCCCTTCCTCTCTGACATCAATCCTATATAATAAAAGGGAAATATGCAAATTGACCCTAACTGCAGAACAACCTGGGAACAACTGGTCGCTACGACGTGCACTGACCACCAGGGGGCAGACACTCAACACAGAAGCTGCCCCCTGGTGGTCAGTGCGCTCCCACAGGGGGAGCACCGCTCAGCCAGAGCCGGTGCATGGCTGGCCAGTGCAGTCGTGGTGGCGGGAGCCTCTCCCATCTCTGTGGAAGCACTAAGGACGTCCGACTAATGGCTTGGGCCACTCCTTGTGGAGAGTGGGCCATCCCCTGAGGGCTCCCGGGCTGCCAGAGGGATGTCAGACTGCCAACTTTGGCCTGATCCCCCGGGAGCAGGCCTAAGCCCTCAGTCGGACATCCCCCAAAGGATCCAGACTGCAAGAGGGCGCAGGCCAGGCTAAGGCCCCCCCCCCCCCACACACACACCCAGTGCACAAATTATCATGCACTGGGCCTCTAGTAAAAACATATTTAAAAAATCACAATTCAACACAGTGCTGGGGTCTGGAATGGAAAAGAACTCTGGGAACTTTGCAGTGAAAACAGACAAACCGACCCCTCAGGTCTCGGGCAGAGGCATGAAGAGCCCCTTTGAGGGAGAGGCCGTGCGGATCCCGGGGGAGCCCCCAGAAGAGCTCCAGCTTCGCCAACCGCGAGGGGAATGCCAATCAACGCCGCGAGGCGCCAGCACGCCTGTCGGAACGGCTACATGTGAGCAGCGCTGTCAGGGACGCGGAGAAAGTGGGTCACTCCGATGAGGCTGGTGTCGGTTTAAAACGGTGCCGCCACGTACGGAGGCAGCTGGGCGGTTTCTCGGAGCTCCACACGCACGGCTGCGCCAGAGCCAGAACCCGCTCCCGCGGTCCCCGCCCGCCCCTCCCCGCGGGCGCCCGGCAGCCGCCCTCTGTGCCCACCAGTCTGCTGCTGTTTATTTATTTTTCGGCTCCACGCAGAAGGGAGGTCCCGTGGTATCCGTCTTCCTCGGCTGACATGTTCATTTAGTGCAGTCCCCTCTGGGCCCCCCGCGCTGTCAATGGCACGGCTTCCCGACGGCTGGAGAGGGTTCCCTGGACGCGCCACCCCTTCCTCGGCCCCGCCCGGACCCCACGACGGGCCCCTCCGTGGCGGCGTGAGCCTCGCTGCAGCGAGCACAGGCGCGCGTGTCATTTTGAATCGGGATTCCTCCTCTTCAGCTGCAGCCCCACCCGCGGGTCTGTGTTTAGTTTTTTGAGGAAACGCCACATGCTTCCCGCAGAGGCCGCGCCGTCTGCGTTCCCGCCGGCCGTGAGCGAGGCCCCTTCCCGCGTCCTCGCCAGCGCCTGTCGCTTGCTGACGTGCGGGCGGCGGCCATTCTGGCAGGTGCGAGGCGGCACCTCCTTGTGGCTGTAACTCGCATCTCTCTGCGGATCAGTGACTTTGAGCTTCGTGTCCCGTGTCTGCTGGCTCCTGTCCGTCCCCTTCAGAGACGTGTCCGTGCAGGCCCAGTGCCCGTGTTGTAGTCGGTGGGTGGTTTGTGGTGTCGGGCTGTGCGGTTTGTGTATTTCGGACGTTAGCCCTGTCCCGGGGTGTCCCGGTGCGTCCCTCTCCCTCTCCGGCGGCTGCCTTTCAGGCTCCCGGACGGCAGCCCGGAGGAGCGAAGCCCTCTGTCCACAGCAGCGCTGCCCGCGGTGCCAGGGTCAGCTGTGAGGCCCCCGGAGGCCGTGGAGGGGACAGCAGCGGGAACGGCCCCCGTGGGGTGCGACGGGAGCTGCAGATGGACATCGACACCCGTTTCTTCGTGGTTTTCGCCTGTCACCGTCCTCAGCCTCCGCTTCCTGGGGCTCCCCGACAGGGACGTCAGTCACGGGGTCGCCCTCGTCTCCATGACAACGACAATGCGTATCCCGTCACCTCCCCACCCCTCTGGTCTCAGCTCCGTCAGACGCGCTGATAACGCGTAAACCTCAGAAACGCGAGCAGGAGGCGCTGTGACCGTGCGAACGTGTCCGCGGACGTGGGTGGGCTCTCAAGGGGAACCGCACTCCTCCACGGCCGAGCGGTGTGGCGACACCGCAGGCAGCTTCATTCTCTCTGAGCGTCTCTTCATCGGCAGCATCTCAGCACTGCGGGCTCCAACTCCACGGCTTGACCTTGGCCGGACACCTCAGGGTCATCTTAGACTCTCCTCCAGCACCTCCCCCCTGACCCCATGGGGAATCTTCCAGAAGAATCACATGCAATCCACCTTCAAAATAAATTGAGCCCTGGCCGGTTGCTCAGTGGGTAGAGCCTTGGCCTGTGGACCGAGAGGTCCCGGGTTTGATTCCGGTCAAGGGCACGTGTCTCGGTTGCAGGCTCCTCCCTGGCCCGGGCCCTGGTCGGGGCTCGTGCCAGAGGCAACCAGTCTATGTGTCTCTCTCACGTCGATGTTTCTGTCTGTCTTTCCCTCTCTCTTCCTCTCTCTAGAATCAATGACAAAATGTCCTCGGGTGAGGATTAACACCAATAACAAAAAAAGAATGGAGGTTCGGGCCATCCCCCCTCTGTCGGCCACTGCACCCCCACCCAGTTCCCCATCATCGCGGGTCTGGGATGACACCCTGCCTGAGGGCCGGCCGTCCACCATCTGCTCTCAGCTGGGCTCCTGCCGACCCAGGAGGGCCCACCTCCTCTCTCCTCCCTCCTCCTCCCGTCCCCAGACCCCGTCTCGCTGGGCGTCGGTCATCGGGCCGCATGCCGCCTGCCTGTCCGGGTCACTGTCCGTCTGTCCCACGGGAGCCGGATGCAGGGGCAGGGCTGCCTTTGGTCCCATCGGCCCTGATGGCGAGGGCAGTGCCGGCCCGCAGCGCCCACGACCCCCTTGGCGAAGCCCCCGGCAGGAGGAGGGGCCTGGAAGCCACGGGGCCCACCCAGCGCCCATCTGCTGCCAGAAGGAGAGGCCGAGGCGTGCTGTCCCTTTTAATTCCCGTCGCCGTGTGTGGCCGTCCCGTCCACGCGGGAGAGACGAACCGGCTGGGGTGTCGCCGGGTGTCAGCCTGGACGGGACCACGGGGGGAGCGGAGGTCTTGCTCGTCGCTGTCAATTTAGCAACAAGCCGACGCGCCCATCGTCGCGTTTCGGGCCGGAATTTTAGAGGAAACGTGTTTGGCTCAAGAAGGTAGAGGAGGGGTTTGGACTGAGCACGGCCTCTGAGGTCGCCGTTGGGGGGACATGACAGAGGGCGCAGCTGGAGGGACGGGGGCGGGACAGGCAGACACTCCAGCGGCCCTTTGCTCTCTCTCCTCCCCCCTCCCACTGCGTCCCCACCGGCCAGGCCTCGGGGCCAGGAGCCTCTGTGGGCGGGTGGATTCTGACACCAACCATACATCCCAGTGGCCGGAGACGCCTGGAGAGCCGGATCCAAACAAAAGGGGCGAGTTCTCTGCTGGGGGGGGGGGTAAAGAAAGTCCCAGCTCAAACCCTCAGCGGGGCCCTCGCAGCGGTGGGGTTTGCTCACATCCCTCCCCCAATGGTCCTCCGTTCGGGGGGGCGGCCCCCCAACCCCCTGCTCCGAGTGCAGCTTCTCTCCACCCCGTGGCCCCTAAGGAGCCAACTGAAAACCCACCTGGAGGGTCTCCGTGAGCCCCCACTTCTGCCTTCGCTCATTCAAGGGGAGCCCCCCTCCGCCCCCGGACGCAGAACCTGCCTTTATTCAGGCGTCTTGGTTAGGGGGTATTTCAAGGTCAGCGGAGCCTGCAGGCCCCCCGCGCCCCACACCCCACGCCCCAGTGGCCGCCCGGGAGCCAATCTCCGGCCGCCAGCCCCATCGGGAGCGCGCTCAAGCATGAACTATCACATTATTGCCAATTCCAGCCGGTTTTCTCTCAGACAATGGAAAATCTTCAGCGACTTCATCTGTGACTTCTATCCACTTTCTTATTTATTCAACAGCCACGGCGAAAGGCCGCGGCCGGCGTGGCAGCCGTTCCGTGTGGGGGGCTGAGCTGCGTGCCTGGCTTGAAGCTGAGTTACTGGGGCGGAAAGTGGGTGTGGGTGCCCTTCAGGAAGGCTGCTCGCAGAATCGACGGCGGTGGGAAGAGCGGAGAGAGGCCGGGGTTCTGGGGAGCCCTGGCCGGGGAGCAGAGTGCCTGCAGGGATGGTCATGGTTACTCCTTGTCACCAGGGGGGGTGGTATCACTTGGAGTCGTTACCTGGGGCCTCCTCATTCTCCTACGAGGGGGCATGTCCACCATGGATCCAGCTAAGGGGGTGGACACGCCTGGCTGGCCAGCGTGGCCAGTGGTTGAGTGTCAACCTATGAACCAGGAGGTCACGGTTTAATTCCTGGTGAGGGCACATGCCCGGGTTGTGGGCTTGATCCCCAGTGGGAGGTGTGCAGGAGGCAGCCGATCAATGGTTCTCTCTCATTGATGTTTCTATCTCTCCTTCGCCCTTCCTCCTGAAATCAATCCATATATAGACTAGAGGCCCGATGCACAAAATTCATGCAAGGGGCGTGGCCCTCGCAGCCCCAGCTTCATCCTGTAGGTCGTTTGGACGGTTGTCCGGATGGTCGTTCTGCTGTTTGGTCTAATTAGCATATTGGCTCTTTATTAAATAGGATATATGTTAATCCTCACGCGAGGATATTTTTCCATTGATTTTTAGAGAGCGTGGAAGAGACAGGGAGAGACAGAGAGAAACATCAATGTGAGAGAAGCACGTCGATTGGGTGCCTCCTGAACGAGCCCTGACCAGGCCCTGGGCCGGGGAGGAGCCTGCAACAGCGGTACATGCCCTTGACCGGAATCGAACCCGGGACCCTCTATGTCCTGGTTGGGATGCTGTGTGACAGTGTGGGTGGGGGATTGTGGGAATGTCCGTGCTGGTGGGGAGGCTGTGTGACAGTGTGGGTGGGGATTGTGGGAATGTCCGTGCTGGGTGTGAGGCTGTGTGACGGTGTGGGTGGGGGTTGTGGGAATGTCCGTGCTGGTGGGGAGGCTGTGTGACGGTGTGGGTGGGGATTGTGGGAATGTCCGTGCTGGGTGTGAGGCTGTGTGACGGTGTGGGTGGGGATTGTGGGAATGTCCGTGCTGGGGGGGAGGCTGTGTGACGGTGTGGGTGGGGGATTGTGGGAATGTCCGTGCTGGTGGGGAGGCTGTGTGACGGTGTGGGTGGGGATTGTGGGAATGTCCGTGCTGGGGGGGAGGCTGTGTGACGGTGTGGGTGGGGGATTGTGGGAATGTCCGTGCTGGGGGGGAGGCTGTGTGACGGTGTGGGTGGGGGATTGTGGGAATGTCCGTGCTGCGAAGCAAATCAGAACAGGGCAGTCGTCGGTCAGAGCAGGTCAGGACCTGGGCGGCTCCTTTGAGAAGCAGGGCTCCTGGGAAGCAGCCTGGGGCCGTTCCAGCCGCCGGGGCCAGGGGCCCGGGCACAGACACGGGGACCAGGGGTGAGCCCCGTGCTCTGCTCTGAGCTTCTGAGAAGGCGGGGCCGGGGCCTCGGACGGGATACGACCATCCAGCCCTCCACTTCGGGGGGAACGGGCATGGATATGGGGTACAGTCCTGTGGGGCCGAGCCCTCAACCCGCGGGACCTGAGCTACGTCCGTCCAGTTGGATAGCGCCCGGATCGAGGTGGCCTGCAGACACCCAGCTGGCGCTGCAGAACCGGCGGGTGGTGTCGGAGCGCGAGTGTGGGGGTGCGAGTAAAGGAGGAGCAGGGCAGACCCCGGCCGCCGGGCCCTCCGATGGTGGAAACAGAGCCGGGAACTGGGCTTCCTCCCAGCATCTCCGCTCCCACCCGGGGAGAGGCCTGGATGACGTCCTCGGCTGCGGCCGAGCTCATGAGCTCTGGGGCCACCTCTCACGCGGGGCCCAGCTCCAGCAGCTGATGGCTCTGGCTCCCCAGGTCCCTGCCCGGCACTCAGGCCTTCACGCCAGGCCGCTCCTCGCTGGGAGGTGGAAGGGGGGGCAGCGAGCAGCCGGTGCGGGCGCGGGAGGAGGCGGGCCGCCCACAGGCCCTGAGGCCCGAGGGTCTTGCCGGGCTGTTTGAGACCCCGTCCTGTGAGGGGGCGGGGGGCCCACAGGGGGGCGCAGCAGCGGGGGGGGCAGACACTGTGGAGACTGTTCAGGAAAATTTCACAAGCGCTCACCGTCTCCCTGCAGACACCTGGCCGAGCACAGGGTCAAAAAGATGACGAAGACGCTACCCACCTTCAGGCGACCCCAATCTGTCACCAGCCCTCCTGACACTGTTCGTGCTCATGTTCGTGAGCAACGAGCTCTCTCTACACGAGGGAGACACCCAATGAGGCTCCTGGGGGAGCCGCTGGGGGATTGGGGTGAAGTGTCCACCTTGTTCTTTGCACGTGGGGCGCATGGCATCGCTCCCATTTCTCCTTGGGGAGCCTGGCCCACTGCCGGCTGCAAGGGGAGGGGCGAGTCTCCGGCACCTGGGCCTTTCAGGTTCCCTCCCGTCCCCCCCACGGCCCCTCCCAGGGTGCCCCTCTGCCCCTCCTACCCAGGGAGCAAGGACGGTGGCTCTGAGCCTGTCCTGCCAGCAGGACCCCCGCCCCGTGCGACAGATCAGTTAGGACTCGGAGCGTGGTCATCTTTGATGCTGCGATAAAGAATTTCTTCTGTTCGTCAGCGATCCCTGAATTATATTTCCTGAGCGCCCCGCTAATGTTCCCGCGGAGTCTTTCACTCTCCCTACAGCTCACCCTGTTGACTCATCCGGTTTTGAAACCGAGGAACTGATGAATTAATAATCCCAAATAACGGTTGATGGGGTGGGAGGCTCGCGCACCTCGGCGGGATACAGGACGCGGCCGGCGAGGAGAGGTCTCCCGCTTGTTAGCGTGGCCGTCCGAGCGCGAGTGCGGATTTCAGGCTGAATAAACACCGGGCGTTTGCGGAGGTCCCCGAGGTCTTTGGAAAAGTCAGTTATTGAAAGGCTCGCTCGGAAAGCTTTTAACCTCGGCCTAATTAGCGCCGGCGCTCACCGCCGCGTGCCTTCCATTAGTGGGAGCTGAGCCTGTGCGCTGTCATTAGCCGGGTTAAGTGGGTCTGTTTTGTGTAATTGTGTCCTCGAGATAAACGCGGCGCGGTGCTGGCTGGGAACCTTCTGTTGCACCCAGACTTTCCCTGGGGTCACGGGCCGTCATTCCAGCATCTTCTCGGCTTAAAAACAAAGCGTGGGCACAGCTGAATAAACACAGCACGCTAGGTCGGGGGATCTGAGTGAGGGTGGGGCGTGGTGTCCCTACCCGTGCTGGTGGGGAGGCTGTGTGACCGTGTGGGTGGGGATTGTGGGAATGTCCGTGCTGGTGGGGAGGCTGTGTGACCGTGTGGGCGGGGATTGTGGGAATATCTGTGCTGTCTGTGGTCCTGTATGGCAACCTGCCACAATCCTATATAATAAAAGCCTAATATGCAAATTGTCCCAATGACCGGGAGTTCGACCATGGCGGGGCTGGCCCACTGCCCGTGGCCCTTCCCCCCAGCCGGCCAGCAGTGGTGGCAGGCAGCCAGGGCAAGTGAGGCTCTGGCTGGCAGCCGGGAGCCGCTAGGGACCCTCTCCGTGCCTGAATTTTGTGCACCGGGCCTCTAGTCTCAATATAAACATTTAATTAAAAACTGCCGATTCCCATAACCACAGTGGGATCCTGATAAACCCATTACATTACAAATTCCCCCAAAGCCCCTCCCGAAGTCACTTCCCAGGGCCATTCAAAGGGAAAGTCTGGGAACAGGCCAGTTAATCCCACGTGGGCAGCCTGGCACTGGGCTTCCACCCCTTATCTGGGCTGGGACTCCCGGCACCCACCCCAGGCGGCCCTGCTCTGAGACTGGCCGGCGGTGCCGGGACGGCTTGATGGCGCGTCTCTCCTGTGGGCTCGCACCGCGGGCAGCACCCGTCCCGGGCCCGCACTCGGCCTTGCTGGTGGGTACGCACACGCCTTAGCAGTGTGGAAGCCGCGGCTCCCAGCCCAACGCAGCCCCGCTCGGCGGGTAAGGTGCCGGGAGCACAGCCTCCCCGGGTGGTAACGCCGGCGCCGGCTGCTCCGGGCCGCAGCCGTGAGCTCAGTGGTTGCCGCGGGGACTCCCCTGGCCGCAGACCAGACGCTGTTTACTGCGTGGCCTTCGCCGCCAGAGCGTGCTGACCCCACCCGCGCACCAGCGGCCGCCGTGGGAGCGGGTTTCTGCTGCTAACGGCTGGGGATCGGTGAGGTTAGCTCGGCTCCGCTCTGGGGGGAGTGGGGGGGTTGGGGCTCCCCCTGCCGCCCACGGGAAGCTCATCTCCGCTGTCAGGGCCACCAGGCCAGGTGTGGCCCCGCCGCCTGCTCTCCGCCTCGGGCCTGGGGGTAGCATCGCCCGAAAGAAGCGGGTGAGAAGAGAACATTCTCACTCAAAGTGCAGCTTCAGTCTGAAAGTCCAGCCTACGTAAGGGAACCAACACCAGGGAGGAGAAAACAAAGATCAATAAGCAGCCCTGGCCGGTGTGGCTCAGTGGATAGAGTGTCGCCTGCCGACCAAACGGTCCCGGGTTCGATCCGGGTCGAGGGCACGTACCTCGGTGGCAGGCTCCTCCCCGGCCCGGGCCCTGGCCGGGGCTCGTGCAGGAGGCGACCCGTCGATGTGTTTCTCTCACATCGGTGTTTCTCTCTGTCCCTCCCCCTCTTCCTCTCTCCCTAAAAATCAGTGGAAAATATCGTGGTTGCCTCCTTCACACGCTCCAACTGGGGCCCGGGATCGATGCTCTAGCCACTTAGCAACACCAGCCAGGGCCCAGCTGATTCCTGATTCAGTAAATGAGCGTCCCTTTCCGTATCGTCGGAAAAATCATGTTCCTCATAGACATTCAGAATCGTGGCTGCCCAGCCCTGGGCTCCTGCCTCCTCACCTGTCGGCCCCCACGCTCCGGCCCCCGGCCCCCAGCAGGTCCCGGCGGGGAAGGGGGCTGGTCCGGGGGGTCTCGGCCTGGCTGCCGGGCAGGGTGGGGCTGGGACACGCCAGGCCCTGGTAGTCGGCCGAGCCGCCGAGTAGCGCCTGGGGGAGGCTCCCGGGGGCCGGCACTTCTGTCACCTGCTCAGATCGGCCATCCGACGGCACAACTGACGGAACCCAGGTCTGGACAGGGGGTGCTTCTCCCGCGCCCTCCCTGTGTGGGTGTGCGCTGGGCTGCTCCTGCCCAGGCCCCATGCTCGCCCCTGTCCTCATCCTCCCCCCACCCTGTCCTCACCCTCCCCTGTGCCCCTCCACCCCCACGTCCTCACCCCCCCCCCGTACCCCTCCACATCCTCACCCCCCGCCCCCCTGTGCCTTCCCCTCGTCCTCACCCCCCCCGTGCCCCCCACCCACATCCTCACCCCTGCCGGGCTGTGGACCTGCCCTCCCTCTCGGGCCGCGGGTTTTCTCGGACACGGTGGCCGCGCCGCTGTCTACGGTGAAGCGTTCGGAGCGGACGGATTAACAAGCCGGTGAGTCCGGGAATTAAGTCACCGGAGGGAATTACATTGGAAGGTTTCCCTGCAGACGTCCGGCTCCCGGACACGGCCTGGCACCTCCTGGCGCTCGGGACACGGCTCCGGCTGCGCTTGGCAGACCCGTGCCCGTTGGCGAGGAAGCCGGGCCCGAGCTGCGTGGTGCGGGCGCGGCCCTGAGCATCCACACGCCCCTGACCAGCCACTGGACGTGGGCAGGCGTGGGAGGGGACTCTGTGTTGGGCGAGGTCTCTCCATGCACTTGGGGAATGGCTTCCATCGGGAGCGCCCCACACCCCACACCCCACACCCCTCAGCACGAGGGTGGGAGCCACGGCCGCCCCAGTGCCCGCTGGGTGCCCTCCGGTGGGTGACCCCGCTGCCCTGGCGCGGGAGGATGAGGGCAGCCGCTAACGTCAGGGCCCTGAGCCGGCGGGCGAGGGGGTGCACCCGGGTTATGGGGGCACAACACCAGGCAGGCAGTTAGGGGGCTGCAGGCGGTCAGTCTCAGGCACCTGCCTGCCGCTCAGGGCCCAGGGGGCGCGGAGGGAACAGCCAGGGCCCGGGAGGGAGGCCGGGGCAGGAGGGTGGGGGCCCTGCTTCCCGCTGGGGAGGCGGTGGGCTTGCTGGGAGGGTTCGGGGCTGCAGGGACCACCCACCGCTCAGGGACCAGCAGGGACGAGCCTGGTCCCGGCGAGGAGGAGGGGGTCTCCTAGGGGTGCAGCTGGGGGCATGAGGGTGCGCACCCTGAAACGCAGACGCCTGCCCTGCTCTGGAGGCCCGCACGGCCGCGGCTGGTGAAGGTGAGCGCCAGGCACCAGCTGGGAAACCTGATTTGGGCGGAACTGAGGTCCCACCTGGTGGAACAGCTCGCTGCTGCCCAGGCGAGGGGGTCAGCTCTGCGGGAATCTCACCCAGAGAACATCGTCCGGGGCCAGTCTGCCTCCTGCCAGGCGTCCCCACGGCCCGTCGGCCTCTGTGGGGTTGGCTGGGGGCACAGCGAGAGGCTGCAGTCCCGGCACAACCCCCCTGCCCCCCGAACGGTGCCACCCTGGCCGGTGGAGTGCAGTGCAGGCGGGACCAGCCCCCTCGCCGCCTGCAGCCCCGTCCCTGACCCCTGACCCTGCGCAGAGTCGGGAGCCAGGCTCCCTGTGAAATAATCCAATTAAAATCTCGCCTCTGAAACCCGGCCACTGTAATCTGTCTTGTCTCTAAGGGTAATTATATTAAACTCCAATTTTGCCTCAAATATGCATGCTAATTCCATTCCCTTTTCCCTCTTCGTAACTAAATCTAGCGCCGTTCCCTCCGTTCACTCCGGCCTCTGGCCTCTCGCTCCGCCTCCAGCTGTGGGGTTGGACAGAGGGGCCCCTGCTCCCCGTGCGGCCCCAGCCTGGCAAGGGGGCGCTGGCTCGCTCAGCGGGACCTGGCACAGGACAGAGGGCATCTCAGACCAGAGCTGTCCCGCCCCTGGCCTGCGCCCCCGAGGGCAGCTGGTGGGCGGCAGGGGCACGTGTGAGCTGGTGGCCCTTCTGCCTCCTCTAACGGGTCGGGGGACCCCGCCTCCTGTCCGTCCCTCGCCTGGGAGGCCCTGAGCCTGGGGAGCGCCCCGTGTACCTGAGGGTGAGAGACGGGGACCTCCAGCTGGTCCACCCCGTTCCCAGCAGCTCTCGCTGCCCTGGTCCCAGCTCCCGCACACGGCAGCGGGGCTCAGGGGGGCCCTGTGCCCGGGTGACCACTCAGGAGCGGGGGCAGGGACCCAGGGAGACGCAAATGTCCCCTGAGCCTCCGTTTCCCTGGCACAAAGCCAGGCCTCACAGCGACCACACTCACACCACTGCCCGCACCGCAGGCCCTGGTGCGCTCGCCCACTCACTCGCCCATCGCTCCCTCCGGGCGGCCCCAGACGGAGGGGCGTGGGGGGCCGTGGGCTCCGTGGGCACAGGCCCCTCGCCCCACGTCCTTTCCTGCGAAGTGAGTTCCCGGAGCAGCAGCACCGCCGCGTGGATTCCGTGGCGGCGGACCAGGCGGCGGCGAGTCGCGGGTGGGGGACCCCACGCACGCCCGGAGCTCCGCCGGGCCATCCACAGACCTGGTTCCGAGCTCCTGCTTGGCCCCAGCGCCCCCCGCCCCCCCCGGGCCTCCCTCACGGCCCGTCCAGTGGAGCCTCCGGCCGGACTCTCCCGGGGGAGACTTCCCACCGCGGCAGCAGGTCGCATCCCCCGGAGAAGGAGGAATTAACCTCCACGCACGGGTGTTCGCCGCGGGCGCCGCGTGGGAGGGCCCGACACGGAGCCTCCGGCCGCCTCCCTGTGTTCGGGCCAGCACCGGGCGCCGCGGCCTCCGAACCTGAATGCCGACAGGGCGGGCGTGCGGCTGAGCCGTAGTTGCGCTGGCACACTAACCGGCATGTAAATTTTCCCCAATAATTAAAAGTGCTTTGTAAATGGTGACGCTCCGATACTGTGGAGGGCAGGCTGATTAGTTCAGTATCGAGGCTAATTGTGCTGTGATTCATTTCGACGGACGGCCAGACATTTGTCAAATGAATGGACATGTTCTGTACACCCATCCGTCCGCGGGAGCGGCAGGCGACCACGCCATCCCTCAGGCAGGCGGGCGAGTGGAGGGTGACTCCACGGGCCCTCACGGCGCCGGCACAGCCTGGACCCGGGGCCCTGTGCCCACACGGCTGGTCCCCCGCCAAGGTGCCTGCCGGGCTGCAGCCCTGTCACCATGTTGTGGAGAACACGCCCCAAGGCCCCACTCACATTCGCATTGTAACCAGCCCCACGTGCCTGGGCTGTAGCTTGTTGCACAAAACATCTGTGAAAGTGTGCACAGCTGAGGTCACTGTTAGAACATATGCATGTGCATGCCTGTGGTCACTGTGAGTGTGCACATGTGTTCATGGTGAGTGTGCATGCCTGTGCTCACTGTGAGTGTGCATGCACGTGTGTGCCTGTGTTCACTGAGTGTGCACATGTGTGCATGCCTGTGGTCACTGTGAGTGTGCGCACGTGTGCATGCCTGTGGTCACTGTGCGTGTGTAGACTGTGCATGCCTGTGGTCACTGTGCGTGTGTAGACGTGTGCATGCCTGTGCCCCGAGCCCCTTGGCCCCAGCGAAGGTGGATGGCGGCTCCCCTTCCCTCCGACACTCCATGATGAAAATGTCAGCGGCAGCGGCCTCGCTCCTCAGCTAATTCCTTTAACACAATGACGTCCCGTGGACAAAAGTGAACTGTCTAATGGATGAAACTCCACCCAGACTTAGACATCACATGTTTTATTAATGTTCTCTATCATCCGTACAAGTTAAACCAGCCGTGAAAATTACCTTCACAAAAAAGTTGAAAATGTATCCACTTCTTGGGCCGCCGCGCCGGCTTCCGGGCTAATTTAATCAGAAGGCTGCGAGCGCGCCACGGCGCCCTCCGCTGCAAACACCGAAATCTTTAATTAACGCGTCTGGCCGGGGAGGCGGCTCCCGCCAAACGCCACAAGTCAGCACCACTGCCCCCCCTCCCCTCCCCCCTCAGGGCCAGGCCGTGGCCACCGAGCCCCAGCGGGAGCCGCCCTGAGGCCACCTGCGGGCTCTCACAGCCGGGGGATGGGGGTGGGGGGTGGGGGCAGGGGAACTGGACATCACCTGTCTGTGTCCAGGGGCCTCAAGGTGCTGCAGGTCCTCCCTCCCTCCCCTCTCCCTCCTTCGTTCTTCCCTGTCCTCCCTCCTCCCCTCCCCCCTCCCCCTCCTCCCCTCCCCCTCCCCCCTCCCCTCCCCCTCCCCCCTTCCTTCCTCCCATTAAGTCCCGGTGGACTTTGTCCTCTCAGAGACACAGCACCGTTGGCTACAGGAATGTTCGCGATTTTAACAAAATGACAGCGTTCCCTGGGGAGCGATCGCAGCCCATCTGTCGCTGCAGCAGCGAGGCCGGGCACACAGCGAGGCCGGGCACACAGCGAGGCCGCACACAGAGGTGGACTGTGCGTGCCCCCCACCCCTCCCCCGGGTCCCACCCCATCTGGCGGGCGGGCCTCCCCAGCAGGGGCCTGTGCACAGGCTTGGGGGCGGCCGTGGGGGCGGCCGTGGGGCCGGTGCAGGGGCTGCTCGCGGCAGAGCCCCCGCCGGCCTCGTGCCCCCCACGATGAGCTCTCAGCGGAAACTGCCTGGGGGGCAGCCAGGACCCGGGGCGGAGCCCGCGGGTGGGGGTTCCTCCGGGGGCAGAGGAGGCTGGTGGGGGGGGGCTCACACTCCCGCCATCCGGGGGCGCGGACAATGATGGCTGCACACGGGGGGGGGGGGGGCGGCCCGCTCTGCCCCGTGGCCCCGCGGACGGTGGGCGTGGCAGGCTGTCCTCACATCTGGGGGCCCCGCGGGGGGACCTCGGAGGAGGGCGTGGGGCTCCTGACCCGCCTCCATGGCGTGGCCTCCGGGGCCAGGCGCGTCCACAGCACGAAGTGATTCCCGCACTTTCAGGCGCGGAGACGGCGAGACGCGCGGCTCCCCGTGGGCGGCTCCCCGTGGGCGCTCCCCGTGGGCGGCTCCCCGTGGGCGCTCCCCGTGGGCGGCTCCCCGTGGGCGGCTCCCCGTGGGCGACTCCCCGTGGGCGGCTGAAGGAGGAAGACAGCTCTGCGCCCTGTCCCTCTGGCCCCGCAGACGACCCGCGAGCGCGTGGGGGCCAGCGGCCTTCCCTGCGCCGAGGACGGGGGTGGGGGGGGTGGGGAGGGGGGGGATGGGGGGCGGGGTCAGCCCCGGGACAGCACTGCCCCCGGGGGCCTCCTCCCCGGACCTGGAGGGGGGACTCGGGGCGGGGCGGGGCCTGGGCGGACGCTGTGCAGGCGGCTCTGCCTTCTCCTGGCCACGCTGCCCCGCCCGCCCTCTCCAGCGCCCGCACCTCTGCACCGTCTGCCTGCGGCGGGCGCTGTGGGCAGCCCCCCCCACCCCAGGCCCGTCCAGATGGGGGTCTGTGCGGCCGCCATCCGTCACGCTTGGACCGCGGCCCAGGCGGCGCTGGCGTCCACTCGGGGCCCGGCCGCAGCCCCCGAAGGGCCGTGATGGATGGAGGCGCCGCCGAGCACGCGCTGTCCGTGACGCTGATGGATGCGCTCGGACCTTCCTGGCAGCCGGGGCTGATTATCGGTGCTTAGAGCCGGCAGCGGACGGGCGCTCAGGCGGCTGATCATCACCCAGGCGGGGGGTGGGGGGTGTGTGGGGTGGGGGGGGGTGGGGAAGGGAGAGGGGGGAAGGGGTGTGGGGGGTGTGGGGTGGGGTGGGGGAAGGGTGGGGGGAGGGGGAGGGGTGTGGGGGGTGTGGGGTGGGGGGTGAGGGGGAAGAATGGGGGGAGGGTGGGGAGAGGGTGGGGGGTGGGGTGGGGGAGGGAGAGTGGGGGGAGGATGGGGAGTGGGGGGGAGGATAGGGGGTGGGGTGGGGGGGTGGGGGGATGGTGAGGGTGTGCGGGGTGGGGGGTGGGGAAGGGAGAGGGGGGAGGGTGGGGGGTGGGGGGTGGGGGGTCAGGGCTCTCCAGGGGCCGGTCTGTCAGGGAAACCGCCGGCCTGTGCTTCTCCCCACAAAGAGACTTGTCCCAACACCAGGCTCCCAGCGCAGTGGGAGGGGCGTCCGGGAAGGGCCGATGCTCAGGACACCCCCGAGGCTGACCCCCGAGGCTGACCCCTGAGGCTGACCCCCCAGCTGACCCCCGAGGCTGACCCCCCAGGCTGACCCCCGAGGCTGACCCCCAGGCTGACCCCCGAGGCTGACCCCCAGGCTGACCCCCGAGGCTGACCCCCAGGCTGACCCCCGAGGCTGACCCCCAGGCTGACCCCCGAGGCTGACCCCCCGGCTGACCCCCGAGGCTGACCCCCAGGCTGACCCCCGAGGCTGACCCCCCAGGCTGACCCCCGAGGCTGACCCCCAGGCTGACCCCCGAGGCTGACCCCCCAGGATGACCCCCGAGGCTGACCCCCAGGCTGACCCCCAGGCTGACCCCCCAGGCTGACCCCCGAGGCTGACCCCCCGGCTGACCCCCGGCTGACCCCCGAGGCTGACCCCCCAGCTGACCCCCCGGCTGACCCCCGAGGCTGACCCCCTGGAGGCTGCTAGTCCTCGGGGTCGGGGGCCTCGGTCCCCCTCGGTAGCGACCGACCGCCAGACGCTGCTTAGCGAGCTCTCAGGACGTTCCTGGGGCGGAGCGGCCGACATTCCCCCCACAGACGCCCACCTGGTCCTGCCCCCCCCCGCCCCTCCCTGCCCCTGGCCCGTAACCCTGTGATGCAAGCGACTTACATGGTCTCCCCCAAAACAGCGCCCAGGGCGCCGGAGCTCCAGACGGGGCTACGGTGAGGTCTCCACGGAGACCGGTGGGCAACAAGCCTCCCTCCAGCGCACCTGCCGCCTGACGGAGGGCCGGACTCCCCGGACCGACCAGGGTGGCCTCCGCGCTCCAGGCTGTAGCCACGGCGACCCCAGGGCTCCCGGAGGAGCCGGACAGCAGGACCCGGTGTGCAGGAGGCAACCGATCAATGATTCTCTCTCATCATTGATGTTTCTCTCCCTCTCCCTCCCCTTTGCTCTCTGAAATCAATAAAAACATATAAAAGAGAGCGAGGGAGAGAGGGAGAGAGAGGGGGAGAGAGAGGGAGAGAGAGAGGGAGGGAGGGAGAGGGAGGGGGAGTGAGAGGCCGAGCTGCGTGAAGCAGGTGGCTGCAGGTGGCCAAGGAGAGCTGGGCAGGCTGCGCACGGAGGCCTGAGCCGGGGCCTGGCCCCAGGGTCTCCCCGAGGCCCGGGAGGAGTTGGACGAGGGGAGACCGGCTGGGACTCGTCACAGAAATGCCTGTGTATCGGTGTCCACTTCCGTACGATGGCCTCCCCAGGAGGGACACGGCCAGTGAGGCTGAGTGCCGGCCGTGGGGACAGCACTCCTGGGGGGACAGACAGCGGAGCCCCGAGCAGTGGGCACCCCTCCCTGAGGCCCAGGCTGTGCCGACTGAGGCTGTGGCTCCGGGAAACGCAGGGGCTGCCCTGCCCGCCCACCAGCTGCGAACGTCACCAGGCGATGAGGGAGGGGACCTCCCAGGGGGCGGCGTGGGGTGCGGGCAGTGTCAGCCTCGCTGGGTGGCACTGCTGTCCCCTCCCTCCCTCAGCCCGTGGTTCCTGCAGCGTGTGTGCAGACCTGGGCTCAGAGGGGACGGAGCAGAGGACGCCTGAAGGGTCATCCAGTCAGGTCACAGCCGCGTCATTTGCGAATTCACAGACACAGGGTCGAGGGACAGGCGGCCACGGCCTCCCTCCCAGGCTGCATCTGGCCTCCGGGCCCCTGTGTCCTGCCCCTGTGGTCGCATCACACCCTCAGTGCCTCAAACCCCGAGTGCTTCTCGCTCGCGATCGCCCACAGACTCTGCTTGTCCCTGGGACACTCACCCTGGACCCTCCTCTGCCCTGACCCCCCCTCCCCCCGCTTCACGCTGGGCAGCGACCTACCTGCTCCTGCTTGTTTGACGGTGCGTCCTTTCTCCGGAACATTCACTCAGGGACTTTCCCCGAGGGCATCAGGGTGGTGCCCCCGCCCACTCTTTTAGGCACAGAGGTTGGGGAGCATCCGCGTCTTGGGTTTGGCTTTGGGCGATCAGGGTATGGAGAGGAGGGCCGGGTAGGGGACAGGGAAGGGGATGTGGGGGGGGGGGGGAGAGGCACTGAAAGTTGTCAGGAAGCCTCATGAGAGAGTGGCTTTGAGACAAAGACTTGACCAGTCTGAACAGTTTCTGTGGCTGCCCAGGTTCTCCAGAACATGAGAGGAGCTGCTCCTTCTGAGAGGAGCTACTTCCTCTGAGGTGCTGCTCCTTCTGAGGTGCTGCTCCTTCTGAGGTGCTGCTCCTTCTGAGAGGAGCTACTTCCTCTGAGGTGCTGCTCCTTCTGAGGTGCTGCTCCTTCTGAGGTGCTACTCCTTCTGAGGTGCTGCTCCTTCTGAGAGGAGCTACTCCCTCTGAGGTGCTGCTCCTTCTGAGGTGCTACTCCTTCTGAGGTGCTGCTCCTTCTGAGAGGAGCTACTCCTTCCTCGTGAGCATCAATGCAATCACTTCCGAAAATGACTTTGCCAATCTCTACTTACACCAAATGTTTCCTGAAATCTACCCCCAAATGTCATGATTCACGGTCAGAAGAGGCCGCCGCTGTGCTGAGCACGGGACATCCCGTTTTGCTGGAACTGCCCGGTCCCTGGGAGGCCGCGCCCTGCGGGCCGTGCAGGCATTCCTTCCTCTGGGATCACCGTGGGCCTTGCCTGTAGTTCGTCTTTCCTCTGTCGATGCACAGCAGCCCTTTATTTATTCTGAGTGTTAATCTGGCTTCTGTTTTATATGCTGTAATATTTTCTCATGCGTGGAACTTGCCTTCCCACTTAATTTGTGGTGGCTTTTGGTGTAATGTGGCTGAAACGTTTTACAGAGCCGTCGTCTTTGTGGCCTGTAGGTTTAAAGTTCTGATTTCGAAAACCCAGCCTCCTCCACGGCTACAGGAATACCCTTCTCATTACCTCCCACTCGTGCCCCCGCCCCCTCCTGTCCCCGCGGCTGACGTGGTGTCGCTTCCTCCGTCTCACAGTGGCCGCAGGTGGCCTCCTCCGTGGCTCTGAGAACTTTTACTCCCAAACCCCGTGGCCTGGGTCGTGGGAAGTGCAGTGGAGAGAGCCCCCGTGAGCTAGGGGCTTCTCGCAGTGGAGCCGGGCGCGGGGCTGGGCGGCCCCTGCTCCTCCCGCACAGGGAGGCTGCCTGGGCAGCTCTGGGAGCAGGGCGTCGGCCTGGATGGAGCTGCTCCCGCGTGGCTGAGGCGTGAGAGCAGCGGGCGCCCCCGCACCCCTGTCTCTGTGTCAGCTTCTCAGCCCAGAAGGTCCGCATGCCCCGCCTTTCACAGCCACCGCGCGGCCCCAGGCCTCGGTCTCGTGTCGGGATGGGCACACGGCCATCTCTGAGGGTGTCCCTCAGTCCAGCACCTGAGGCCTGGCGCTGGCAGGGCCTTTGCCCCTCCCCCTCCGCTGGCCCCGAGCAGCTGCTCTGAGAACACGGGACGGTGATGGGTGGACGGGCAGTGAGTGGACGGGCTGAGCGGGTGGCCTGTGCAACATGGTCCAGAGGGTTCTGCCCGGCTGGGAAGGGCAGGGCCACGGCCTCCGCCTCAGCTCTGACCCAGCTGCCCCCTCCACCTGGCCCTGAGCTGACACCCTGCCCGCCCCCCCCTGCCTGGGGCCCCAGAGCCCACCCTCCCGGGTCAGGGCCTGGCAGACAGGCTCATCTGGTCACCGCTGCCCACCTGGTGCTCGGGGCCGGTACATGCCCATCTTCTCTCCCCCCCTCCCCCCCGGCCTCGCTGGCGCTGTGCACCCTGCGGGCCCCTCCCCATCCCCGTGCCCCCCCCCCGGGCACTGCCCAGAAAGCCCCCTGCCCGCTGCCCTCACGCCCCTCCCTGAGCCGAGGGAGCGGGGGCGACACGTGCCCAGCCCCCGGCCGGCTCCTCGTGCACGTCCCGGGCCCAGGGCCAGGCACCGGGTCACCGACGGCCTTGAATGCACGGTGCTCTCTACGGGGCAGGGCCAGCCCCGCTCCGGGCACAGGGTCCCCCGCCGCGAACGCCACGCGAGTGTGTCCTGTGGCGGCGTGAGGACCAGTGAGCGGCCAGAGAGGGACCGGGAGGCGCTGCGAGACCCTGAGGTCCCCACGCGTCCAGCCGCTTCTCTGCCCCTGGCCTCTCCCCGATGGCCCGGCGGGGTGGGAGGGAGAGGGGCTCAGAGGGCAGGCCCCGCCTCGCTGTGGGGGCCCCCAGGCGCCACGGGGTCAGCCTGGGGACCTCGCCCAGGTGTCCCAGCAGACGCCGGGCCGGCCACCCGCCTCCCAGCCTCTAACAGAATGGCTCTCGGCTCAGATTGATAATCTAAGGTGAGAGGGAGAGAGACAGCTGGGAGCAGGCAGGTTTCAGTGAGGATTAAATGGTCCTGCAGCCGCCCAGCGCAGCGTCGCACGTGTTCCGGGCGTGACCGTCCTGCCGATGGCGGGCGGGCGGCTGCCACTCCAGAGGCACGAGGACCGCACAGCCACCTCCGAGGCATCTGGGGACGCGGCCTGATTGTCCTCCCGCGACCAGGCGGCTGACGGGCCTGCGGGCCTGCAGGCCTGAGGGAGAGGGCGCAGCCTCCGTGGGTGGAGCCAAGGGGGGAGCTCGGGCGCAACCCCAGCCCCAGGGCGGTGGGGGAGCGTGGTGGTTGGGGGGGGCGGCGGGTGTGCGCACCACCTTGGTGATGGGGAAGCGGGGGTGGGGGTGGGGGTGGGGGGGGAGCCCGCCGGGGAGCCACCAGCCGCCCCCCCGCGGAGGCTTGGACCACGCGCCTCCGTCTGTTTCTTGGTCATTCGTGGGCAGTCATTAGGGTTTCCTCGGGCGGCAGCGCGGGCGGTAGCAGAGAGCAGCTGGCGTCGTTGGGTTTCTGGAAGGTCTTTCTCCGTCGCCCGAGACGCCCTAGGGGAGGGGCTGGTCTGCATCGCCCTGGGGGTTTTGGTTTTTTTAAAAATATGTATTTTTATTGATTTTAGAGAGAGAGGAAGAGAGAGAGATTGAAACATCGATGCGAGGGAAACCTCATTTGGCTGCCTCCTGCACGCCCCCCACTGGGGATCAAGCCTGCGACCCAGGCACGTGCCCTGACCGGGAATCAAACCAGAGACCTGGTGGTTCCTGGGCCAACGCTCAAGCACCGAGCCCCACCAGGTGGCGAGTCATCCGGCGAGTTCCTGTGCCCGGCCCTGCCCCTTCACACCCACAGGGGCGTCCACGTCACTGCCCCAGGACGGGGCCCAGCGCGACCTTCCGTGAACAGAAGGTCACGGAGAGGTGGTCACACAGAACCATCAAGTGTGGCTCTGGATGCGGAGAAGGCGAGGGTCAGGGCCGCCACCGCCGTCCTCGGGGTCCGGTTTCCGCCCGATGTGGAGAGTGGCCCCCAGGACGCGGCTCCAGCCACACCCGGGCCACACGGCGGGCTGCCCCCCGTGAGGCTCATTCCGACCTGCCCGTGGCTGCTGCTGCCTCGGTCGCCTCTGAGCTACCTTCGGCGTGTGAGGAACTGGGGCCGGGAAAGGGATGAGCCCTGAGGCGCTGCCCGCGCTCCGCACGCACTCACACGCGCACGCACGTCTTTACCGCCAGCGAGCGGGGCCTTTCCTGCCAAATGACATCTGCCAGCTTCAAGCGGGGAATGGAGACGTCGCCGGGACACGGGGGGTGTGCCAGGTTCCCCGAAGGCGAGCGGCGATAACCACGGACGGGCCGGCCTTGGCACCGGTGTGAGTCCTCTGCTATTGTTTGCCCAATAAATGGCTCTGATTGGGCGTCGCAGGGAGTTCAGAACTGCTGAGCGCTCAGAAGTCCGGCGTCTCGTTCTGACAGCGGTGATGGTGATGGTGGTGATGGTGGTGATGGTGATGATGGTGATGATGATGGTGGTGATGATGGTCATGAAGATGGTGGTAATGATGGAGATGATGATGGTGGTCATGGTGATGGTGGTGATGTGATGGTGGTGGTGGTGGCGATGGTGATGGCGGTGATGGTGATGATGGTGATGGTGGTGATGGAGATGATGATTGTGGTGATGATGGTGATGTTCTCCCTGATTCAGGTGTGGTGGTCCCATCCTTGCCAGGCCCCTGTGAGGTTCTCCATGGCACAGGAGGTGCTGTGGGCTGGAGGCAGCCTGCCCCGGCCTTCCCTGGAGCTGGCCAGCTGCAGCTTCCACACCCCCAGGTGAGGGCTGGACAGGGCGGAGGCCCCCGCACACCTGGGAGACTCGGCTGGCAGCATCTGTGGCCTTCTCTTCCCTCCTGAGCAGAGAGGACACCCCACGAGAGGCACCCACATTCCAAACTGACAGGGCCTCACCCCGAAAACCTCCAAGGCGTGGAGGCTGAGCGGATGCTCCTGCAGGTCTGGGAAGGCTCCCAACACCAGCACGGAGTTACCACCCGCCTGTCCAGCTCCACACTACTAAGCCTCCATGCTGCACTCTCCACTCCTCCACCCCCGCCCCCCACTCTCCACGCCCCCCCCCTGCAATTTCTCAGGCAGCCTAGCAACCTCCCTCAGCTGCATCTCAGGGGTCACAGCCCCCATAGCGCAGGGGCGGGCGGGCTCGGGCTCTGTCCAGGAAGACGCACTGAGAGGAGAGTGATGACCGCTGCCGGCTGGCGTGCCCACCACGCTCCCTGTAAAACGCGCTCACACCCGGGCACTTGGCGAGAAGGAAATGACCAGCAGGAGCAGCTGCGGGGACAGGAGCTCCCGGGCCCGCACCAGCCGCGGCCGAGGCTGAGCAGGACGGAGAACTCGCAGGTACCCTTTCCCCAGGTTGAGCGTCACTCACCACAGGACTCACAACTGCGTTTCTAGAAATTTACCCAAAGGAGCCTCTGGCGCCAGGGCCTGAGCCGCGTCCAGGAACCTCCGCGTTCCTCGCAGCGCGCAGCTCAGAGGCACCCACAGGGTCTGCCAGCTCCCTCTGCGAGCACCAGGTGGAAACACGCAGGAGGCAGGTGACACCCGCCAGGTGCGGGGATGGAGGTCCCCCCGCAACCCCAGACGCAGTGAGGTGCCACCTCTGAGGGTGGAACACCTCGTGGGAAACGGCCGGGAGGCTGCACCCCAGGGAGCAGCGCAAACCCCAGAGCAGGGGCCCCAGAGGGACAGGAGCGGTTCCCATGGCCCATGGAGCCTCCCCGGGCGCCCGCGACGGGTCCTAGAGGGGAGGGAGGGGCGAGGTGAGCCCCGGCTCCCCTCCCTCTGCCTCACCCGGCCCAGCACAGAGGCCATGGGCACGACTGGATAATCGGGGTCGACAGCAACAGGGGAGGGGCCCACCGCACTCTGTGCTCAGATCCCCACCGTCGGCCGCAGGTCCTGTGAACGGGTGTGCAGACCCCATAAGACATGTGTCTGTGTGTGCACATACCTGTGTGTCCGTGTGTCATGTCTCTGTGTGCATGTCTGTATCTGTGTGTCTGTGCATGCACATGTCTGTGTCTGCATATCTGTGTGAGCACATGTCTGTGCCTGCATGTGTATATGCCTGTGTGTGCACGCGCGCCCACATGTGTCTGTGTGTGCATGTGTCTGCATGTGTGGACAGCTTATTGCCCTCCCCTCAGACTTCTCCAGCCCCCACTTAAGCTGGTGATATTTAAAAGTCTAGAACCTTCGCTGGCTCAGATCCCAGAGATTAATTAGGGCTGTGTTGGTGCACGAGATCACGTGATCACACGATCAGACTCCACAGGCCCCTGAGCCAGGGAACCGCAGAAGAGGGGAGACTGAGCGTTAGAAACGCGGCGGCCAGGGCGACCCCGGCGACAGGGACGGGAGGTGGCGATGCTGACAGGCGGGTGTTGGCGGACTGGGGACACCGAGGTGGACACCTGTGTCCGGAGACCCGGCCACTGCCAGAGACCCTCCTCCCCGAGGGACGCCACAGACGCAGCGTCAGATGGGACACGCGGGGCTGCGAAGGGCGGGAGGAGGGAGGGGTGGGCCTGTCCGTGGGGCGGTGACCCCGCGCCTCCTGTGCCGCGAGCAGAGGCGGGGCTCCCAGGATGTCCCTGAGCCTGAGATGCCACAATCGCAACAGTGAGGCTGCCCGTGTGTCAGCGAGGCTGCCCGTGTGTCAGTGAGGCTGCCCGTGTGTCAGGGAGGCTGCCCGTGTGTCAGCGAGGCTGCCCGTGTGTCAGGGAGGCTGCCCGTGTGTCAGCGAGGCTGCCCGTGTGTCAGGGAGGCTGCCCGTGTGTCAGGGAGGCTGCCCGTGTGTCAGGGAGGCTGCGCGTGTGTCAGGGAGGCTGCCCGTGTGTCAGGGAGGCTGCCCGTGTGTCAGCGAGGCTGCCCGTGTGTCAGCGAGGCTGCCCGTGTGTCAGGGAGGCTGCGCGTGTGTCAGCGAGGCTGCGCGTGTGTCAGGGAGGCTGCGCGTGTGTCAGGGAGGCTGCCCGTGTGTCAGCGAGGCTGCCCGTGTGTCAGCGAGGCTGCCCGTGTGTCAGGGAGGCTGCGCGTGTGTCAGGGAGGCTGCCCGTGTGTCAGGGAGGCTGCGCGTGTGTCAGGGAGGCTGCCCGTGTGTCAGGGAGGCTGCCCGTGTGTCAGGGAGGCTGCGCGTGTGTCAGGGAGGCTGCCCGTGTGTCAGGGAGGCTGCCCGTGTGTCAGCGAGGCTGCCCGTGTGTCAGCGAGGCTGCCCGTGTGTCAGGGAGGCTGCGCGTGTGTCAGCGAGGCTGCGCGTGTGTCAGGGAGGCTGCGCGTGTGTCAGGGAGGCTGCCCGTGTGTCAGGGAGGCTGCCCGTGTGTCAGGGAGGCTGCGCGTGTGTCAGGGAGGCTGCGCGTGTGTCAGGGAGGCTGCCCGTGTGTCAGGGAGGCTGCGCGTGTGTCAGCGAGGCTGCCCGTGTGTCAGGGAGGCTGCGCGTGTGTCAGCGAGGCTGCGCGTGTGTCAGGGAGGCTGCGCGTGTGTCAGCGAGGCTGCCCGTGTGTCAGGGAGGCTGCGCGTGTGTCAGGGAGGCTGCGCGTGTGTCAGGGAGGCTGCCCGTGTGTCAGCGAGGCTGCCCGTGTGTCAGGGAGGCTGCGCGTGTGTCAGCGAGGCTGCGCGTGTGTCAGGGAGGCTGCGCGTGTGTCAGGGAGGCTGCCCGTGTGTCAGGGAGGCTGCGCGTGTGTCAGGGAGGCTGCCCGTGTGTCAGGGAGGCTGCGCGTGTGTCAGGGAGGCTGCGCGTGTGTCAGGGAGGCTGCGCGTGTGTCAGGGAGGCTGCCCGTGTGTCAGGGAGGCTGCGCGTGTGTCAGCGAGGCTGCCCGTGTGTCAGCGAGGCTGCCCGTGTGTCAGGGAGGCTGCGCGTGTGTCAGGGAGGCTGCGCGTGTGTCAGGGAGGCTGCCCGTGTGTCAGGGAGGCTGCCCGTGTGTCAGCGAGGCTGCCCGTGTGTCAGCGAGGCTGCCCGTGTGTCAGGGAGGCTGCGCGTGTGTCAGGGAGGCTGCGCGTGTGTCAGGGAGGCTGCGCGTGTGTCAGGGAGGCTGCGCGTGTGTCAGCGAGGCTGCGCGTGTGTCAGGGAGGCTGCGCGTGTGTCAGGGAGGCTGCCCGTGTGTCAGGGAGGCTGCGCGTGTGTCAGGGAGGCTGCCCGTGTGTCAGGGAGGCTGCCCGTGTGTCAGGGAGGCTGCGCGTGTGTCAGGGAGGCTGCGCGTGTGTCAGCGAGGCTGCCCGTGTGTCAGCGAGGCTGCCCGTGTGTCAGCGAGGCTGCCCGTGTGTCAGGGAGGCTGCCCGTGTGTCAGCGAGGCTGCCCGTGTGTCAGGGAGGCTGCGCGTGTGTCAGGGAGGCTGCCCGTGTGTCAGGGAGGCTGCCCGTGTGTCAGCGAGGCTGCCCGTGTGTCAGGGAGGCTGCCCGAACCCCGAGACCTTTCGCTCCGGGCGAGACCGCGGGACCAGGTCCCCGGGAGCCACAGGGCCTGGCTCAGACCTGCTCCCCAAGTGGCCCCGTCTCCGGGAATAAGCAGAGCGCAGGCTCTTGGAGGAGCTGCGTTCACGGCGCCTGGTGATTTATATCAAACGTGCACCCAGCGCTGACGTCTCTTTGGAGCGTTTTCAAAAATTAAAGAATCGCACCTACAAATAGCGACCTCGATGGGATGCGCACGCTGACTCCAGCCAGACACATGCAGATGGAGGGGGCAGGCTCTGTCCCTTCCCCTGGGGCCAGAAACAGTGCCACGGAGATGGGCTGTGACGGAGCCGGGCCAGCGGAGGCGGTGGTGAAGCCGGAATCCTGTCCCCTCCCCCTTTGTTCATTCATTCATTTATCCATTCATTCAGCACGCCGTGAACCATTCATTCATTCATTCATTCATTCATTCAGTGCCGGGCCCGCCCCTGCACACACAGAGCGCAGGACACACCCTGAGCCTGGGCAGATCCCTGGGGTCTGGGTTGGCAGGGCCTGGGGGTGAGGGCCTGGGGGTGCATGGCAGGCTTTGAGCTCTGAGCTGTCATTAGTGTGATGGCCCCCCACCTGTGTCCCTGCAGCCCCCCATCCCTGCCCCCCATCCCTACATCCCTACCTATGCAGCCCATCCCTGCAACCCCATCCCTGCACCCCATCCCTACATCCCCATCCCTGCACCCCATCCCTGCAACCCCATTCCTGCACCCCATCACTACCCCCATCCCTACATCCCCATCTATGCAGCCCATTCCTGCCCCCCATCCCTGAACCCCATCCCTACATCCCCATCTGTGCAGCCCATTCCTGCCCCCCATCCCTGCAACCCCATCCCTGCACCCCATCCCTACATCCCCATCTATGCACCCCATCCCTGCACCCCATCTCTACATCCCCATCCCTGCAACCCCATTCCTGCACCCTATCACTGCCCCATCTCTGTACCCCATCCCTGCACCCCCATCCCTACACCCCATTCCCGCACCCCATCCCTGCGCTCCATCCCTGCACCCCATCCCTGCAACCCCATTCCTGCACCCCATCACTGCCCCATCTCTGCACCCCATCCCTGCACCCCATACCTACAACCCCATTCCTGCACCCCATCACTGCCCCCATCTCTGCACCCCATCCCTGCACTCCATCACTGCACCCCCTTTGCTGCACCCCATCCCTGCAGCAGCCCAGGTGCCCCAGGGGTGCTGGAGGGAGGCGTGGATCATGGTGCTCACCTGCCACCTCTGAACCAGGCAGAGCTCCTGTGCGCACCGAAGGCACAGAGAGGCCGGGGTTTCGGAGCCGTGAGGCGAGGGGCTGGGGTCCCGGGAGAGGGGAGCCGTGTCCAGACCAGGAGTCCTGGCTGCGTTGCCTGGGGTCTGGGATGGGCGCTGAGGACACAGGATGCTCCCAGGACACGGAAGGCAAGAGGAGCCTTTCCTGGGTCTCTATGCATCGATCAGATCCTGAAACAGTGTGTGTATGTGCATGTGTACATGTGCGTGCATGTGTGTGCGTGCACGTGGTGAGAGCGTGTGCGATCTGAGCAGCTCTTGCCTCCCCACTCGCAGCCGCACTGGCCTCTGCAGAACCTGCCATCCAACCCCCTGCACTGGGGTTTGAGCTTTGGGGTGTCCTCTCCCAACTGTGTTTGCCCCAAAACATTGTCACCCCAACATCCTCACTCCCACCCCATCACTGCGGGGGAGCCTGTCCCGTTATCCCCTCGAGTGCAGAGTTGGGAGGTGCATTTGCTCTTACAACCCTTCAGGGCACCAGCTTCAGTCCCCCAGGCCCTCAGTCCCCCAGGCCCTCACCCCTCAGGCCCTCACCCCTCCCCCAGGCTGTCACCCCCCCAGGCCCTCACCCCCCCAGGCCTTCACCCCCCAGGCCCTCCCCCCAGGCCCTCACCCCCCATGTCCTCACCCCCCAGGCCCTCACCCCGCATGTCCTCACCCCCCAGGCCCTCACTCCCAGGCCCTCACCCCCCCCCAGGCCCTCACCCCCAGGTCCTCACCCTCCCAGGCCCTCACCCCACAGGCTCTCACCCCCCAGGCCCTCACCCCCCCAGGCCCTCACGGGCCCCACCCACCAGCAGGCTGCTCTCCCGAAAGCTCCTCACCTCTGTATTGAAACTTCACCGCCTTCCAGGACAGCGTGGCCCCCACCTCAGCAGACAGGGCTCCGAAGGTAACATCTCCTCACACCCACTGATCGTGTGCACAGCCCGAGCGGCCGCGGAGAACTGTGCACGGCGCGCTCTGTAATCAGGTAATGGGCACTCGCTGTCAATTGCATTTGCTACCAGGTTCTCGGCCCCTTTCTCTCAAAATAATTTCAAAACAATGACCCAGCGCTGGGGCCGCGGAGCCGTGGCAGGCTGGGCGGAGGGGGTGCTCCGAGCACGTGGCCGGTTCCCATTCCCACATCTCAGTCCCCGTCCCCTGGGCCCAGGGCCCCGCGGCCTCGAAACACCTGTCTGGGTGTGAACCCGCCGAGGCGAGGGGTCGTATGGGCACGTCCCCCCCCCATCAGCACCCCCCTGGGGGCGGAGGCCTGTGCCCGAGCCGTGGGGGAGCCTGTCGCCCGGTCCTCCCAGAGTTCACCCACCGCACGAGCAGAAGGAAGGACGGGCGGAAGCTCCCCGTGGCCCCAGGAGGCCCGCCTCTCGCGGATGGGGCAGGTGCCTCGACCGTCAGAGAGAAGCTTCCGGAGGAAACAGGCTGGTCGGCCCTCCCTCCGCCTGGAAGGCGCAGCCCAGGGGCGAGGGCGCCGGGCCGGCCCACCTTTGTGCGGCGTCGGGAAGGGGGCGATCCTGGCGGGCTGCCCCTCTGCTCCGCGGGCGGCTCCTGGTCGGGGACTCCCCGCCACCGCCCACCGGGTCCGGGGCACGGGCGCCTGTGGCCGCGGGACCCCGTGGGGCATGCGCCCTGGGTGGGTCCCTCGGTCCCTGGGCCGGTGGCCTGTGCCGGCCCGTGTCCGTCTCACCCCGAGAGCCGCCCAGGCTCTTTATTTCTCGTGGGAAATGTCACTTCTCGCGGCGGTGGCGACGAGCAGTGCTGGCCTGGGTGCTGTTTGTTTCTGCGCCTCGACGCCGTCTCTCCGTCCCTGTTGTACGCGTGTCTCCTCTCACACTCATCACATGGACCTGCCCCTTTCAGGACCCCCCAGCGCTGACAGCTCGGAGCGCACAGACGGGCCCTCCCGCCGCCGTTGCTCACCATCCACGTCCCGAGAACTGCCCGTGGGCGCCGTCTGGGGGACAGGAGGACGCAGGACCCTCCCCCTCCGCCGCCCCCTGCTTTGTGGACAGCGCGGGGTGCAGAGGCGCCGGTGGCTTTCGAAGGGCCGCTGCCCGGGGCGGGGCTCGGGCCCCCGCGGCCGATGGCTCCCAGCCCGCGGGTGCCACCGGGTGTCCGGGGAGAGGAAGATTTATCGAGTTTTGACCTGTCAGTCAGGACAGCGCGGCTGAGCTTTCTGGTTCTGCTCTGGCAAGGTCAGCACTGACGTCCGCCACCTGCCGCCCCGAGCACATCTCCATGATCCAAGCCACTCCCGCCGGCCAGGGGCCAGGAGCCATGTCCCCACGGCACCCCACAGCGGGAGACGGGGCCCCCAGAGCCCGGGGAGTCAGCAGGACGCGGGACCCCCGGGGTCTGTCCCCGCCCCGGAGCCGGCCTGGATCCCGAGCCCAGCGCACGAGGTGGAGCGGCAGGCGCCTGCCAAGGCCCCCCTGCCCACCCCCCTGCCCAGCTGGCGGCCACAGAGGGGCTCCGTGCAGCCCGGGAGCCAGACACACCTGAGTGCGGCCCCCGCCCCCTCCCAGCCGGCCCCAGGCAGCCCGGTTCCTCCGCAGCCTCGCTCTCCCCTCTGCGCTGTGGAGACAATACCATACGCACTGCACAGCCTGTGCCCCACGTGCGGCCGCTCCCCTCTGCACCCCGGGTGCCTCAGCTCCCAGGCAGGCTCCCCGAGGAGGGGTCTGAGCTCGCCCGCGTGGGGCTCACAGGACGGGCAGAGGGCAGAGAGGGCATGTCCGGCTGTGCGGAGGGTCCCCAGCAGGGGGTCCTCTGCCTCCAGCCTCAGGAGGCCGGCAGCGTGGGGCCCGGGAGCCAGCGGCCGGGCGGGCATGGGGGGCACCCCACACGTCCCCCGTCACAGGATGTGTCCTCCCCAGGGGTCTCCGGAGAAGGGACTGCCATTCTCACGCTCCCGCGGCACTGCCAGTGCCTGCCGCCGGCTTCCTCTGACGATTCTAAGAGCCGCCTGTCAAGCAGGCGCACGACAGCGAGGCCGTCAGGAACGCAGCTGTTCATGCCGAGAGCGCGGAGCGCCTGCCTTCCTCCGTCACCCTGGGCACAGGCACCCGATGGGCTCTGTTCTGCTGGGGGGCGGGGGCTGTGTGTTTGGAGGAGCGCGGCCCAGAGCCTCCTGCAGCGGGTGAGGCTCCCCGGCCCAGAGCCTCCTGCAGCGGGTGAGGCTCCCCGGCCCAGAGCCTCCTGCAGCGGGTGCGGCCCCCCTGGCCCAGAGCCTCCTGCAGCGGGTGAGGCTCCCCGGCCCAGAGCCTCTTGCAGCGGGTGAGGCTCCCCTGGCCCAGAGCCTCTTGCAGCGGGTGAGGCTCCCCTGGCCCAGAGCCTCCTGCAGCGGGTGAGGCTCCCCCGGCCCAGAGCCTCCTGCAGCGGGTGCAGCTCCCTGGCCCAGAGCCTCCTCCAGCGGGTCCAGCTCCCTGGCCCAGAGCCTCCTGCAGAGGGTGCAGCTCTCCCGGCCCAGAGCCTCCTGCAGCGGGTGCAGCTCTCCCGGCCCAGAGCCTCCTGCAGAGGGTGCGGCTCCCCCGGCCCAGAGCCTCCTGCAGCAGGTGCAGCTCTCCCGGCCCAGAGCCTCCTGCAGCGGGTCCAGCTCCCTGGCCCAGAGCCTCCTGCAGCGGGTAAGGCTCCCTGGCCCAGAGCCTCCTGCAGCAGGTGCAGCTCCCTGGCCCAGAGCCTCCTGCAGAGGGTGCGGCTCTCCCGGCCCAGAGCCTCCTGCAGCGGGTCCAGCTCCCTGGCCCAGAGCCTGCTGCAGCGGGTGCGGCTCCCCCGGCCCAGAGCCTCCTGCAGCGGGTGCAGCTCCCTGGCCGCAGGCTGTGGCCACCGGGGGTGCTTGGACCTCAGTATCTGTTTACTGCCAGTGGCATCCGTTTTCCTTGGCGTGTGTGTGCGTGTGTGTGCATACCTTTCACATGTGTACTCATAGGTGCAGACATACACACTGGATGTCTTAATTTATACCTTGCACATTTCAGGTGGGTGTGTGCCCTTCACACGCGAGCACACACATGCACACACACGTAGAACTTTGTGCACACGTGCATGCGCTGCACACCTTAATTTACACTGGCACATTCCAGGTGCGTGCATGCACATGCCTTCCACACACATGTACACACATGTACACATGTATACCCACATACACACGTATGAAGTGCACACTAATTTTCAGCTGGCACATTTCAGGGGTGTGTGTGCATACCTTCCACAAATGCACACACATGACACATATGCACACATGCACCTCATGCCTTCATTTGCAGCTGGCACACCTCAGGGCTGTGTGTGCAGTCATGCACACATGTATACACTGGGTTACACGCCTTCATTTGCAGCTGGCACACCTCAGGTCTGTGTGTGCAGTCATGCACACATGTATACACTGGATTACACGCCTTCATTTGCACCTGGCACACCTCAGGGCTGTGTGTGCAGTCATGCACACATGTATACACTGGGTTACACGCCTTCATTTGCACCTGGCACATGTCAGGCTCTGGAAGGAGCTCCACCTGCCAAGACCACAGGCAGCACCGCAGCGTCTCCTTCGGCTGCTTCGGGACGCGCTCTCCTCTCCCCGTGGTGGCTGAGTAGAGTCAGCGGGTTGCCGTTGCAGAATGTGATTGCAGCGGCTGGGTACAAAGTGCATAAACACAGCTGGCAGCCCTTCCTGCGGCAGCAGCACGGAGCCCGGCGGGGAAGTGAGAGATCATCTCCTTGCGCACAGGCCGCGAGGTCTGGTAACTGAAGGAGAAAAGCGCAGGCCCCGTGAGAAGAAGAAGAGAAAGTGCGCCCATGAGCCCGGGCACCAGGCCCCGGAATGAAATGACACTTTGCTGCTCTCGGGAAACTCAAACCTCCCACCCTCGCGCCCTTGGTGCCTGCCCATTTAGTTACAGTGCGAGTGGAAACTCACCCCAACAGGACGAGAGGGACCTTTCTCTGACCCACCCGTCAGGCTCACTCCCCCGGGAGGATCCTCTTCCCTGAGGATGTTCTGAGAGGATGGCACTCGCTCGGCAACGTCACAGCTCAGCCCAGCGCTGCTGAAGCACCGTGGTTGGCTTAGGCTCTGCACACACATGTGGAAGGCACAGCATCTGCAAAAATACACGGCATCCACATGGAAGACAGAATCCACAGAGAAGACACGGAGTCCACGGAGAAGACACGGTGCCCACGGAGAAGACACGGAGCCCACGGAGAAGACACGGAGTCCACGGAGAAGACACGGTGCCCACGGAGAAGACACGGAGCCCACGGAGAATGCACGGAGTCCACAGAGAAGACACGGAGTCCACAGAGAAGACACGAGTCCATGGAGAAGGCACGGAGTCCACGGAGAAGACACGGAGTCCACAGAGAAGACACGAGTCCATGGAGAAGGCACGGAGTCCACGGAGAAGACACGGTGTCTGCATGGAAGAGACCGTCCACTCTGTTCCGAGCCTCGGCGAATGGACCGACACGAGTGCTGTCCATTTGGAATGCAAAGCATCCCTACCTCACACCGAATCACAGTAACTTCCGGACAGATCCGCTACCGAAAATAAAATAGAAAAAACATTTGAATGGATATTTAGAATCACGTTTGTATAACTTTGGTGTGAGGAGATTTCTTACAACAAAATATTCAAGATATATTGAGACTTTGGAATGCAGATACATTCGACTCCACAAAACCTTGGGAGGGCTGTTTGTCAAACAATTCTCTACACGTTCGCTCGAAGGAGAAACCAGGGCTCAGAAATTGGTTGGTAACCTTTCTGAGCACAAGGCATTAATCTCCGCAGGAAACCGGGAGTGCCCACCAGGGAACAGACAGAACGCGATAGAGTGTAAGGAGAAGGCGACCTGAGAGACAGATGTTAAAGGCCTCACACTCGCTTTCCTGCGTCAGTGGCCGTACCCTGTAGAGAGCTCCTGGGGAGGCACATGGGCATGGCTTTCATTACCGTCCGCTGAAGCCAGCGGCGTCGGCAAAGCCATGTCCTTTGCCAAAAGGCAGGAGTGCTGTCAGCTTGACCTTCAGCCCAGGTGCCAGGGGGTGGGTTTGTTATTTAGATTCAGCCAAGCACCAGGAGTGAAAGGCCTCCACTGGGGCCCACCAAGAATGCGCAGAATCCCCTTTGTCTTGACTTTCAGTAGAACGCCCTGGTATTTGGGGTATAAAAGAAACACGCTGTATTGGCTGGGGTCCCTGTCTCTCCATCAGAGGGCAGCGTTCCCACCGGCCCCAGCTTTCCCTTCCATCTCCGTGTCTGTCTCTTCCTTTCATTTTCTCACGCCCCAGCCGCCCCGACTCAGGAACCGACGGCTCTCTAGCCGCTGGACGCGGAGGAGAGAGAAACACTCACACCTGTTTGCCTCGCTGTCGTGCGCCCGCCGGACAGGCAGCCCTTACAACAATCGCCGGAGAGGAGGCGGGTGACAGGCTTTCCCAGCGCCGACGGGAGCACGAGGAAGGCACCCCTTCTGCCGAGACCCCGCGGATGTGGGGGGACCTCCCTGTGACGCGGGACCTCGCGCTTCAGAGCAAGGGCTCACATCTGGGGCTGCAGCTTGTACCCCCAAAACCGAGCCAAGGCTGGGGTGGAGGCAGGCCATGTGACAGCCCACGTCTCCCGTGCTCCCAATGACCCCGCGACAGAGGCGTGCCCCCCCCCCCCCACGGCCGCAGAGGGCTCCCCGGTCCCATCAGCGGCCTCTCCCTGTGAGGCCGAGGAGGCTCAGCCCAGAGCCGCCGCTGAAAACCTTCCGGCCTCAGGGGGTGAGGACCTTCCTAGCCCGAGAGGGGGTGCCCAGGCTGCTCCCCAGAATACCCCCCGCCCTGCGCCTTCACGCCCTCCTGGGAGGCTCCTAACCGCCACGCAGGCCACAGCCGATTCCGTCGCTGGGCCAGACGGGCAGCCTGGCATCCGCAGCCGGAGCCCAGGGGGGCCCAGTCACATGGGCGGAGCCGTATCCCCGACGCCACGGGCTTCCCGACACGAAGCTCCACGTGGCTGCACGGTGGCCTGAGGGTGTGGGAATCCCTAAAGAGTCACTGAAACGTGCGTTCCTGACGCGCGTGGAGAGAAGAGCGGTATCCCCTGTGCACGGTGCCGCCGATGAGGACGTGATGACGCGCTCCCAGACCCACCTGCCGGGCGCGGCCATGCCAACACGTGGGAGGGTGACAGACGGGTTCTTATGGAAACATTTTACCTAAGACTCCCCTCCCCTCGGCTCTGAGCCGCCTGTCTTCCCGACCACGCAGACCACCTCCCCCAACCCCCATCCGTACACACACAGAAATATCGGTGAGTACAGCTTCGGGGCCTGGGAATGCCCAGAGGAGGGCGGGATGCACACGCCGAGGCCAGCGTGGGGACGGGGGGTGAGTGGGGATGGAGTCTGCCTCCCCAGGGGCCCCCCCGCATCCGGGAGCGTGGCCCCCAGAACTGGTCCTGGAGAAGGAGGCGGGTCCGGTCTCGGCTTTGCGAATCACCCACCACGTTCCTCACCCCACAGGGGCTGCCCGGGGCCACCCCGTACGACAGAACCTTAGGGGGCACGGCCAGGGCCCGGCAGGTCACACGGCCCCAGGCGAGCCCGGCCTGGAAGCAGGTGGCCCTCCCGCTCCCTGCCGGCCCCGCACGCTCAGGCGGGGGACTGCCCGCCCTGCAGAAGCTCCTGGGCCTCAGCGGGCGGTGGCTGTGGTGCCCCCTCCCCAGGCACCTCTCCCGCCCCCTCGCTCCTGCCTTGCGGGCGGGGGGGGGGGTAGCGGGGGGCAGCGCTGGGATCAGTTGCCGCGACCTCCAGGCTCCGTGCTCATGGAGACGCCTGGTGGGACCAGCAGCCGAGCAGACGGTGAGCGATGGCCCTGCCAGGCCATGGGGATGCACCTGACACCCAGGCCCCCTCCTGCTTCCGCCCCATCCACCCCTCCCCCTGGAGTGCCTCCTGCCCTGAGGACGTGGACGTGGACGTGGACGTGGACGGGGTGTGTGGTCAGCGTGCCCCTCCCCCACGCAGACCCTCCTGGCCGCCTGCGGATGCTCTGGGCGCCCCCCACCCCCCGTCCCTCCCGCCCTCCCCAGCCCGACAGGCGCTGTCTGCACGGCTGACACCTGGGCGCGGCGGTAATTCCACTTTCCAAGCGGCTCACCTCCCGATTGATTTCTCCGCCGCCCGGCTTTCCCCCCAAATTGAAAGGGTTTTACACAATTGACAGCGGATAAAAATAGGCCTCGCCGAGCGGTTTTCCTTCTGGAGGGAAAGGCACCTCCATCCCGACGCACCCGCTGGCTCCCGCGGGGAGAGGGTGAGCGTTTCTCCTCGGGCCCCAGGGGCACCCGGGGCCCAAGTCCACGGCTCAGAGCCGCCCTGGTCCTTGCAGGGAGCTTGGGGGCGGCTGCGGCCTGGTCCTCCTGGGGGGCTGAGCGAGGGAGTGCGGTGGCCTCACCTTTTATTTCATTTTTTAAAATATATTTTTATTGATTTCAGAAAGAGGGAGGGAGAGAGAGATAGAAACACCCATGATGAGAGAGGATCATGGATCGGCTGCCTCGTGCACGCCCCCCACTGGGGATGGAGCCCGCCACCCGGGCCTGTGCCCTGACTGGGACTCGAACCCTGACCTCCTGGTTCCTAGGTCGATGCTCAGCCACGGAGCCACGCCAGCCGGGCAAGGTGGCCTCACCTTTTAGGCAAACGCACCCCAGCCCTCGGGTGACCCCATCTTCTTGGGGTTCGGCCGGACCCCATTGCCTGTTTCCCACAAGGGCCAGGGGTCGGGCGCGTCTCCAGGGACGCAGGGAATTCTCGGTCCCTCCGCCAGGCAGCCTGGGGGCTGGGGGTCAGACAGGAGGCAAGCATGTGGGGAGCCTTGTCCCCAAAGTCCCCACAGCACGTTTGACAAACGGGGCTCCCGGAGCCCAGGTCCTCTGCCCAAGGTCACAGCCCAGGACGCGGAGGAGCCGGAGCCGGGCCCCCCGGGCTGCCTGATGCAGACGCCGCCTCCTCTCGGCCGCAGACGAACTTTCCGAAGCCGAAGCCGCCAGCCAGGAAGCGGCCCTCGCTCAGAGCCCCTTCAGATAGGACCTGCCTCCCCCACAGCCCGGGCGGCGGGCTCGTGATGAGACGTGCGATAGCCCTCGCCTGCCTGCCCGGCTCTCCAATTAGCCTCCCCGGCGGCGGTATCTGCCTCAGACGAGGATCCCCAACGTTAGGAATGGAAGGGAGGAGGCCGCCCTAATCTCCGAGTCGCCAGATAAAAGCTGCGCCCTGTTTACTGGGATTAGAGGCTTCTGACCTTGAGCGGGAGGCGCCGTTTTCCGAGTCCACGTTCGATTGTTGTCTTTCAAAGAAAACGGCGCCTGGAACTGTATCAAGGCCCCACCGAGGGCCGGCGGCACCGAGGCCGGCAGATCCCAGCCACTTGTTAAAGGAAAAGGACTTATTTCAAATGTGGCTGCAGCCCGAGAACCAGCCAGAGCCTGCGGTGCCCGCCCCTCCCCGCCGGCCGGGCCGACCCGGCACAGGGCTGAGCAATAATCGCAGGCTCAGGGGGCTAATTATTTGTGAGTAAAATCAAAGGAATCAGGTCACTGAGCAGCAGACAGACTGTCTGAGGTCCCGCCCGACCACGGGGAGAGTCCGACTCCCAGGCTGCCTGACGAGTAGGGTGTCCGCTCGCGGCTGACGCGCCGAGGTCTGGAGAGGGAGGTGGGGAAGCAGGGCCCGCGGGGAGATGCCAGGGGCAGGTGGGACGACACAGGTCCCGGGGACGGATGCGTTCCCCGCCTTCAGCCTGAGCCTGGGCTGCGGGCCAGCACCCACAGGCTCACCCAGCAGCCGGCGGTGCATTACCTGCCAGACGCCTCCCGGAAGCCTGCAGGGCTCGGCTTAGGGGCCCCCCTCCCACCCACATCCCCGGGCAGATGGCGTCTCCCTGTGACCGGGTCTGGGGGGCGGGGGTTGGCACAGTGAGGGCGGCCCTGCCCGGCAGGCCCAGGAGCCCGGGAGCTGAGGGCGCACCTCCCACCACCTGCCCAGGTGAGGGCCCATGGGAGCCCGCAGAGCCCCAGGCGCTGTGTTCTGGCTCCGGGTGCGGGAGAAACCGCCCCGCCCACCGGGAAGTCGGTCTCCTGTCGCGTTTCTCACTCGCCCACCGGCTGCCTCCTGCGCACCCCCCGCTGGGGACCGAGCCTGCAACCCGGGCAGGTGCCCTGACCAGGATCGGACCTCACCTCCTGGTTCACAGGTCGACATGCGACCACGGAGCCACGCCGGCCGGGCTGCGTCTGTTTCTAAAAAGTGACTCCTGACCCTTCCTGCAGGCGCGGAGGAGGCGGTGAGCACGACGCCCTCATCCGAGATGGGCTCCTCCTGGTGGGGTCACGACCCCCAGCCACTGAGGCCGTGGAGAATGCCTGGGGCAGGTCCCCCCCAAAGGGCGGCGGCGTTTCCAGCCTCCTCTCTCCAAAGAAGCCGGTTTACATGGTGGCCCCTCAGAGAGCAGCGGCTGCGGCGCTGACTGCGGGGGAGGGAAGGCATGCGGATCTGGGGGGGGGGGCGGCCAGGCCCTCAGAGGAGCCACGTATGTTCCACCCTCGCCCCAAGCCCGGCGCAGGCTCCGTTGTCTGTCCGTCCCGCCGGGCGCGCCTGGAGGAGGAACGCCGGCGGCCGGGAGCGGAATGTGATTAGGCCGCGGCCGGGGAGCGGTAAGTGGATTTGGAAGGTCGTGTTGGCGCTGAAACGCGTGCTGTGTGTGCGAACATCCATCGGCTCCAAATTGGCTTGGATGCCGCCCGCTCCCTAACCAGATTGGGCTTCATGACGTCGCCCTTCCCGGCTGGGGCTCGGCCCCCCTCCCGGCCGCGGCTGGCGGCTGGCAGAGGCTCTGGGTGCCTCGGCTCCTGGGCAGGCTTGTGGTGGGGGGGGCAGAGGCCACCCCACGGTCCACGCTGGTCGGGGGGCGCTTTGGCCCCAAGTGTGTGCACTGTCAGCAAACAGCCAGTGTGTTGGGGGGGAGGGTGCTGAGCGGGTGGGGTGTTGCCCACATCTGCCCTCCCCCTCCCCTCCCCTCTCTCCTCCCCCTCCCTTCCCCCTCCCCCCCTCCCCCTCCTCCTTCCCCTCCTCCCTCTCCCTGCTTTGCAGCGTGCTGTGCTGGAGTCCCCGCTGGGGGCCCCCTGGTTCTGGGACCCAGCAGTGAGCAGGGAGACAAAGCCTGGCCTCCTCTCGGAGGCTCCATTTGAGAGGACGGGGGACTGAGCAGACCTGAGGGGAGGGGCCCTGGAGACGGTGGTGCAGGCCTGGAGGGGGGGGCGCGGGACAGGGAGGAGGGGGCAGAATTCCGGACCAGGAGGCCAGGGGCTTCCCAGAGAGTCATGTGCCCGCGGAGGAGGGAGTGAAGGCGTAAACCCCGAGGCAAGACGCCGGTGCAGAGCAGTGCAAAGGCCCTGGGGCACGTCCGGGGTCCAGTGCCCTGGGGGGGGAGGCGGGAGGGGGGACACATTTTGGTGACGCGCCTCCGTGGAATGGTGGGAAAGGAGAGTGGTCGTTGACGGCAAGGAGCCCTCGGGGTTTACCGGCTCCGTTTTCTTCGGGTGAGAACCCGATTACGTACACGCACGGCCTCCCCCTCCAGCAGCAGGAGCCGGATCTGGACGCCGGCCGGCACCAGGTGCCGTCATTCCTACTCCCGTGCGGAGGCCGGAGGAGGAGGGTGCCAGGCTCTTCCATGTCCTTCCCGCGAGAACCCGCTTTGGAAATGTGTCTCTAACGGCTGAGGACGCCCCGGCCGCGCACCCGCCACCCGGCGGAGGCCAGCTCGGTAACCGCTCAGCGCGAACCCAGGCTGGGCACCGGCGAGGAGGCGCGTCCCACCCACGGGCACGGTCTGGAGACGCGGGGAGGCTGAGGGGCTCGCCCAGTCAATGAACCAACACGACTTCCAGGAAGTAAACGCAAAAACATAAAATAAAATAAAATAAAATAAAATAAAATAAAATAAAATAAAATAAAATAAAAAGCGCTATGACATTCAGGGCTGGCTTGCATGTCAGCTTTTAACAAGCCCATAGCATTGCACCTGTGTTTCTAGAGTTGGGCAAGTTGATGGCAAAGTTTATTGGGAAAAAAACCAAGGAGCCAAGACAACACTGGGATGAGACGGTGGGGGCGGCCTCGGTGTCTCTACGGCCACAAGGAGGTGTCGGTGGGGAGCAGGCGAGCGAAGGGGCGGGAAACCCAGAAAGAGGCCCCGCGGCTCCTGAAACGGGCGTGGGCAGCGGAGACCCCTCATGTCGGGGGGACGGGCTTTTCTGCGTGGAGAGCATCGCGGAAGCGGCAGCCACGCCGCACGTATTTGAGGATAAATTCAAGAGGGTTGGGACAAATGACGGGTGAGGAGCGACCGCGGCTCTGCCCTGGAGGCGACTTCGTATAAAAATGAAAACCCTGTGAGCGAAGACCAGCTACGCCACGTGAAAGGCAGCCTGGCCGCGGGGCGCCCACGGCTTAGCGCACAGAGGCCCGCCCCAGCCCAGGGCAGCCCCTAAAATAATGAAAAATCCATTGGAATCAGGAGCTGGCGCCGCGAACACGGCACACAGACTCACAGGGACCCGGGCAGGACGCTCAGTCCTCCTCCGGCGACAGAGGGGCCAGCAGAGCCGCGCCTGTCGCCTGCCCCAGGAAACTGTGAAAATAACAGAGTGACGGGTAGGCGGGGCCAGCGGAGCCTACAGCTCCTTCTTTGAAATCCTCATAAAACCCTGACGGGTGTGGCTCAGTGGATAGAGCGTCGGCCTGCGGACTGAAGGGTCCCGGGTTCGATTCCGGTCAGGGGCATGGACCTGGGTTGGGGGCACATCCCCAGTGGGAGATGTGCAGGAGGCGGCTGGTCGATGTTTCTCTCTCATCGATGTTTCTAACTCTCTATCCCTCTCCCTTCCTCTCTGTAAAAAAATCAATAAAATATATTTTAAAAAAACAAAAACCAAAAAAACCCCAACGTGGTAAATCTAAAAGAGAACTAGAATCGTGGTCATATTTTCAATTTTTATTTTGTTAATCCTCACCCGAGGATATTTTTCCATATTTTTAAAAAATATATAGTTCTTTATTGATTTCAGAGAGGAAGGGAGAGGGAGAGAGAGAGAAACATCAATGATGAGAGAGAATCATGGATTGGCTGCCTCCTGCACGCCCCCGACTGGAGATGGAGCCCACAACCCAGCCATGTGCCCTTGGCCGGAATCGAACCCGGGACCCTTCAGTCTGCAGGCCGACGCTCTACCCACCGAACTCACCGGCCAGGGCGAGAACTAGAATAACTACAAGAAAATAGTGTGAACACGTATTGATCGGCGTTAAAAGCTGCACGAAGGCGGCGTGCACTCAGGAAAATGAAAATGAGAAAAATTATCTGAAAAGACATGAAGGGACTGTGAGGGGGGAAATGATGGCCCAGAAACTCAGAGCCGCCAGGGCAGCCGCTCGCGGGCACGGCGCCAGGCGGGAGCGGGGCCCGGCCGGCCCTCGGCCTCCCCGGCAGAAGCTGCCGGAACTGCCAGGGGCGACGGGGAGCCGATTCGCAGGCGCCGGAGAAGCAACAGCCGCAACCCACAGAGTTTCCATCAGAAACGGGATTTTCTCAGCGCTGGGACCTGACACACGAGCCGGTGACGGCGGGAATGACACGGCGGCTCTGGGCGAACCCCCAGTGCGATCCATACACGAATCACCCGCCTCGCTTCCCACCGTTTTAGGAGATCAGTAATGAGACGCGCCGGCGTGACCCTGCTGATGGAGGCGCCGGGAGCCGCACAAACGCCCTAATTGATATTGAAAGTCAGCAGCCTTTCCACAGCCCGAAGCCGGGCGTTCGATCGCACCCCGTCCGTCCGCGGCTTCTCGGTAAATTCCAAGCGTTTGTTCCCACACCCGGCAGGCGGTCCCGCTTCCGCCTTCGTCCCAGACGCCAGGCACCGGGACCCGGCTCCCCTCCGCCCCGGGACCGGGTGCTGGGGCGGGAAAGAGGCTCCCGGGGAAACGGAGGAAGGGACGAGCCAGAAGCGGGACTCAGGCCACAGCAAGGCCAGGGCCGTGGCCCACGGCCGAGGAGCTGGGCCTCGTGAGGGAAGAGCTTCTAAACCACTTCCCTGTGGCCCGGCCGCGTGGCTCCGTGGCCGAGCAGCGACCTAGGAACCAGGAGGTCACGGCTCGATTCCCGGTCAGGGCACAGGCCCGGGTGGCGGGCTCCATCCCCAGTTGGGGGCGTGCAGGCGGCAGCCGGTCCATGGTTCTCTCTCATCAGTGATGTTTCTCTCTCCCTCTCCCTTCCTCTCTGACATCAATAAAAAGCACATTTTAAAAATAAAGGATACAACAAGTAAAGAATAATAATACAGGAATAAACTCACAGCCGCCGGCCTCCTTTGCCGCCGCTGGAAGCAGGAGGTGGAACTTGGCAAACCCGACATGAAAACGGAGACCTGGGCAGACGGCTCCCACCCCGGGGGCCAGGGAGCCTGTGTGACGCGGGCTCCGCGGACGGGGCGAAACGGAAAGACAGCGGGAGGGCGGTTTCGAGGCCTTCACGGCCTACGGGGGGGAAACGAAGACAGAAACCGCCACAAGCGACGAAGGACAGTGAGGCGCACGCCTAAGTCACACGGAGGACGCGGGTGCGAGCGCAGACGTTTGTCAACACGAAGATGAAAATCTCCGACAGCGATGGCATCGCCGGAAACAGCAGAGCAGGTGCCTGCCGTCCGAGTGAAGGCGGAGGTCGGTGCCCACGCTGGAAAGGGTTGTGCAGAAGGAGAACGAGAAGGCGGGCTTCACAGGGAGACAGGAGCCGGCGAAGAGAGAGACCGGATCTCCCCGCGGGGATGGACGGGGCGAGGGAGCCCGTGTCTGACCCACCAGGCAGCCAGCCGCTGGGGGACCGGGGCCGGGACAGCTCACAGGGTGGGGAACAACCACCCCAATTTATGTCTTTTTAAAAAATATATGTTTATTGATGTCAGAGAGAGAGGGAAGGAGAGATGGAAACATCCATGATGAAAGAGAATCAGGGAGCGGCTGCCTCCTGCACGCCCCCCGCTGGGGATGGAGCCCGCAACCCGGGCCTGTGCCCTGAGCGGGAATGGAACCCTGACCTCCTGGTTCCTAGGTCGGCGCTCAACCACGGAGCCTCGCCGGCCGGGCTGGGCTGCACATAATCCAACTTAAAACCCGCATCCTCTGCCCCAGGTGCCGCGTCTGGGGCAGCCTCGAACCGTGAGCCGGGACAGCTGCCAACGCCGCTGCGGCCGCCAGAGCGCGGCCACGTCACGGGAGGCGCTGGCTGCGCGCCGGCGGAGAGGACAGGGCTGGTGGCTGCCGGTGCGTCTACGCCGGGCCTTCGGGCCGCCACACGGAGGGGCAGCCTGTGCGGACGGAGGGATCTCAGGAAATAACGTTGACGTGAAAAGCGAGAGCAGCCCCAACATAAAGCAGGTCCGTGTCCTGCAGGTCCCAGCGGACGGGCCGCAGTCCACGTGTGCGCCTGCCTCACCTGCAGGCCGGCGGAGGGAGGGGCTCCTAGATCCGTGCGGTCACCTGGTGACCTCAGGGGAGGGGAGAGGCAAGGACGGGGGATTCCCTCCCCCCCGCCTCCCCGCACCCCTGTCCCCCACTGCGTGGGCCTCCTGGGGGTGTCCGCCCCCGGACTGAGCAGCCAGGGACCTGCCTGCGGTCACAGCGATGCTGCCGGAGGGGGCGCAGCGTGGAGAGGGGGGCTCCACCCCCGGCCCCAGCAAGACGCCATTCACGGCCCAGGAGGGGCCTGGCATGGCCGTGGGTCTCTGGGTCCCGACAAAGGCCTCCCTCTCAGCCGGGCTGTCGGCCTGATGGATGGCGGCGACGGGAGAGAATTAAAGCTGCAGGTTCTGGCCGCGTGAGCGTGAGCGTGCGAGCGCCTCCCCGCCGGGGAAGAGGATGGATGGAGCCATCCCCACACCTCCCTGGCGCCCCCCCCGCCCCCCCCCGCCGTGGCCTGCGGGTGCCTCTCCCCCACGGCTTCATACAATCCTCCTTCACACCTGTTTACTGCGGGCTGTGATTTTCCCCAGGCTGGGGGCTCCCAGAAGACAGGCTCAGGCTCCTCCGTGGCCTCACGTGCAGAACACGCCACGCAAATGCCAGGGCTCGTCTGTAGCGTGAACGAATGAACAGGTGGATGAGTGAGAGTTTATGGGGAAGGGCTGGCGGTGGGCACCCACATGCTAGCGTGGTCCTCTGTGGCCGTAGGCTCACAAGAGACCCTGGTTGGTCTCTGTCTGATTCGTCCAGCAGACGTTACTCCTCCAAACGGAAAACAAAATTCAGTTTGTCAACAAGTTAAGGTATTTTCAGTATTTTAAAAAGAAATGTCTAGATCCACCAGCAAGTGTCTGGGACCGTGCGCTTCCTTGGGAGTCTGTTCCGGCCCCTCTCACCGGCTTTCCCGGCAGTGGTGCCGAGCTCGGGGCGGCCTGGTGTGTTGGGAGAGCGGGCCTTTGGGTGCTGAGAGGCGCACCCTGCACCTGGTCTCCGATGGGTCTGGGCCGTGAAGCCCGCAGAGGCCCAGTGGTCAGGGGAGGTGCAAGCACAGAGCGGGGGAGTCTGTCCCCAGGAGGCAGGGAGGATGGAAAGGGGCCTGTCCTGGAGGCCCTGTGACCAACCGGCTGTGGAGTTAGCCCACAGCCAGACCCTTGGCCGGCACACATAGGGCATCATCGGGAAACAGTGGGACAGTGACGGTGATGGTGGTGATGGTGACGGTGATGGTGGTGATGATGGTGAGATGGTGATGATGGTGGTGAGAGTGGTGATGGTGATGGTGATGAGGGTGATGATGATTATGGTGGTGGTGATGAGGATGGGAATGTTGGTGGTGATAATGATGGTGATGGTGGTGATGATAGTGGGGGTGATGGTGGTAGGAATGTTGGTGATGGTGATGATGATGGTGATGATGATGGTGATGGTGATGGTGATGATCGTGATGGTGATGGTGGTGATGAGGATGAGGATGGTGATGATGGTGGTGATGGTGGTGGTGATGAGGGTGATGATGATTATGGTGGTGATGGTGGTGATGATAGTGGGGGTGATGGTGGTAGGGATGTTGGTGATGGTGATGATGGTGATGGTGATGGTGGTGAGGATGGGATGGTGGTGATGGTGACGATAAAATAACATTTCCGATAAGCTGTGCTTCACACCCATCACCTCCCCTCGCTCTCACCGCTCCCTTCTTAACCATTGCGTGTAGATCAGTAACAGGAACAGAACAATAGCGTCAGGGCCGCTGTCTAAGGGGTTGACATTGTCAGGAACAGCCTGGCCCGCCTCCCTTTTCACACCACACTCTGCTTCTCACTGCGGACATGAGCTGCACTTGGTCAGGCCCTGCTGTGGGGGCGGGGGTGGGGCGACCACCCTGGGAGCTCCGGTCCTTGGGTCCCTCCTCCCCGACCCTCCTGTGCCTCCTCCCTGGGCATCTCTGAGGTGCGCTCTGCCTTCCCGGCCCAGCAGGGTCCCAGCGCAAAGGGGGCCGGGGCCCCGTGGACTCACAGACAGAGTGGGAGCGAAGCCGGGGAGACAGGGCCTCAGGGTTCCCCACAGGCCAGGGCTCAGCCTGGGGACCCCCAGCTGCAGGGGAGAGCAGACATCCCCGGGAAATGCACCCCGAGACGGCGTCCTGGACACCTGGGGAGTGCGCTTGGTATGTCTCATCACACACACCACACTCACCACACTCACACACATGCACACAGATGCCACACTCACACCCCACACCCATACAAATACACACACTCACACACACCACACTCACCACACTCACACACAGGCACACACAGGCACACACATGCCACACTCACACCCCTCACCCATACAAATACACTCACACACACCACACACATCACACTCACACACATGCCACACTCACACCCCACACTCATACAAATACACACACTCACACACACCACACTCACACACATGCACACACATGCCACACACACACCCCACACCCATACAAATACACACACTCACACACACCACACACACACCACACACATCACACTCACCACACTCACCACACTCACACACACCACACTCACACACATGCACACACGTGCCACACTCACACTCCACACTCATACAAGTACACACACTCACACACATGCACACACTCAGACACACCACACTTGCACACACACATGCGTGCACACACCCCTACCCTCACACGCTCCATTTTGTGTTTAATTCCACGTCCTTCTGCGTGGTCACGGCCTGTGGTGTGTGATGTGCAGCGTGTGGCACGCCCGGGCCTCACCTGTGCTCCCCGCACTCGCCCCGGCCACGCTCCCCGTCTGCCTTGCTCCCCGGGGGTGAGCGTTCTGTGTGTTTTCGTCTAAATGTGCGTTTCGATGGCTCCTCGCGAGCAGCCGCCGCTCACGCCTCCCGGGAACCAGCAGACGCCGTTCCGTTCGATCCGCACCCCGTGCCGCCTTGGGTGCTGCCTGAGGTGAGAGCGCGTCTCCCTGCGCAGCGCCCGTGACGTCGCGTCCTGCCCGCACTGGCTTTGGCCGTCGGGGACGCTCCGGTCGGTGCCCATCGTGTGCTCGGTCTGGTTTTCGCTCACGTTCTAACGGGCCCTGACGTTACACGTTTGCTGAAATGTGGCCGTTGTTTCTGTTCTGGCTTCTTCGCGGCTCGTTTTCTTTAAAAGCATCTGGTTCAGCCACAGGTTAGACAAACACTTTCTTCTAAGATTGTCCCTTTTACCTTTTGGTATTTTAACCCCTGAGCCACCCGCTCTCGCCCACCCCGCTGGGAAAGCACCCTCCCCCCACCCTCCGGTTTCTCCCTGAGACCCCCCGGGCGTACACGACACTTGGCGAGCCAGCGTGTCAGCGCACACACGCCACGTACCAGCGTCTTCGACGGCAGCTGAAACTCTCCCTGATAGTTTCTGGTTATGACTTTGGAAAAAGTGCTTCCCCCCCCAGTTGTCTTAATTATTTTTCTAATAACAACAACCTCCACTCACTGGATGGGCGCCTGGGGCCCCCGAGAAGCGGGTCTCCCTGGCGGGAGCGGGGGGGGGGGTGGTTTCCTGGGCTCTCCCTGGCCCGCCCCCCAGATTCTCGGGAACGAGGGACAGAATTGCCGTTCCCGCGGACACGGCAGCGGACGCGGCCTTTGCGTCTCTCCGGTCTCCCTGTCCCCGTTTCTCACGCTTAAGGAGAGAGCAGCCCACGCGCTGGAGCGAACCTCCCCTCCGCGGTCCCCGAATGACGGGAAGTGCTCCCGCGACGGGCCCTGTTCTTGGCTGATTGTGGAAAATGGACCCGCGGAGGCAATGAAACCGGGCTCCTGCCGGCCCACGGCTGAGCACGGCCGGTTCTGAGAAGCCGGCTCCTCAGGGCCCGGAGGACGGCTGGACTGAGCCCTGGGCCCCCCCACCCCCACCCCGTCTTCATAACCGCGGCCTCGGCCCAACGAGTCAGCTCAATACCAGGCAGTTTCACGCGTCCTCTCCACCTGCTCCAGGTAACGGGGGGGGGGGGGGGAGAAGAGGGGGTGCCGAGCGGGAACGGCCTGCGTCCTGGCGCATGGGGTCCCCGGGAAGACGGTGGCGAGGGTTCGCTGTGGGACGTGAGGCCCGAGCTCACTCTCCGAGCTGCTGGTGCCTCGCCGCCGCCCTGTGTCCGGGTGCTGCTTGTGCGCGAGCCCGTTGCTGGGGCGGAGGCTATGTGCGAGCCGGGGAGGCCGGGCAGGGTCGGGTTGGAGGCCCAGCGGCTCCCAGCCTGGCCGGGGACAGGTGCACAAGGGCCGCGATGTCCGTTCAGGGCAGGGTCTGAAACGAGAAGAGGAGACGGAAGGTCTGAGTGGGCCAGAGCAGGTGGTGCGTGGAGAGTGGCACGACGAACCTGCTGGGAGCCAAGGGGGTGCTTCCAGGACGCGGGCCGCAAGGCTTCCAGAAACGTCTGTGAGGCGGTGGCTGGACCGCAACTCCCTCGCCTGAGCCTGTGTCACCAGCCACAGGTCACGCTCGTCTGGGGTTCAGAGGCCGCTGGCCCCCAGCGTGCCCGACAGAGGGGCCCTCCCACCGGCTTCCCCCCCCCCCCGGGAGGGTGGGAGGACGGCAGAGCAGACATGTCTGTGCTGGACAGGCTGGCTGGTCCCTGACCCAGGCCCTCAGCGCAGGACGGGGCAGGGGGGGGGGTGGGCAGGCGGAGGCAGAGCCAGGCACGGACGGCACAAACCCAGCGGGCGGGTCCCCACGACGTCCGAGGAGCTGCCACCAGCGGTCTCGGGCTGGGGGGGCCGGATGGAGGCAGGACACCTCTGGCCTCACATCTGACCTCCCCCCCCTCCTTCCTCTCCCACATGGCACCCTCCTCAGCACAGCCAGGCCAGGAGCTGGGCAGGGGGGGGGGCGGCGGTGTCCCTTCAGAGGGGACAGCTGACCCTGCGGCCGTTCCCGGGGCCGGGGCCGGGCGGGTCGTGAGCAGTTTCCATTTCTCTCCTCTGCTTGTGGACACGGTAACTTGCGTGGGTTGGTGCTCAGTGTCGCAAACCTGGGATGAATCCCACTTGCTGGTGAGGCATAACAGGGCTTGAACATTGTTGAATTCAGTTTGCTGATCTTGTGTATTTTACCTTTTAGTTCATCCGACGTAATTAAAGGCTAATATGCAAATTGTCCACTCAGGAGCTCGACCGACCGGGAGCTCGACCGCCGGCTATGACATGTGCTGACCACCAGGGGGCGACGTGAAATGGCAGAAGGCCCCAGCCAGCAGCCGGAAGGCCCCGATTGGCCCTGATTGCCGGCCAGGCCTGGGGACCCCATCTGTGCATGAATTTCGTGCACCAGGCTCTAGTCTATAATAATAAAAGCATAATATGCTAATTAGACCAGACGTCCTTCCGGATGTCCCAGCTTCTGGGCGAAGCTACAGCGGGCAGGGGCGGAGACCCTTGCACGAATTTCGTGCTTTGGGCCTCTTGTAGTTAATAACACTGTGCTGTATATTTGCTAAGAGTATTGATCTTGAAAGTTCTCATCACAAGAAAAAAATCTCTCTATATAAAAGCCTAAGTGACCGACCAAGCGACAGCCTGTAGCTATGACACACACTGACCACCAGGGGGCAGACACTCACCGCAGGAGCTGATTCCCCCGGTGGTTAGTGCGCTCCCACGGCCAAGCTCCCGTGGCCAGCCAGCCTCCCACGGTCCCTCCCCCCGAGACTGGGTGAGACGGCCCCTATTGGCCCCGATCGCTGGCCAGGCCGAGGGACCCCACCCATGCACAAATTCGTGCACTGGGCCTCTAGTTAAGAAATATTAGTCTGTGCGTTTCATTTCTTGAGCCACCTTTGATGGGAAGGCCACAGTAGCCTAATAAGATGTTTGAGGCATGGAAGGTGTTGTGTAAAATCGGCGTAAACTTTTTCTGTATTTGGTAGAAGTCGCCAGAGAAACTCTCTGAGTGTAGAGATTTCTTTTTCACGAGCTTTCCATGTCAAACCCAGTTTTTACTGCCCACAGGACTACTTAGAGTATCTATTTCCTCTGGGTCATGCTTGGGTCTTTTGCCGTCTCCAGGAGCTGATTGTCTATGTTGTCGGGCCCATGTGAGGGCAGTTGTGTAAGAATCTCCTTCTCACGTGTTTAACGGCTACGGGGTCTGTAGTGACGTCCTCCTTCGACCTCGAAATATTGGCGATTCTGTGCTGCTCTTTCAGTCTCGACAGAGGTGCATCCACCTCGTTAATTTCTTTAAAAGAACCAGTTGTTGCTTCATTGATTTTCCCCATCGCTTGCCTCGTTTCCATTTCACTGGCTTTGGCTCTTACCTATACTGTTTCCTTCTTGTTTGGGGCTCATTTTGCTCTTTTGCTGGACCCGTGAGGTAACAGACGATGAACAGAGAGCGTGCGTCGTTTCCGAGGTGAGCGTTTAGCCCTAGACACCCGCCCTCGGCGCTGACTTCACAGCCTCCCGCGCAATCCGAGACGCGGGGGGTCGGCTCTTAGCGTTTACATTTCCGTGGAGAGCTGCCCTCCCACCTGCGGGCGAAGCAGAGCGGGCTGTGTAATTTCCATGCGTTTAAAGACTTTTTGGCCATTGATTTCCAGTTTGATTTCTTTATGGTCGGAGAGCACGCTGATTGATATCAATACGTTTAAATTTGCTGGGTTTGTCTTATGGCCGGGAGGGGATCGATGCTGATGAATATTCCTCAGCACTTGGACAAGGACGTCTGCTCCTCGCTGTGCCTGTTCTGTGGGTGTCAATTAGGTTCGGATTCCTGATTGTGCCCGTCTGACCTCCTCCGTCCTTGTCGACGCCCTGCCTCGCAGCCCACCACTTGCCGAGAGTCCGATAGGCGAGTCCCCACCCTCCCCGCCAATCCCGCTCTCCTTTCCTCCACGCCACCTGTGTTTATTAAACTTACAGTGAAATAGACATAAGATAAAGTTTGTCATCTTAACCATTTTTAAAATTTAAAAAACATGGTTTTTATTGATTTCAGAGAGAGATAGGGAGAGGGAGGAAGAGAGAGAGAGAGAGAGAAACATTGATGAGAGAGAGAAACATCGATGAGAGAGAATCATTGATCGGCTGCCTCCTGCTCGCCCCTCCCTGACTCTGCAACCTGGGCATGTGCCCTGACCGAGAATTGAACCCGGACCTACTGGTTCATAGGGCAACGCTCAACCACTGAGCCACCAGCCGGGCTGTTGCCCTCACATTAAATGGCATCTCATTGGCTGCTGGACGGTCACTGCGGTTTTAAGTGTCAAATGTAACTTACAGAATCCCCCAGGGCCCGGGTTTCTGCTCTTTCCTCTCTTCCCGGGGATCCCGGTGCCCCCAGGGCCCCCGGCCTGTGACCGCGTTTCTGTGTGAAGAGCTTGCCTCGCCGTCGTCAGGGCAGACCCAGTGCGACCAGCTCGCGTCCTCCTTCACCTGAGACGGTTCCCGCGTCCCCTCGTCCCCGAGGGCAGTTCTGCCCGAGTCGGGAGTCACATCAGCCGGTCTTCAGCCCTCCCCCCCCCTTGGTCAGCGGGGCTCGGCCAGTGGAGCCCGGCCGCTGCCTCCAGGTCCCTGATGTTTCTGAGGGAACAGGGAGCCGGTCAGAGCGGCCGCTGTGCTGAGTGTCACGTGGATCTGATTTTCCACTTTTCAGGAAGCGACACGCAGACCTCGAGAGCCCCTCCTCCTCCTCCTCCTCCTCCTGTGCCCGGGCTCGCACAGCCGGGAGGCGAGGGGGACACGGCACCCCGTCCTGGGCCGTCTGGCCGGGCCGGCGGGGGGCGGCAGGGGGCGGTGAGGCCGGGGCAGCGCTGGCTTCAGGAGGTGGGCCCAGGTGTCCAGCGTGTGAGTCGCAGGCCTGGCTCGGAGCCCGTCGAGGCTCCAGGCCGCCCCTCGAGCCGCCAGCTGCCCATCATGTCGACATCTCACTCTGTCGGCCGCTGGTCTGCGGCAACGGCCACGGATGATGGATGGTCTCCGGCCACGCCCACCGAGGCCGCGAAGGTGAAAAAGTCCATGACAGCCTCGGCTCCGAGTCCCATCAAAGTTCCCTTCATCTCCCCGCGACGGGAAGCGACTCTTGGGGGCGTCCCCAGGATCGGAGAGCGATTCCTCACGGCGGGATGACAGGCCGGGCTGCGCGGGGCCCTGATGGATGGGCTGGAACCTGGCTCCCGCCCCCCCAGCCCAGACAGGGGCGCCTCTGCGTGGTGAGCGCCCCAGCTGTCACTCAGCGCCATTTCCTTTCGGGGGCGGCAGGGGGCCTCGGCTGGATGCCCAGGGCACTGAGGTGCCACCAGAGCCCTCGGACAGGCCCCTCACGTCCGCCCGCATCTCGCCCGCAGGCTGAGGAGCGGAGCCGGTGGCGTTGGAACCGGAGAACGGAGTGTCCGTTGCCTGGGAAACTGCATTGCTGCGCCTTCTCCACACGGCGGTCGGCGGCGTCTTCAGCAAAAGACGTGCAACACAAGCTGGTGACTGTGTGTGCGAGACGGGACCGTCCCTGGAGGAGCCCACGCAGAGCTCACCTCCACCCTCACAGCCACGGCCCTCCCTCCCTCCCACCTTCCCTCCCTCCCACCTTCCCTCCCTCCCTCCCTCCCTCCCTCCCTCCCTCCCTCCCAGGACAGTCCCTCGTCCATCTGGTCTACCCTCCCCAGCCGTCTCCATGGTGGGTGGGCCCAGGCACAAACCTCCCTGGAAGCAGTGACCGCCCTCAGGTCCTGTGCTCAGCCACAGGCTCTGGCTGACGGATGAGGCCCAGGCCCCGACTCTCCACAGGTGCCGCCCAGCGTGTCCACCCGCCAGGGATCCGGGCACACCCTCTGCCCCTTCTGTGCCCCACGCCCTGGGCCCGCCCCAGCCAGCTCTGCAGGGGAACATGTGGCCGTGGGGTGGGGGGTGGGCACCTGCAGGGCCCAGTGCAGGCGAGAACACGGACCCTGGTCAACAGCAGGAGGGAGCCCGCTGAGGGCACGGAGACCCGCGCTGCCCTCCCTCTCCTCTCCCTGCGGCCGCTCTGACCTGCTGCCCGGTGTCATTCCGGGAGAAGAAGCTGAAATCTTGCCTGGAGGCCAGGTTTTCCTGCAGATGGTCTCCACCAGGCTGGCCGAGCCGCCCGCACAGCCCAGGTGCGAGCCCAGCGCGGGTCTGGTTGGGTCAGGGCGGGCCTACCGGGGTCTCCGGGCGTGGGGCAGGCTCCGGGGGCACAGGGGCTCGGGGTTCGGGCGGGTGGGCTCAGGGCTCGGCCGACCGGGGCAAGGACCCGGCCCCAACCCCTCCGGTCCTGGGTGAGCGTCTCAGTGTCCCCCACTGTCCGGCCTCAGGGTCACAGAGCCCACGGGTGAGGGGCTCAGGACGGCCAGCGGGTCCCCGCCGCCGGGGCTGCACGCGATCCAGGTGGCGCATCCACTTAAAGGGCCACACACCTGGGTCCAGTGAACACAGAGGTCACCCCGGCTTCATGGGGACCTGCCGAGTAGAAGTGAGGGGAGCCCCTCCCGCCTGGAGACCCGGCCGCAGCCGCCCTGCGCTGACCTCCCCTCGGCCGGCCTCGCCCCACGTGTGCAGGACCCGGTCCCGGCTGGGCCCCCGGCAGCTGGTCCCCGAGTCCCAGACCCGCCCCCGCCCACAGGCGCTCCCCCATCTCCTCCGTCCCAGTTTCTCAGCTCTGGGGACCGTGGCCATGACGAGGGCGGAGCGGGGAGGTGCGGGGAGCAGCGGTTGGCTCCGCGGGACGCAGCCTCCATCGCTCTCTCCCTTGCAGAGGGCTCCCCGCGTTGGCGATCCTCACGCTCTGATTGCGCGGCTCTATTTGGAGGCGCTCAGCGGGGACAGGACGCCCGGAGGCGCTGGGGGCCTGGCGGGGGCGGCCGGCCTCACTGCCCGCAGCCGGCTCCGAGAGGGAGGTGCAGGTTCCTTCTCAGGGACACGCGCTCCAGGCCGTGTGCCCAGCCGTGTGCCAGCCGTGTGCCCAGCCGTGTGCCCATGTGCTTGCCAGCCGTGTACCTGTTGTCACCAGGGGAGCGCGGGCAGCGGGCGGATGGAGCAGCTCCGACCTGGCCAGGAGTGCGGGTGCAGGGCCTCACGCGGGGCCACCCCCAGGCTCGGAGTCGGGGCGGGTCGTGGGGCAGCTCCGGCTCCGAGGGCGTCCGAGCCTCCGTCCCGTGGGCCAGCCTCACCGTGAGCGGGACGGGCCCCGGGCCTGGGTGTCTCCGCGTGGCTCTTGCCTCCACGCGCTCCTCCCCTCGTGGATGGAGAGGGGAGAGGACACCCCACCTCGGTCTCTGGGCCCTTCCTCAGGGCCAAGGGCAGCCCCGCTCGGGCCCCGGGCTGGGCTGGGCTGGGATCTGGGGGGCCTCCCCACCCCCCGGGCTGGGCTGGGATCTGGGGGCCCCTCCCCGCCTCACAGGCTGGGCTGGGATCTGGGGGGCCTCCCCGGCCCCTGCTGGGCTCTGCCTCCCTCTCTGCCCAACAAATAAGACGTGGGCTCCCAGCTGCTGCCTGCGGTGATTGATGGCCTCATTACCGGGCTCTCGAGAGCCATGGATTTTCCCTACGACTTACATTTGGGGGAAATTGATCACCATTCGCCTTCTCCCCTGATTGGAAGCAGGACGGCTGGTCCCTGCGGCTCCTCCCTCCCCCCCCACCCCGGGTCCCTGGGCTCAGCCCACCGCGGCGCCCACTCCGCCCACAGGAGCCTGTGTCTCAGGGCGGCTGCCCGGCCTGGGCATGCGGGCAGAGGCCAGCCCCTCCCTGCCTGCCCCTGGTCCCCACGGCAGGCGCTTCCTCCGCGGGGCTCTGTCCCCCCCCCCCCCCCACGTCTCTCTCATTCTGGGCCCTGGATCCTCCCGGAACCGCCCCAGCCGGGAGCGGGCAGGCGGGCAGCCCCCCTCAGGCTCCCGGAAGCCTCTCCTCACCGGAGTCCCCGCTCGGCGAATAGAGGAAGAGACGCGCTGCCTCGTGGTCCCACCGGCGATGGCGCTGCTCCCTGGACCGCCGGCCGGGGTTTATTTTTGTTCTTCGATCAACACAGGAGACGCTGAGGCCAGACATCGGGAACCGAGTGTTTACCGTGGGGGGAGCGGCGACTGTGGCCGCCCTGGGGGGTGAGACCCGGCAGCAGCCGGCCCGGTCCGGCCCCTCCTCCCGGCCCAGCAGGCTGTGTGTCCAGCTGCCTCCCTGAGGTGCCCGGGGTCTGCTGAGCGGGGACCACTCCCGGGGCCCCCGGGGCGGCCGAGCGGCGAGGGCCTGGCTGTCTGACCAGGTGGCCGGTGGCAGCAGGGGCCCCCGAACCTGCAGGAGCCAGAGGCCCCTTCTTCCCGTGATGCCCCTGGAAGCTTGGCCGTCCCCACGAGGGGTTCACTGGGGAACTCGGTTCCCAAAGGGAGGCAGAGAGGAGCACACGGTGAGACGGGGCAGGGAGCACGGCTGAGCACGACACACGTGGTTTCCCAGGGCCACATCGGCAACCTGAAGAGCTAGAGGAAAGGGTGGCTGTGTAAGAACAGATAGGCAGGACCTAGGTGGGTGTTGGGTGGATGGGTGGACGGGTGAATGAAGATGATAGATCGATAGAAGATAGATGATAGGTAGATAGATAGATAGATAGATAGATAGATAGATAGATAGATGATAGATAGATGATAGACGATAGATAGATGATAGACGATAGATAGATGATAGATAGATGATAGATGATAGATGATAGATGATAGACGATAGATAGATGATAGATGATAGATAGATGATAGATGATAGATAGATAGATGATAGACAATAGATAGATAGATAGATAGATAGATAGATGATAGATAGATAGATGATAGATAGATAGATAGATAGATAGATAGATAGATAGAGAGATAGATGATAGATAGATGATAGATAGATAGATAGATAGATAGAGAGATAGATGATAGATGATAGCGGAATGAGATTTCCAGTCTTGTCTAAAGTTAAGTTTTGGACTGTCCCAAGATAGATAGATGAGAATGATGGAATGATAGATCTACAAATGGATCTATACTGAGATAGATAAATATATCCACCTGTCCATCCATCTATAGAGCTATTGATCTATCTATCATCTGTCTATCATCTGTCTATATCGAGAGAATTCTAAACTTTTTTCAGAGTGACCAATGGCTTGATACAAAATTGAGAAACTTCCCCAGTAGCTACTTCACCTTAAATCACTCTTGCCATCAAAATGCTTCGTCTAATTCTATCAACGTTTTAGAGAATAAAGAATGCAGAAGTCACTTAAAACTTTTGGAAACCTCTCTGTTTTGGGTTTGTAACTGACATGACCAAAATATCACACACACACACACACGCACACACATACACACACATGCACACACATATACATACACACAGCGCACACACACACACACACACACGCACACACGCGTGCGCACAGCCAGACGTGTATCTCGTTTGTGACTCGGTGCAGAGCCTCTGGCACCGGAGCGAGGAGGGCCACGTGCATGGAAGCGCCCGGGACCGAGCAGGCTCCCAGCCGGCAGACGGCGTCACTGTTGGGAATTTAATACGGATTCGGCCATAAATGATGAGAGAGACATCCAATGATTCAAGGCCGCGTAAATATCCCCTCTTAAAAGCACGAGGGTGCACACGAGGCCACCCCACAAGAGGACACAGTAACAGAACAAACACAGAATCTCACGCACAGGCAGCCGAGCCCATGCCAGGCCCACGGAGCGGCGTCTTCCTCGTGCGTTGGGCCCCGTGAGCGTGTGACCCCCCTGGAGGGACCCGGAGCCGCGGAGCCCGCCCCCCTCGCCGGCGGCACACGACTCTCAAAACCCCCTGGCGCCCCATCCCAGAGCCCCTCGGGTCCCAGAGGCCGCAGCGGCCCCAGCACCCCCTCCACAGGCTGCCTGCGACCGTGCACACGGGAGCGAAGAGACACAGTTTCCTCCTGGAAAGACCGGCAGCCCCTCCGGTCCGACTCAGCGGAGAGGGTCGCCGGGACTGAAGGCCCGGTTCTCGGCCTCGGAGGGAGCGTCCCTCACTTGCAGGCTTGATCCCCAGCCCTGGTTGGGTGCCTGCGGGAGGCAGTCGATGCTTCTCTCTCTCTGTCTCCCCCTCCCTTCACTCTCTCTGAAGATCGATGGGAAAATATCCTGGAGCGAGGCTTACCCAGAAAACAGGAAAGAAAGCAAACAAAGACCATCTGGCGTGGGGAACAGATTTAAAAAGTAATAATCTATATAACGTGCCGGGATCCGGTCCATCCTTGCTGTTTCAAGGGACCTGGCATATATGGCATACGGTTCTTAATATGTTTGCTCACCTTCTTGGCGCTGTGTTTTAACCAAGGTCACCTCTCTGAGAAAGGTTGAATCCCCAGGTAGGGATCTTCCCCTGAAGTTAGGGAGGGAATAAAACCCCTCAACTAAGTGCCAGGCGGGTAATTAATCCCTTTAACTACGAACAATCATGCTTAAACTACATAATCTTTTCTCCCTGGAATGGAGATAAGAAACGCCCTAACCTTTGTAATAGAGATTGATAGGATTGAATCAACTGGTATAAATACAGTTGTAACAAGACAGAAACACTCAGAACTCAGAACACAGAACTCATGAGACAGAATTTAGAACACAGAACTTAGGACACAGGGCTTGGAAGACAGGACCAAGAGAGACAGAGCCTAGGCACAGAACCTACACAGAACGTCCTCTAGAGACAGAAGAACTTCGCTGGCGAGAGCATGCCGGAGGATCCTGGACAGGGACTGGCCTCAGAGCCTGGAGGCGGAGCCTGGTGAGAGAGCATGGCAGGGGATCGTGGACTGAACCTGACTGCGGAGATTGGCAGGAGAGCCTGACTAGAACCTGGTGACTGACCCTGACAAGAGAACCTGGCTATGATGATCACCTGAATGCTGCCTCCGTGTCATTCCTTCTTCGCCGACTCCGTCTACACCTTTGGGGACCCCTGGACCCGCTGGGGTTGGACCCCGGCAATAACGGAAGCCGAAGCGACCGTTATGCGGACCGAGCAGGACGACCGGTCGCTGTGACGCGCACTGACCACCGGGGGCAGGCGCTCAGCACAGGAGTTCCCCCCTGGTGGTCAGTGCGCTCCCACAGCGGGGGCACCGCTCGGCCAGAAGCCGGCTCACGGCTGGAGAGCTCAGCGGTGGTGGCGGGAGCCTCTCCCCACTCCGTGGCAGCACTAAGGAGCGGCGAGCAGGTGGGAGAGGTCCCGGACTCCGAGAAGGGTGTCCGCCAAGGGGTCCCGGAAGCAAGAGGGTGCAGGACGGGCTCAGGACCCCTCCCCCCCCCACCCAGTGCACGAATTTTGTGCACCGGGCCGCTAGTAATAATAATAATTGTAAGTGCCTGGGACCAATTTCGCCAATTTCACCACCTGTTACCATGGGAACGAGTGAGTGATTGATGGCCTGTCATCGAGCTCTTTACAACAGAACGGATTTGAATGTCTTCAGATGTATTGCTAGATGCGAAACAGGGGGCGTTCCAGGCTCCTCCTTGGGCTCTGTAAGGGGGTGATGTGTATGTGCACACGCACCCACAGCCGGCAGGTGAGGGGATGGCCACGCAGGGTGACGGCGTCTGTCGCAGGGTCAGCTCCGTCCGGAGGGGCGGGCAGCTCGGGGCTGTTCCGACGGCCTCTCACCCACCGGATGGGCTAGCCACGCATCCTCTCAGGGCCGTTCTCCGACCCAACATCCCCACGCTCAGCCCGGCCCTCGCCTCGAGCCCAGGAACAGAACGCCGCTCACCTTCCCCCCAAACTGCCTCTGTCCCCCAGCCCGACTCCCGCAGCCACCGCCTCCAGCCTCCCCGAAGGCCGCCTTTGCCGTGTCCCCCTAACGTTTCCCTGCCCAGTGCTCCTGGGGCCCAGCCCCCCCCCGCCCCGCCCTCAGTGCAGGTGTGGACAGCCTGGCGGCCACGTCAGCAGTCCTGTGGCCGTGGGCAGGCCGTCCATCGGGCGAGCGGAGCCCGCCTGGCTCTTGGACTTGAGGTGCTCATTCCCTGAAAACAAGACCCCAGGGAGGGGGACCCGCTTTTTAATGTTTTTTTTTTAACTATATTTTTATTGATGTCAGAGAGGAAGGGAGAGGGAGAGAGAGAGAAACATCAATGAGAGAGAATCATGGACCGGCCGCCTCCTGCACACGCCCCACTGGGGATGGAGCCCACAGCCCGGGCCTGTGCCCTGACCGGGAATCGAACCCTGACCTCCTGGTTCCTAGGCCGACGCTCAGCCGCTGAGCCACGCCGGCCGGGCGGGCCCACTTCCTTCCTCACCGTGGGGATGTGTCTACTCTCAGCTCGGCTCTGAGACCCGGGGGCAGGGCAGGGGCCCGGCGGGCAGGTGGGTGGGCTCGGCCGTGCGTGTGCGGCCGGCGTGGTGCGTGGGGAGCCCTGTCCCAGGCTCCTGTGGCCGTCGGGACACGGCCCCACGAGCCAGGCGGCTGCAGTTCGTCCTCCCCCGGCTCCGAGACCAGGAGTCGGAAAACCAGGTGCGGCCGGGCTGGGCGCCCTCAAAGGCCCAGGGGGGCCCTTCCTGCTTCTCTCCAGCTCCCGGGGCCCAGGGCTCCCGGGCTCATGGCCACATCCCCGGCCTTTGCCTCAGGCCCCCGCCGCCCCCCCCCCCCCAGCCTGTGTCCTCTCCTCTCTCACAAGGGCACCCGCTGAGGGCTTCGCGCCACCCTGACCAGGTGACCTCACCCTGAGACCCTTAGTGACCCCTGCGAGGCCCTTTCCAGATGACGTCACACACAAAACAGATGACGTCACCTCCGTAGTCTCTGACGACCGGGCCGTGGACTTGTCTTTTGGGGGCCCCCACCCAGCCCTCTGCGCTGAGTCAGTTACAGCCTCCAGGTGGGTCAGTAGGAGACCCACTTCTTGCTGTCTCTCTGTCTGTCTGTCCCCTCGACTAATGCCTCCCCTCGCCCGCCCAGAAGCCTGGGCTGCCCCACAGCCTCTCTCCTGTCTCAACAGCAGACGGCCGAGCCCACGGGGCCCCAGCCCAGCGACACGGGCCATGTGCTGTCCCCAGGCCGCTGCCCCCGGCCCCCTCCCCTCCCCCGACCAGAGCCCCCTCAGAAACACGTGGCATCAAAACCAAACCAGAAATGACAGGCAGGAAGGCGAACCGTCAGGTGCGTAGAGGCTGGGCCGAGCGCTGGCACGGGCTCCGCGGGCACTGGCCGGCCGACGGGCGCGGGCACGGGAGCGGCCGGGCCATGAGCGCGCTCTGCCCGGGCGGCTTGATTGAATGAGGGTTGGCTTCACTGGCGATGGCGGCTTTTCCGCTATTTTATTGTGCAAATTCCCTGTAGCGTCAGCAGAATCCGCGGGCGGTGAGCAGCTGCTGTGAGGCCTGCGATTACCCTCAGCCCGGCCGGCGCGTCGCTGCTGGGGACACGCTCGGCTGGGCGGCCGGCTGTGGACGCGGTCACCTTCCCGGGGCCGCAGCGGGGCTGGAGCGTCTGTCCTGACCTCGGAGCCCGCAGGGTTCCCCGGCTCCCGAGGAGAAACCGGATCGTTACCCGGTGTTGCCAGCTCCGCGAACTGTACCAGCCACAGCCCTGAGCCGGCAGGCACCGGCCGGAGGAAATGTGTCGTCCTGCATCTTCCACTCCCAGCAGATATGACTCCCCCCCACACTCGTACACACACATGCGTGCACACACAGCATGCACACACATAGGTGCACACATACGTGAGCACACGCATGCACATGTCCCCACACCATACACTCAGCTGCACACGCAGTAAACATGTGTGCACACACACACGCACATGCAGCCCACAATACACATGCATGTACACACGCACACACCACCCATACATGTGCACATACATGCACACATGCACACACCTGGATCTTCCATCCAGGTGGGCTGTGAACAAGGAGCCACCCTGTGAGCCCCAGAACCAGGCGCAGGGCTGGGGGCTCAGTTTGTCCCCCTGAGTCAGGGGCTGGCCGCCTGCTGCCCGAGGCCGTCCCCTGAGGCGTGTGTGCGTCAATGTCGGGCTGGGAGGGGAAGGGACTGTGCCCGTGGGGGCATTGCGAGGAGGTGACCACGGGTTGGCCTGCAAGCTGGACAGTCGCACCCCAGGTCATAGCCCCTCAGGCCTGGTTCACTCATGACCACAGGTGCAGGCGCCTGAATAAATGTCCTCAGACTCTAGAGCACGTGGAGACAATTATTCACACGTGGTTTATCATGCTGTTTCCTCGCAGGCGAGCCTGTTTCGAGACGAGAAAATCTACCCATGAGATTCCCTAAGTCAACGCGTTGCAAGATAAACGCGTGATGGATGCCAGACGGGCTGGAGAAAAAGGCTTCAGTCACATGACCTCGGGCTGCGGAGAGCAGACTAACCCCCTCCCCAGTCCTCCCGGGGCTGTGCTGGGCCCGCGCCCTCTCCAGCCCCCTCCCTGGGGGTCCCCGGGGCTGAGTGCCCTCATCCCATCTGATCCTCCCCCAGGATTCCCCCTGGACTCCCCCCCTTTGTGGTCAGCATCCTGGTTTCTGCTGCACCTGCCTGGGCAGAGGACTCTCCCCCTCACTGTCCCGCCCGCTCCCCACCCCCCGGAATCTACGGGAAGGGCTGGGAGAGCCGGTCCTTCCTCCCCACCCAGGAGGGAGGATGGTGGTACCTGGCGGGCGGGCGGGCGGCTGGCCCCCGGCGTGTCCGGACTCTGTGGCTTCCAGACCGAATTCAGCTCAGCTCCCTTCTCTGTAGTTAATAACTAGCTAACTCTCCACTATAAGGTGTCCTGTCAGTTTACACGGGGTCCCCCAACCCTGAGGAGGGCTGGCCATTTGCCAGAACGACTCACAGAGAGAAATGAAAATTCCAGTTTGTCTATCAGGCAGCACACTAGGGCCGGCTCCAGGAGGAGACCCGAGGGGAGTCAGGACTGTCTCCGCATCCAGGGGTGTCTCACCAACCAGGAAGCCCCACGGAGCTGGGCACCCAGGGATTTTATTGGGGTTTCATCATAGTGGTGGCTGATTGACTGAACCACATCCATGTGATGGAGCCACAACCACGTGATGGAACCACAATGGTGTGATGGAACCACGGCCATGTGATGGAACCACAGCTAAGTGATGGAACCATGACCACATGATTGAACCATGTCCACATGATGGAACCACGACCATGTGATGGAACCATGACCATGTGATGGAACCACGACTGCATGATGGAACCACGGCTGCGTGAAGGAACCATGACCACATGATTGAACCATGTCCACGTGATGGAACCACAACCATGTGATGGAACCATGACCATGTGATGGAACCACGACCACATGATGGAACCATGACCGTGTGATGGAACCACGGCTGCATCATGGAACCACGACCACATGATTGAACCATGTCCACGTGATGGAACCATGACCACATGATTGAACCATGTCCATGTAATGGAACCACAACCGCGTGATGGAACCATGACCACATGATTGAACCATGTCCACGTGATGAAACCACGACCACATGATTGAACCATGCCCACGTTATAGAACCACGACCGCATGATGGAACCACAACCACGTGATTTAACCATGTCCACGTGATTGAACCATGCCCATGTGATTGAACCATGTTCACATCATGGAACCGTGACCGCATGATGGAACCACGACCACGTGATTGAACCATGTCCACGTGATTGAACCATGTCCACATGATGGAACTGCAACCGCATGATGGAACCATGACTGCCTGATGGAACCACGACCATGTGATGGAACCACGGCTGCGTGATGGAACCATGACCGAATGATGGAACTGCTTCCAGTGCCCCTCCCCTCCCTGGAGGTTGGGCTCACACCACGTGGCTCAAAGCCCCACCCCTCTAACCACACAGCTGAGCTTTCTGGTGACCAACCCCCTCCTGGCCCTCGGTCGGGGCCTGTCGCCCCATTAGCATAAACCAGGTGTGACCAAGGTTCTCACGAATTACAGACCCCCTCTCTCCCTCAGGAAAGCGCAGGCTGTAGAGCCGGTCTCCCAGGAGCCACCGGGCCCGTCATTCTGCGATGGACCACACCCGACCGGTCAGCAGCAAGTCGCGGTCCCCCCACTGCAGGCCAGGCATCTCTCTCAGGTCCCGTGGGCGCCTCTCCACCACCAGCAGGACTTCCTGCGCACACAGTGTCTCAGGTGCTGTCCTGCAGGTGGCGCTCCAGCCCGTGGTTCCCACAGCCACGCTCAGGGCTCCAGTCCAGGGCCAGGTGGGGAGGCCGGAGGGCACCTGGCTGTACTGCTCCCACGTGGTCACAGGGCTGCCTTCCCAACGATGTGGCCTGGGCCCTGCCCCAGCCGAGGTAGGGTCTCCCCATCACTGCTACTGGGGTCACAGAAGTTTTGTGACCACACGTGGCCGCCCCTCTGGGGACCGTTTTGGTGTTGGCGAGGAGAGGATGGGCAGGCAGCGGTGAGAACTGACCTTGAATTCCCAGCCAAGGTTCACGTCCCCTCCCACGAACTCCGCGGTGGGTGGGTGGCCTCCAGGCAGTGACTTGTACTCCGGGCGGCTTTGGCCTTGGTTTGCCGATGCCCACGTGGCCGCCGGGCTGTGCAGAAGAAAGGAGAGAACTGAGGATCCAGGTGCCAGCGTTTCTGTGTGCGGCCCATCTCACAGACCCTCATGCCCACTCGCCGGAACTAGCCACGCGGCTTCCCTGCACAGAGGGGTTGGGGGACGGGAGGGGACCCTGCACCATCGGCAAGATCCTCCAGGCAGCAGGCCGGGCCGCGCCGGGCTCACAGTGCAGGTTTAATATTTCAGTGACAGTGGCCGGGTCATGTTCTGTTGACCTCTGCTTTACAAGGGTCACTCCAGCAACTCTTGAAGAAGAGCCAGGTCATCTAACTCCTGTGCGAGCTTGTGTGTCCACCCTGGTGGAGTGGCCTCACAGTGAATGATGACTTAGAAGTCAGATCATCCATCGACCCATCCATCCATCTATCCATTCATCCATCCACCCATTCATCTATTCAACCACCCTTCTATCCACCAATCCATCCATCCATCTACCAATACATCCACCCATCCTTCTATCCATCAATCCATCCACCCACCCATCCTTCCATGTGTCCATCCATCCATTCATCCATCCATCCATCCATCCATCCACCCATCCTTCTATCCATCAATCTTTCCTTCCTTCCTTCCTTCCTTCCTTCCTTCCTTCCTTCCTTCCTTCCTTCCTTCCTTCCATCTTTCCTTCCATCCACCCATCCATCCATCCATCCACCCATCCTTCCATCCATCCATGTGCCATCCATCCATCCACCCATCCATCCATCCATCCACCCATCCTTCCATCCATCCATCCATACATCCATCCATCCATCCATGTGCCATCCATCCATCCACTATCCATCTATCTACCCTTCCCTCCTTCCTTCCTTCCCTCCCTCCCTCCTTCCTTCCTTCCTTCCTTCCTTCCTTCCTTCCTTCCTTCCTTCCATCTCTCCATAGAGAGGTTTGTTCTTCCAGCCGCTGGTGAGTAGAAATGGAGTCCTGGGTGCCATGCCTTCCAGTCCTGACTCCATGGCGACCGTGGGAAAGGAGGGGAGGGCCATTCATGACCCTTCAGAAGAGTCCCCATGGCTGCTCTCTGTATTCATGGAAATAAAGACACAGAATCGCCTCTGAAATTAGGAGAAAGGAAATAAAAAAGATGAATGGTTTTAAGTTCGTGTTTAAAGATAGCAAACAAATAAGCTATTAATTTTAAAATAAATTAAATAAACAAACTCAGAAAATGCCATCTCTTTCCTGAACTGTCATAGATAAGGAACTAATGTGTTATTTTAAAGACTGCCTCTCAGCTGACACTGTAAATTCCATTTATATTCCAGTGATTAAACCAAAGTGATTTATTAGAGTTTCATGGAGGCATTTTCTCCTGTATCTTAAAACATCGACTGCATCAAAAATGCTCATTTACTGCCATTGTTTCAATATTGTTTGTGTTTTATCTTATTTTGTGATTTATCGCTTTGTTTTCCTGGCGATCCTAATCTTCATGCGCAGGTCGGCTCTGTGGGAGCGGAACCGCCTCCCATCAGATGCCCCTTCCCGTCCCTGCCCGACTCGGGAGGAGGCTGCAGTGTCCGCGCTGGTGGCGGGGGAGGGGCACACCACACCTGGCCTGCGAGGGAGGAAGACACACACGGGAGAAATGAAGCTGCTCCCGTCCATCCATCCATCCACCCATCCTTCCATCCATCCATCCATACATCCATCCATACATCCACCTATCTATCTGTCCTTCCTTTCATCCATCCATCCATCCATGTGTCCATCCATCCATCCATGCATCCACCCATCCATCCACCCATCCTTCCATCCATCCATCCATACATCCATCCATACATCCACCTATCTATCTGTCCTTCCTTTCATCCATCCATCCATCCATGTGTCCATCCATCCATCCATGCATCCACCCATCCATCCACCCATCCTTCCATCCATCCATCCATACATCCATCCATACATCCACCTATCTATCTGTCCTTCCTTTCATCCATCCATCCATCCATGTGTCCATCCATACATCCACTATCCATCTATCCACCCTTCCCTCCTTCCTTCCTTCCACCCATCCATCCACAGAAAGGTTTGTTCTTCCAGCCACTGGTGAGCAGAAATGGAGTCCTGGGTGCCTTCCGGGGGCACGCAGCTGGCATAGGCGTGGCCGCCCTGGCAGCCTTCACCCTCAGCTCTGGGCTGGCACCACCCGCGACACCCATAGGGCGACAGGGGTCGGGCTGAGTCAGAGGCAGGAGCGGGTGCGGGGAGAGGAAGATGGTCAATGACACGGATTCTATAAAACGCACGGTTTCAGTGAAACACAGGTACACACACCCCAGTGTCAAATGCACACGCATGCATATGCACGCACACAGGAATGCACACACAAACACACACGTGAGTGAACCTGGTCGCAGATGAGTGCACACACATGAGCACACACGCACACGAGCATGTGTGGGTGCACACACACGAATGCACACACAGGAACGTGCACACGAATACACACATGTACATGGATGTGCACACACATGCGCGCACCCACACACACATGCACACACTCAAAGGGTCAGACAGTTGCTTGCAGGGGAGGCGGTCCACAGCCAGGCGGCTTCCCTTTGAGGCCTGGGTGCACCGGGGGGGGGGGGGGGCAGGGCTCCTCCTGCCCTCGGGGCCCAGGGCTGTCCCGGGGCTGGAGCCTGAGGACTGTTGACCGGCCTCACCTCAGGCCGGCCCAGCCATGGACTTTTACAGGAACCCCAGGGGCCGGCCAGGCTTCCGGCACTGGGGCCTGAGTCGGCAGGCAGGTGGTGGAGACAGGCGGGGGGGGGGGCGTCGTCACCCTCTACGCACTTTTAAAATCAGGTAATTTAATCTCAATTACATTCAACACAGAAAAGGTAGTGTGACGCGAAACAGAGGAAATTGCTCATCTGCAGTTCTTTACCGGAGAAATGATTGTTCCCGGGGCCTTTATTTAGGAACAAATGCAGGAGCAATGATGAGTGTGAGATTTACATCTGCATGTGTGTGTGAGTGTGTGTGTGTGTGTGTGAGAGAGAGAGAGAGTGTGTGAGTGTTAGTATGTGTGAGTGTGGGTAGGTGACTGCATATGTATGCGTGTGAGAGTGAGTGTGCGCGAGAGAGTGTGTGAATGCGTGTTAGTGTGTGTGAGTGAGTGTATGAGTGTATGTGCGTATGCATGAGTATGGGTGTGTGACTGCATGTGTATGTGTGTGTGAGAGTGTGTGTGTGACTGTGGGGGTGTGTGTGAGTGTGTGTGACTGCATGTGTATGCATGTGTGAGAGTGTGTGAGTGAGTGTGTGTTAAGGTGAGTGTGTATGGCAGTGTGTGCATGAGTGTATGCATGAGTGTGTGAGAGTGCATGTGAGAGTGTGTGTGAATGTGAGTGTGTATGAGTTTCGTTAGTGTGAGTGTGCATGTGCATGAGTGTGAGTGTGCATTAGTGTGCGTGTGTGTGAGTATGTTGGTGTGAGTGTGAGTGCAGGTATGTGTGTTAGCGTGTGTGAGTGTGAGTGTGAGCGAGTGTGAGTGAGTGTGGGGTGTGCACGTCTCTGTGGTTCTGGCCGACCCGATCAGCTCTGGGTGGAGAGACCAGCAGTCCCCCTCCCTCCCCCTCCCAGTGCCCTCCCTCCCCCTCCCTCCCCCTCCCTCCCCCTCCCCCTCCCTCCCCCTCCCAGTGCCCTCCCTCCCCCTCCCTCCCCCTCCCTCCCCCTCCCTCCCACTCCCTCCCCCTCCCTCCCCCTCCCAGCGCCCTGGGGTCCCTGTTGCTGTCCCCGCTTTATTGGTGCTGCTTTTAAGGTCTGTGGCTCCGAGGCTGTTGAATCTTCTCTCTGCGCCTGAGCGTGTATTAATCAGCGCCCACGACCCACACGCCGGCGCGTTTTGCCGACTCCCCTCCGTGATTTGTTTGCTTGTTTGCGACTCGCTGGCTGTGCCAACAGAGCTCTCCGGGCGGCTCACTTGCCGTTTCCGGAACTTCTGCTCACTCGGGGGGTCCCCGTCTTCACTCGATAAAACGTTTAACCCTGTTCACCTTCTGTGAATGAACCCAGTGGCTTCAAAGTACGGAGTCACGTTCCGTGTCAGCCCCCACCCAGGTCTTCGTGACAGCTGCCCACACACACTCACACCTCTGACCGGAGGCCCCTCCCCAAGCATGAGTGTGAGTCTGAGTGTGTGTGTGTGTGTGAGAGAGAGAGAGTGTGTGAGAGCCTGAATATGAGTGTATGAGTGTGAGCGTGAGAGTGTGAGTATGTGTGAGAGTGAGTGAATCTGAGTGTGAGTGTGTGTGTGTGTGAGTGTGTGTGAGTGTGAGTGCACTGGAACCTTCTGGAAGCATTTCTGCCATCGTGCAGCACTCACTGTGGTGAACAGCCATGTCCCCCTCAGAGCGGAGCCCTGTCCTGTGCTCGATTTCCTGGCCTGGTGGACCCTGAGCCCTACAGTCCTCGGGACATTTTGGGGACCCAGAACCGGAACCCCAATAACCAAGCAGTGAGTTCTCTTTGGGACTTGGCCCCCCTCGGGCCTGTGTCCACCGGACTCCAGTTCTGGGTCAAAGCTCAGGACACGTGGCTCCTGGCCACAAACATTCTCTCTCACTCACACACAGTCTCACTCACACTCACTCACACACACAGTCTCACACTCACACACACAGTCTCACACTCACTCACACACACAGTCTCACACTCACACACTGACTCACACACACACACACTCACAGAGTCACACATACTTACACACAAACACGCACTTACACAGTCACACACTCATACACTCTCACACTCACACTCACACACACTCACACACTCTAACTCATCCAACTCTCTCACACACGCACTCACTCACACGGAGTCACAGAAACACACAATATCACACACACACACACACACACACACACGACCTGATTGGCTCACACGACCTGACCCTTCCTTCAGCCTAGTCACTCACTTCAACGCCATATTTCAGTTTCCTTCAAACTGGTTTCGTGCCAGATGTGCTCTGACGGACAGTGACGGGGGCCCCGCCCTCTCCATCCATCAGGGGCACAGCCATGCTATCGCTGTGCCCGCTGGAGGCACCTGACCTCTGACCTTCGTTAGGGTCACAGCTCTCAGGGGCGTCAGGCCTCCCTCAGGCTCCAGGACAGGCCGTCCAGCCCCGAGGGCCCCCTCCAGCCTCGCCCAGGGCAGGGCCGCGGCCACGCCAGCCGTTCTCCCCGCCCCCCCCCCCTCCCGCCCCCCCCCAGCCTGGCTGCACCATCCCCGGGCCCGGAGGGGTCAGGGCGGCCAGCGGGCTGAGGGCCTTTGCCGTGTGGTCAGGCAGCCACGCCGCCCACGGGAGCCGGTGAGGCCCCTCCTGCCCCGGACGCGGACGCGGGCACAATGGGAAGGGCCGCATTGATTCCGGCTGGAAGAACATTAAGATTTATTGACCAGAGGCCCCCATCGATCCCCGGCGGCGAGGTCAGCGGCCGTCTCTCCCGGACGCGCGGCCCTCGCCTCGGCGGGAGTCAATATTTGCTCTTTTCGTGCTGTCACTCAGCGGCCCGGCCACCACCGTCCGAGCTCAAGGTGAGTCCAGTCGGCAGGCAGGGGCCGGAGCCCGGCCGGCGTCGCTGCCCAGGGAGGGGCACCCACGGGCCTGCAGCCCACGGTCGGCCCAAGGTCAGACACCCTGCAGTGGGCGAGGCCCCGCCTCCTTTAAAACAATGTTTCATATGTTTCTTACTGATTCCACTGAGGGAGGGAGAGGGAGAGAGAAGCATCCGTGGTGAGAGGGAATCACGGACCGGCTGCCTCCTGCGCGCCCCCCACTGGGGATCCAGCCCACAGCCCGGGCCTGTGCCCCGCCCGGGAGTCAGACCGTGACCTCCTGGTTCCTAGGTCCACGCTCAGCCCCGGAGCCACCCGGCCGGGCCCGGTCTCCTTCGTGCCTGGAAGAAGCCCAGACGCCTCCCCGGCTCCCACACCCCCGTCCACCGGAGCCCAGGCCCGGCTCGCCCAGGAGGAGCTGGGAGGGCGGGGCCCCCACAGGACGTGCCCGTGCCGCTGGGGGTCCTGGCCCCTCTTCCCGCGGGAGCCCCAGAGAGGAGGCTGCTGGTGTCACCATGGCGACGGCAGGGGCCCCAGGAGCCGCTCCTCCGAGGGCCCAGGACCAGCCCGTCTGCTGCCGACCGCCCGGCCGTGACCCCAGGACGCCGTCCCCCCTGCGCTCCGGGCCACGGGGTCCAGCCCCCCTGTCCTCGGCCCCCAGGTGCGTCCGCCCCGCCCGCCTGGCCTTCCCTCCGTGCACAGCCCCTGGCCGGGCGGAGGGGCAGCCTGGACACGCGCCTGCCCCCGGCTCTCAGACGGCGCCGTCTGCTCGGTTCCGACCCACCGGCAGCTCCGGGCGTTTAATCTGCGGGGACCGCGGCTCCCGACTGGCCTCAGCTCGGTGCCTGGTGCCTCGGGTGACGGACGGGCTGGGGACACGGAGGGAAAGGAGGACGTCCGCCATCGCACTCCCTGCGCCACGGCCGGCGCCGGGCCCTGAATAAAGACGGATGCCGAGGCCGCTCCCCTGCTCCCTGGAGGCCAGGGCAGGCGCAGGGCTGTGGGGAAGGGGGGCGTCCACGTGGAGCTCCCCTGTTACCGGGGCCTGGAAGACCAGGCGGCACTGGTGGCCGTGCCCCGCGCCCGCATGTCAGGGGCTGGTGGACAGTTTAGAGGTGAAGGTGTCCCATCCAAGCGTGGGGTTCAGGGCATGTGGGGTTCAGGATGCGTGGGGTTCAGGACGCGTGGGGTTCAGGACGCGTGGGGTTCAGGACGCGTGGGGATCAGGACGCGTGGGGATCAGGACGCGTGGGGTTCAGGACGCGTGGGGTTCAGGACGCGTGGGGATCAGGACGCGTGGGGTTCAGGACGCGTGGGGTTCAGGACGCGTGGGGATCAGGACGCGTGGGGTTCAGGACGCGTGGGGATCAGGACGCGTGGGGATCAGGACGCGTGGGGTTCAGGATGCATGGGGATCAGGACGCGTGGGGATCAGGACTTATGGGGATCAGGACGTGTGGGGATCAGGACACGTGGGGATCAGGACTTATGGGGTTCAGGACGCGTGGGGATCAGGATGTATGGGGTTCAGGACACGCCTTAGCTCGCACGTAGCAAAGGGAGCTCACAGCCCCACAGCGCTTCCACCTGCCTGGGCTCCGTGGTTGTGACGTGTGAGTGCGGCCTCTGCCCTGCCCCTCACAGGAGGGGGGACGGGGCCCTGACGAGGGCGAGGGGCGCCCTGGCCGAGCAGGCCCAGCGAGCTGTGGGGCTGAGGGTGAGGCTGAGCGCCCGGCGCAGAGATGTGGGTCAGGTGCCCGCTCCGTGGCCGTGTTCAAGGAGAGACGCACGTCCACCTCACAGCGTGGCCGGGAGCCGCCAGACGGGGAGTTTGAAGACGCAGACGAGGCAGAGCTCCTGGACCTGCCCCTGAGAACAGGACGGGCTGGCCCCACGCCCAGCACCCGGCCTGCCTTCCCGGAACAGCCCCGGGGAGGACACATGCTGCCCCCAGCACATCCAGGCAGGGCGGGGGGCAGGGCCGCCGCCAGGGCAGGGAGGACCCGCCGCCAGGGGAAGGAGGACCCGCCGCCAGGGGAGGGCAGTGCCGCCACGTGCAGGCTGGTGGCCGTGCGCTGACCACAGAGCCTGGCACAGCAGGGTCCCCAAGCACTTATTCATGGAGGGAGGGAGGACGGAAGAGAAAGGGAGAGAGGGAGGGTAGAGGGAGGAGGAGGAGGTGGAAAAGGAGGAGGAGAGAGGAAGGTGGGAGGAGGAGGGAGGAAGATGGAGGGAGGAGTGATGGCCTGGGGCGTGGTGTTCTGGCGACAGGGCCGGCGTCCAGGGCGGAGGTCAGCCTGGCCCCGGGGCATCCGTTGGAGAATGAGACCGACCTCGCGTGGAGAGGTGAGCGGAGCTTCCAGTGACGAGGGGCCAGGCCCGTGGGGGCAGGACAGTGGCTGCGGGCCTGGGCCCCCAAAGTCCGTGTCCAGGACGTCCCCGTGCCTGGGGCAGGGGCAGGGGGCCCGGAGGCTGACGGAAGCTCTGGGACAGAAGCTGTCACCTGGGCAGAGGCGGGTCTGGCTGAGAGACGCCTCCCGGAGTCCAGGCCAGAGGAGGGCCCGGGGCAGAGTGGCCGGTGCCCGGGGTGCAGGCGGCGGAGCTCCCGCCCAGCCAGCCGCCCTGCCCCCGGGAAGGAACGGGGCGGGGGGGGGGTGCTCGCAGGCCTCCCAGGACCCACCCCCGCCTAACCTCGCGGGGAGAGCGGAGCTGGATTCCAGGCCTGAGAACATGGGAGTCAACCACAGAGTCAGGTCGCGGGCGACGGTCAGTGCCGGGCGGGGCGGGGGGACCACCCCGCTCTCCGGGAGGTCGGGGGCGGGTTTGCGGGAACTGACACTCAGGATCTGCCGGCTGCGGGGTCAGCACCGGGAGAAGCTGCTGGAATGCGCTCCTAGGAACCTCGGTTTCCCAGCCAGCCCGGCCCCACCGCTCTGTCTGCCCGGGAGGCGGAGAGGCGCCCGGGACCAGGTGCAGCGTGAGCGGGAGAGCGAGGGACGAGGGGCCCCCAGCGCGGCACCGCCTCTCGGGGGACGGTGGCTCCGGGGCGCAGGGTCTGGCTGGTGCCCCTCGAAGGCCAGGTCCGGACGCCTGCAGCAGAGGTGTCCCCAAGCGACGGGGAATGAGAGTCCCAGAGGGACGTCCCCAATCCCGCGAGGCGGGGCTGGACACCGGCGGCCGGAGGAGGGAGCCTGGACAGAAATCTAATCGGGAGCCCGACTGGGAAACACACACGGAGCGGCCCCCAGACGGGGCTCGACACCTGCCGGCTCATGAACAGCGCACCTGCCGGCTCAGGGACAGAGCACCTGCCGGCTCAGACAGTGCACCTGCCGGCTCAGGGACAGAGCACCTGCCGGCTCAGACAGCGCACCTGCCGGCTCAGACAGCGCACCTGCCGGCTCAGACAGCACACCTGCCGGCTCAGGGACAGAGCACCTGCCGGCTCAGACAGCGCACCTGCCGGCTCAGACAGCGCACCTGCCGGCTCAGGGACAGAGCACCTGCCGGCTCAGACAGCGCACCTGCCGGCTCAGGGACAGAGCACCTGCCGGCTCAGACAGCGCACCTGCCGGCTCAGGGACAGAGCACCTGCCGGCTCAGACAGCGCACCTGCCGGCTCAGACAGTGCACCTGCCGGCTCAGGGACAGAGCACCTGCCGGCTCAGACAGCGCACCTGCCGGCTCAGACAGCGCACCTGCCGGCTCAGACAGCACACCTGCCGGCTCAGGGACAGAGCACCTGCCGGCTCAGACAGCGCACCTGCCGGCTCAGACAGCGCACCTGCCGGCTCAGACAGCGCACCTGCCGGCTCAGGGACAGAGCACCTGCCGGCTCAGACAGCGCACCTGCCGGCTCAGACAGCGCACCTGCCGGCTCAGGGACAGAGCACCTGCCGGCTCAGACAGCGCACCTGCCGGCTCAGGGACAGAGCACCTGCCGGCTCAGACAGCACACCTGCCGGCTCAGACAGCGCACCTGCCGGCTCAGGGACAGAGCACCTGCCGGCTCAGACAGCGCACCTGCCGGTTCAGACAGCGCACCTGCCGGCTCAGGGACAGAGCACCTGCCGGCTCAGACAGAGCACCTGCCGGCTCAGACAGCACACCTGCCGGCTCAGGGACAGAGCACCTGCCGGCTCAGACAGCACACCTGCCGGCTCAGGGACAGAGCACCTGCCGGCTCAGACAGCGCACCTGCCGGCTCAGGGACAGAGCACCTGCCGGCTCAGACAGCGCACCTGCCGGCTCAGACAGCACACCTACCGGCTCAGACAGCGCACCTGCCGGCTCAGACAGCACACCTGCCGGCTCAGACAGCGCACCTGCCAGCTCAGGGACAGAGCACCTGCCGGCTCAGACAGCACACCTGCCGTCTCAGACAGCGCACCTGCCGGCTCAGACAGCGCACCTGCCGGCTCAGACAGCGCACCTGCCGGCTCAGGGACAGAGCACCTGCCGGCTCAGACAGAGCACCTGCCGGCTCAGACAGAGCACCTGCCGGCTCAGACAGCGCACCTGCCGGCTCGGGGACAGCCCACCTGCCGCCTGGGGGACAGCACCTGCCGGCTCAGACAGCACCTGCCGGCTCGGGGACAGCGCACCTGCCGGCTCAGACAGAGCACCTGCCGGCTCAGGGACAGCGCGCGGGTCCCATTCACAGCGCAGCAGAGGGAGAGACACCGATGCATGAGTTCCCGGGATGCGTGGCCGGTGAAGACAAGGGCAGGACACTGACGGGGAAGTAAATCTGAGCAAATGGAAATCCACACCCTCAGAACAGCCTCACAAAGATGCCGCTTCTCAATTAATGTGCAAATTCAGCGACACAATGAAACGTGAACGGCTGCTTTCTCTGGGATCAGTGGAGGCGATGAAAACTGCAGCGTGCCTGTGTGTGTGTGTGTGCTGTGCGTGTGCGTGTGCCTTGGGGTACTATACGTGCATGTCTGCACTGTGTGCATGTGGGTGCATGCATGTATGTGTGCATTCATGTACAGGCACGCAGGTATGCTGCACTTGCGTGTCCATGATATATGCACACGTGTAACTGTATGGATGCACATGTGTGTACTATACATGTCTGCATGGTGTGTGCAGCACACATGTATGTGTGTGCATGTACTGTGCGCATGTGTATTACGTTTGTGTGTTGTGCATGTATGCATTTCTGTGTGCATGTGCGTGCTGTGTGTGTGTGCTGTGCATACATGTCTGCATTGTGTGCATGTGTGTGTGTGTACATGTTGCAGATGCCCCTGGCATCAGGGAAGCTGCCCCTTTCTTGCAGGACCCAGGTGAGTGTCCACACGTGTGGAAAGGCTGGCGTTCAAAGGGTCCAGAGCAGAAGGGTGTCCCTGAGTGGCCAAGTGGCCCACGGCCTAACCCACAGGTGCTCACTGGACAAAATGCAGTGAAGACGCAGGTATGTGTCATGTATTACGTCACTCTACGTGTCCCCTCCACGTTCGTGTGCCTAAGAATGGTGACATCGGCAATGGGTCGTCATAACTGGCAGTAGTTGCAAAAATGCAATGTTCATGGTATTCCACATGTTGGAACAAAACTCTCCTGTCATCACTGAGCACTTCTCAGCGGGATCTAAATATACAGCCATCATCTATTTTTAAAAGAGTTCAGCACATTTTGATTGACAATTGAAACAAACTGAGCACTCATTTTTTACCTACTTTTTACAATTGATTTGCGAGAGAGAGAGAGAGAGAGAGAGAGAGAGAGAGAGAGAGAGAGAGAGAGAGAGACATTGATGAGAGAGACATGGGTTGGTTGCCTCGCATGGGCCCTGGCTGCAGATGGAACCCACGACCTCCTTGGTGAAGGGGAAGATGCTCCAAGCACCTGAGCCACCGGGGACAGTGGCGGAGGGTCTCACTTACAGCAAGGCTTTCACCTGTCTTTATATTTCCACTAGAGGCCAGTGCATGAAATTCATGCGGGGGGGGGGGGGGTCGGGCAAGGGGGGGAGCAGTGTTCCTCAGCCCAGCCTGCACCCTCTCCAATCTGGGACCCCTCGGGGGATGTCCGGATGCCCTCTCACAATCCGGGACCACTGGCTCCTAACCGCCCATCTGCCTGCCAGCCTGATGGCCCCCTAACTGCTCCCCTGCCAGTCTGATTGCCCCCAACTGCCCTCCCCTGCTGCGATCCGCCTCCTCCACAGGGACTCGCCTCCTCTGCACCACACAGAGCCGCGGGACCCCCAGGCTTCACCATGCGGAGCGGCCTCCAGGCCCCGCCTCCACTGTGCGTGCGGCCATCTTGTGACGACGTCGCGCGCGAGGACCACCTAGGCCAGTGATGGCGAACCTACGACACGCGTGTCAGAGGTGACACGCGGACTCATTTTTTGGTTGATTTTTCTTTGTTAAATGGCATTTAAATATAAAAAATAAATATCAAAAATATAAGTCTTTGTTTGACTCTGGTTGCAAATATCAAAAAATTTCTATAGGTGACACGGCACCAGAGTTAAGTGAGGGTTTTTCAAAATGCTGACACGCCAAGCTCAGAAGGTTCGCCGTCACTGGCCAAGGCTTTGATTAGTAGAGATTCTAGTCCTCCCTGACATTGCAGCCTAATGTAACGGACACGGTGGGGCAGAGGCACGCTTACAGCCGTGCATGGGAAGAACAGAGCTTGCTCTTGTATTATTACTTATTAGTTATTGTGTTATTTCCATAGGAACGGCTTTTTGCTTCCAAGGTTTTGATATCACCATCATAACTCACTATCACAATGTGAACAAATTTCTATATAAATGGATGCATTTAATAACCCAGGGGCTTTAACCGCTAACATTTCTCCTGGGCTGAGTTATTGTTACAATAATTATCAGCAACACGAAATTAAAAGCTTATGGACCTATTGCACACCTGACGAATCACTACTACGCATAAACAGTTATATTTTAAATACGCATCTCCTCACGCGACGAACGGCCGTCTCCCACTTTACAATCAGGCCCCTCAGACGACAAGGGCTCAATGAGACCGCGTCAGCCTCAGCTCGTCCCTCACATGCTGATGGGTTTTCATCTAAAGAGCGGAGGGGTGCTCGGCACATGTGACAGCAGAGGGACCTCAGTCACCAAACGCGGGTCATTCCATTGGAATATGTGTGGAGTGTGTGGCAGAGATCGCCCTGCGTGTGCCCACACCCCGTGCCCGTACTCCCCCCACACCCCGCGTCCCATGAATTGTCCGTGTTCTCCGCGTGCTCCCTTCCCTGCAGGCCCTGCCTCCCTGCCTCCGAGGCTGGAACACGCAAGGTGGTTAACCGTCCTCACACCCACGGGTGCTGACGCCTGGAGGCCCAGAGGACAGCCGTGGGGGTGAGGAAGCGGAGGGTTTGCCGGGAGCCGGCTGAGGTCTGGCCCAGGGTCTGCGTCCGTCTGTCACCAGGCCCGTGAGTGAGGACGCCTCCGAGCGTCCCGCCTGCACCGAGCTGCCCGCCTGCACCGAGCTGCCCGCCTGCACCGAGTGTCCCGCCTGCACCGAGCGTCCCGCCTGCACCGAGTGTCCCGCCTGCACCGAGCTGCCCGCCTGCACCGAGTGTCCCGCCTGCACCGAGCTGCCCGCCTGCACCGAGTGTCCCGCCTGCACCGAGCGTCCCGCCTGCACCGAGCTGCCCGCCTGCACCGAGCTGCCCGCCTGAACTGGGTTCTTGCAGCTGAGCAGCCTTTAGAGCAGGTCCTGGAATCCTGTGCCAACCAATAGGAGTGAAGCTTCCCCATCCAATCAGAGGTGCCCAGCTATATTTCCCCCCCCCCCCTCCCATCACACCTTCACCAACCAATCAAAGCAGCTCTATTCTGACCAATCGGGACAGTGGTTTCTTGCATTTTGGACCAATCAAACTGTGAGGATTTGGAGTCCTCATTTGCATAAGGATGGACCACTTAGGGAGCAGGGGTGGAGCCTCCTGTCTCTACCGGCCCCCTCCCCTGTGGCTCTTGGGGTGCACGTTCCCTTCCCACCCAAGACCCGGGCCTGTTCCCCAGCTGGAGCTGAAGCAGCTCAGCAGTCCTGCTGGGTGGAAGGGAGTGGACGGAGGGGAGCAGGACAGAGGGGAGCTGGACGGAAGGGAGTGGACGGAAGGGAGTGGACGGAGGGGAGTGGACGGAGGGGAGTGGACGGAAGGGAGTGGACGGAGGGGAGCTGGCCTAGGTGACCCGCAGAGAGCAGGGCACATGGGAGCTGAGCGGGTGTCCTGCCTCATAGAGGCCTCTCCCAAGGGCTGCCTCGCCCAGAGCCTCCTCACAGCCCTGTTTCCTCCCCCGAGTGCAGGTTCCCCAATAAAGGGTCCTTTTCACGGCGCTCCCAGGGGTTCCTGGTGGCATTGACTTGGCACCAAAGACCATTGGGCGACGGATCTATCATCAGACATCACCACTTACAAATTAAAATCGATTCCTCATTGAATTATTAAAGTGAATTGTCACTAGAATGATTTCAAATTTTGAATGATATGCGGTTCGGGCCTGACATTCCCGCAGCACCCACGGCCCTGGTGCTCACAGGCCAAAGGCCCAGGACCCTCTGCTGCTGGGGACCCGCCCCCCCTTCCGCCCAGCCCAGCGGGGGCTCCTCCTGAGCTGGCAGGGGGTCCGCAAACCAGCGCACATCCCGCCTCCGCCTCCGGACTGATGCTCAGAGCGCCAGGCCCTGCCCAGGAAGCTGCCAGAGTTTGGGCTGAGCCGCCCGGGGCTCACGGTATGAAAAGGGGCCCCGTCTGACCCCCAGTTGCTGGACCCAAAGCTCGGCCTCGCTCCCGAAGGCGGCTCTGACTCACAGAACCTGCCCTCTGAGCGCCTGCCGGGCTCAGGTGCCCCAGTCCAGCCTGAGAGCCCCACCCCCACCCCCCACTGCCCAGGGGCGGCCGCCCTGCAGGGACCCGATGCTCTCGGCTGGGCTGCCCGCTGAGCCTGGGGCAGCCCGGGGTCCCCACTCAGAGCAAGAGACCCGGCACCCCACTCACAGCCTCGGGACCTGCCTGGGCCCCCAGACCCCCCCCCACCCCCACCCCCACAGTGGTCTTGTCACTCTCAGGAACCAAGGGGCTCAGCACCCTGCACCCCTGAGTCCTTGTCCTGACCCCGCCTCCTGTGAGTCATGTGACTTGTTCTTGCACCTCCTTTGGGACTTTTCTCAAACGTCGCCCCAGAGAGGCCCCAGGGGTCAGCATCCAGGCAGCCCCCCCCCCCCGCCCTCCTCGCCCCGTTCCCTCCCCAGCACCCACCTCCTGCTCCTTCCCGGCCCGCTCCCCTCTCTGCCCCAGAAGCTTCGGGACTGTGGGGGCTGCCCCCGCCCACCCCCTGGGGCCTTCACCGGCCCCACAGAGTGCTGCAGGGGGACCCGAGCCAGGCTCTGCCCCCACCCCCTGCACACCGCCCTCCGGAGCCCCTGCCTCGCGCCCCTGATCTGATGACACACCTGTCCCCAGACAGCGGTCCCGGTGCCACCCCCCCCCCGCATGTGCTGCCCTGGAGCCACGCAGGACGCGGGTGCTACCTACTCCGCAAACCTCTCTCCTCCCAACGACTCACATCCCTCCCCCCCACCACCCCGGCTGACCATTCACTGGTTTGGAGACAGTCTTTCCACACCTGGGGCAGTTCACAGGAACGTGCTCACGGGGCAGAGCTGTTACTGAGGGCCGACCCGTGTGGGCACCGGGTGGGGGGGTGGGGGGAGCAGGGGGGTAGAGGACCTACGTGGTCACAGACAGGAGGCGCTGGGTGACCCGGTGGGAGGCCGCTGTGTCGAGTCCCCTCTGGGAAGCCCACAGGAGGGACTGTGTTTAACTCGAGGGCACCTGTCGCCCAGCCCGAGGCCGACGCACAAGGGTCGGGACCCGCTGGTGACTTCACCCCCCGAAAGTGCCTCCTGCGCTGGTGTAAGGACAGCGGACGCCGTGCCCACGGGAGGGGTCGCGGGAGGCAGCGGGTTAAGGGGCGACTTCAGCCTCACACCAGGCTGTGTGGGGGTGGGCTGCCCTGCCGTGGGCACTGCTGCCACCACCTCTGTCCTCTGCACCGGGCACTGCCCTCCCTGGTGCCAGCCCCTCCAGCAGCTCTGCCCACCTGGTCATGGGGCACCGGGCAGGGCCCGGGGCCGCTGGCTTTGCAGGGGCGCTGGCTCACCTGGGCCGGGTCCTGCTCACCTGGGGGTTGGTGGTCTCGGCCTTCACGGAGGAAAATCGGAAACAGTCTATTCGCAGCCCTGGGGGGTCACCGGTCGCCCTGAGAGCTGAGGGGCCCCAGGCGGGACGGGGCGGTGGGAGGACGGAGGCGGGGCCTTGGGGGAGGGGCCCCTCGCCTGCCCTGGGTCCTGGGTCCCTGTGGCCTTGGTCCTGCGGAGGTCCCTGTGCTGCGCTCCCACCCCCGCCCTGGGGCCCTTCTGGACTCGGGTCTGTCAGGGGCAGGGGAGTGAGTCCCACGGGTCAGCGCTGGTATTGGGGGTCGTGACCTGTGTGGGAGGGGGGGGGGCAGAAGAACAGTTGAGGGAAGGATGAGCGGCTGGAGCGTCAGCCACACGCCTGGGGGGCGATTTGTCCCCCAAACACAGAGGGAGCCCGAGGCGCCTCTGCCCGGCCCCCAGGGACCCCGGGAAAGCCCGCGGGGGGGGGGGGGGGGGACACGGGCCTCTGGCCCCACCTCCAGGACAGCGAGTGGCTGGGGCTGCACCCATTCCCGCCAGCGCTTTGGGGTGGGGAGAGGGCGGCGGCCTGCGCTGGAGGAGGTGGAGGCAGGGCGGGTCGGCCGCCCCCGGAGATGGCAGGGAGCCCCGAGCATGGCCACCCTCCCGGCCAGGGTCCCCCCCCCCCCCAATGTCTGGCTCGGCTCCATAATAGAAGCGGACAGAATGCAAATGAGCTTCTGGAGCGCCAGCAGAAGAGGCCGGTTTCTCCTTTGGTCTGGGGATGAGCTGCCTGTCTGCGGGGCCAGTGCTGCCCATCAGCACGAGATTATCGTGAGCGAGGCGGGCGGGGGGCGGGGGGGGGGCTCCCCGGGGCGCTCTCTGCCCGCCTGGCCGCCTGGCCGCCTGGCCGGGAGGGTGGGTGGGGGGCGGGGGGAACCCGTCTGCCCTGGACGGAGCGGGCCCAGCTCTGGGCCAGGTGGGCGCACACGCGGCCGCCCCACTCTCTCTGGGGGGACACGCTGACCCGGCCACACCTCCAGCCGCGGACACCTCTGCCCCGGCGACCCTGGAAGGCAGGGTCCACCTCCTGCCACAGCTTTTATTTTTTAAACTTTTTAAAAAGATGTTTTTACTGACGTCAGAGAGGAAGGGAGAGGGAGAGAGAGAAGCATCAGTGAGGAGAGAATCAGGATCGGCCGCCTCCTGCGCGCCCCCCACTGGGGATCGAGCCGCACCCCCAGGTGCCCTGGCGGGAATCGGACGTGACCTCCTGGTTCACAGGTGGCAGGTCCATCCCTGAGCCCCGGCGGCTCCTTCCGCTTCTTGTTCACGCAGCCGCGACGGGGAGTCCGAGGGGACGGTGCCGGCCGCCTGCCCTCGGCCCCGGAATCAGCCTCTGACTCTCAGGGACATCACTGCTTCGTTTTTCCTCGAAGCTTCACCGACCACGTGCACCTCCCTGGAAACCGCGGCCGGGCCCTGCGTCCGTCTGAGCTTCCGAGGTCGGGACACCTGCGGCCCCGACGTGAGCAGGGCTGCCCGGGTGCGGGGTGGGGTGCCCAGGCGGGAACCAGCCAGATTCCCTGGAAAAGGCCAGGCCCGGCCTGAGTGGGGCGGGACCAGAGGGGCGGGGCCAGAGGGGCGGGGCCAGACCTGAGGGGCGGGGCCTGGGGGCGGGGCCTGGGCGGGTGTGGCCTGGGGGCGGGACCTGAGGGGCGGGGCCTGGGGGCGGGGCCTGAGGGGCGGGGCGGGCCTCCTCACTTCCTCCTTTGTGTCTGGATGTGGCTTCCTCTCCGGACAGCACCCGCGGGAGCCGTAGATCCTGGGGGTGATGCTGCGGAGGAGGGTGGCCCCTGCTGGACAGCCGGGCAAGCCGCCGCGGTGGGTGTGGGGTTCCCCTCGGGGCCTCCTCCTGGGCCCAGGGACCCCGGGCCCTGCTGTCCCAGCCCCACTGCTCTCGGGGCTCCGCTCTCGGGGCTCCGCTCTCGGGGCGCCTGCGGCGTGAATGAAACTGCGGACGCCTCCCCGTCAGCGTCAAGGCCGCGCGTCAGAAACTGGCTGGAGACGAGGAGCCGGAGAGCAGCTCCCGAGCGTCCGGCGAGGCAGCGTGTGGGCCCCCTCGCGCCTCCGGGTCCAAGGTCAGCACCGGGCCGCCCTCGGCAGTGACCCAGTGACCGCCGCCAGGGCCGAGTCTCGTCCCCAAATCCCCGGGTGACGCCCTCGCCCCAGGACCCCGGATGTGACCGTGTTTGGAGACGGACGTTTGCTGGTGACGGAGGTGACGGAGGTGACGCGAGGGCGTGTGTGGCCCTGACCCCGGGTGACCGTGTCCTTATGAGAGGCCAGGATGCAGACACACACGGGACGGCCACGCGGGGGCACACAGAGGGGACGGCGGGCGCAAGGCCAGCCCTGGCACGCCTGGACCTCGGGCTGGGGGACAGCACAGGCCGCGGTGCGGGCCCAGGCTGTGGTCTTTGTCACGGGGCCACGGCTGGCAGACGCCTGCACCCTCTACCCCTTCCCAGCTCAGCGGGTTCTTTCCATTGTCTCCTGTCCTGGAGGAGGTCAGGGCTGGAGTGGGAGAGCTGAGTAAGTGTGGACGCCGCACCCACCTGGGGCGAGGGTTCCAGGTCCGGCGGAGGGGCTGCGCACAAACGGATACACTAGACACGAAACATACTGTAGAGGCGTGGGGAGCAGGCAGGTCTTACTCCCTAGCGGAGAGGCTCCCTGACTTCTCTGTCCCCTTTGCTTTTATTTACTGGAATACACATTTGCCCTTTAGCAAAGCAAACAGGCATATCAATGGTAAAGTTTGGCAAACAACGAAAGGATTAGCGGATTAGCGGGTTAGGAGACGGCCTTCAGCCAGCAGTGACGTTATGCTGATGTTCAGCCCTTGCTGAATATCAAAGTCCATTAGCCTTCCAGCGACTTCTCCCATAATTATCCTAACTACTTGTTGGTCTTAGCCTCCAGCAAGTAAGGACCTGACCTCCTGGGGGGGGGGGCGGGGTAGGCGGTGTTGACCCCGTCCAGGGTCCAAACAGAACAGAGAGGGGGGAGGGGCGCTGACATTCCAGCTCGTCCCCTGGACAGGGCACTCCTGGCGCTGGACCTGCCACTCAGGCCTGGGCCCACGTCTCTGCCCATCCAGGTCCCAGGCCTCCCGTGTGGCCTGAGGCACCAGCAGCCATTGCCGGCCCAGCTGGCCCTGCAGGCACTGGGCCAGGTCTCCACCTCCTTTATGTTTGTTTGTTTGTTTGTTTTTAATCCTCCCCGAGGATATTTTCCGTTGATTTAGGGAGAGTGGAAGAGAGAGGGAAAGGCAGAGAGAAACATCGATGTGAGAGACGCATTGATTGGTTGCCTCCTGGCTGCGCCCATAAGGACCTGGGCCCGGGCGGAGCCTGCAACCCAGGTACGTGCCCCCCAGGCCTTCCCTCCTTCTGTCGCTCTCTCTGCTCCCGGTGGGCTGGGCCCCCTCTGCTGCCCTAGGAGCAAGCAGGAGCCAGCAGCCCACCTCGGGGTACACGCCCACCCCTCCAGGGGCACAGCTCTGCGGGGGCAGGAGGAGAGAGGACCGTCTGGGCCGAGCGCACTGAGCCGGCCGGTCGGCTGGTGTCCAGTTCAATTTTAAATAAGTTGCTCCGAGAAGTTTGCAAAGTCCAAGGTTACAGGCAAATAAAGGCAAATGGGCCGTTTTATGGTTTCCCGTCGGCCACCAGCGCAGGGTACATGGCCCCTCGGCGTGAACGGATGGGTTCCTCTGTCCACGTCCACATCCTGCTGGCTCAGGGCTCCCGTCCTCGCCCTTCACAGCCCATCACCCCAGAGGGGGCTGGTGTCCCGCCCCCGTCAGTGGGACAGAGGCCTGGCTTCGGACGGGGGTCCCCGGGAACCCACAGTGTGCTGGGCCCGCCCGTGCCCTGTGCTGGCCCGGCCGGCCCCCCCTCCGCTCCGGGCTGTGAGGCAGTGTCTTCCCACGGCCTGGGGTCCCCACAGCAGCCGGGGGGCCCGTGACCCCTAAGTCAGAGCAGTCCCTTCTCTGCACACAGCAACGCCCCCCTCCCCCCAAATACCACCTCTTTCCTTACAAAGCTAATTCTGTCTTTAACACATTTTAAACTAAACGGCATGTTTGTGATGCGTTCTTATACCAGAAGACTCTAAAGAGACGTAAGAAAATGATTTGGGCAAAGCCAGGGCCACGGCAGCTGTGGGGGGAGGGAACTGGCAGAGCCGGGGGTGAGGGTGTGGGGGCAGGTAGGGGCGGCCCGGGGTCCGATGCTTAGCCAGGTGCTGGGGGAACGAGCGCCCCACTCTTTACTGCCCTCTGACTGTCCTCGCGCACGCGCACGCGCACGCAGGGTAAACTCACAGCGAAGGCCTCACGGGGGAGAGAACTCTATAAACAAACATGTGGTGATGAGCGTGCCAAGCTCAGTAAACCAGAGACGCTTCCAGAAACGTATCACTTCACAAACAAGAAGCCCAAAGAAACTGCCAGCCTGCCCGGACCTACACGCGCCCAATAAAGTGCCTCAGTATTTTAAAGTCCGCACGCACCATATTTCCCCTTTAAAAAGAGGCGCGGACGGCTTTATGGGTGACTTTTACCAAATAGTCAATGAACAGATCATTCCAATTTCATAAGGAATTTTCCAGACAATAAAAAACGAAAGAACTCATTTTATGAGTTGAATATAATCTCGATCGCAACCAGGCAAGAACCGTGTAAGAAAAGAAAACTGTGGGTCGATATAATTCATGAGCAGAGATTTTAAAAAATCAATCAAAATATTAACAGTTCAAGTGCAGTAATCCATTAAAAATTGCTCACGGCCAATTGGGCTTCTGAGGAGCGAAAGGACGCACTCACGCCTCAGGCCGTAATTCTCCACGTGAGAACCGCACGGTTGTTGGGCGAGGGCCGGAGAGCGCTTTGGGAAGATTTAACCCCATTTTTGACAAAAGCCGTAAGAAAATGATGAGTCGGGGGGTACGTCCCTGACAGGTTCTCTTCGGGACGTCGCTTCTGGACACATTCTCTGTAAAATCTGGGAGAAGCTGAGGATCCTTCGATCAGTGGAGTAAGAAGAGAAAAACAAATAATATAAAGACTGAAAAGAAGAAGATCACATCATGGCAACTTGACTGTGTGACACAGACATATGGTTCAAAGGGGTAGAAGCTCCCCAAAGTTTCTCTGTGTAAAAATAAAAAATCATAAAACCAGACGCTGCTGACGTCTGTTCCGGGTAAACAGGAACTTGTTGAAGGACGACAGGCCTAAATACGTGGAGAGGTCTGTTATGTCCACTTATGTAAAGTCTCAGTAACTTAAAAGGTCCCACATTTACCCCGAAATCCAATGCACTTCTCATAAAAATTCTAATAACAGTTCTGGTGACAACGGACAAACTGAAGTGACAGTGTGTGTGTTCAGATCTCATGGGTGGTACTCATGGGTCATGCCTCAACCTTAGGGCCCCGGGAAGGTGGGAAGTAAAAGGATGGACAGACAGCCTGTGAGGACAACGCCAACCCCAGAAGCCTCGGACACCTCAGGGGTAACATAAATAAACCCGATGACGGAAGTATGTTTCCAATAGAGAGGTTACCGCATAGAGATCAGAGTTTTAGCGCAATGATAGGACCTAGCAATTTTTACCGTGCATGCTCTTAATAAAAGAGCTTCCAAGCATATAACGAAACTAGTGGGCCTACTGGGGGAAAAATAAGAAGCCGTCATTTTAGTGGGGTATTTAAATACATCCTTTGGATATGCCAGGCTGAGGGAACACACACACAAAACCCAGCAAGGATACTTAATGTAAACGGGAAGAATTACGCAATGAACGAAACAAAAATAAACATTTTTTCCAAACACATAGAAAAAATACAAAAATCCATCATGAAGAATGGCTCTTACATAACTATATATGTATGTATATATATGAAAAAAATCCTATATAATAAAAGGGTAATATGCAAATTTACCCTAACGGCAGAACGAACTGGAACCGGTCACTCCGACGCACACTGACCACCAGGGGGCAGACGCTCAATGTAGGAGCTGCCCCCTGGTGGTCAGTGCGCTCCCACAGGGGGAGTGCCACTCAGCCACCAGCTGGGCTGACGGCTGTGAGCCTCTCCCACCTCCTCCGCAGTGCTAAGGATGTCTGGAGCTGGCCTAAGCTGTTAGTCGGACATCCCCCAAGGGCTCCAGGGCTGCCAGAGGGATGTCTGACTGCCAGCTTAGGCCTGATCCCCCTGGGAGCAGGCCTAAGCTGGCAGGTGGACACCCCCTGAGAGGTCCCAGACTGCGAGAGGGTGCAGGCCAGGCTGAGGAACCCGCCCTTCTAGTGCCTCCCCAGTGCATGAGTTTCATGCACTGGGCCTCTAATACTTATATATATTAGAAGAAGATATCTGATCACCACACAATCTGGATAAAATTTAAAAACAAAAGGTTATTTAAAAACTACCCTCATAAAGCCACCTGCAAAAAGAACACACAAGGATGAATAGTTAGAAGCGAAAGGATAATTAACATGAAATACTAAAAAGTTTTTAAATATAAAAGAATGCAGGAAGAGGTGAAACACACTGGCAGACCGACATGTGGGCTCACCAATAAGTACATTACACGTGAACGCCCAAAAATTCCAGTGAAAAAAACAGAGATTATTAGAGTGAATGTAAGAAAAGCCAGGCCTAACACCGTTGCTCCTGGGAAAGAAATACTTCAGAGCGAATGGCACAGACAGGGAGGAAGTCGGTGAAGTGAGAAAGCCTGAGACCAGAGCGGCCACATTAGCAGCCGACAAAATAGACTCTGACAAATTACCAGAGCGAAAGAGGGACATTCCATTAACGACAGAGAGTTAATTATGGAGGAAGAGATAGATAACCACCAGGAATCTGTAGGACATAACAACAGAGGCTGTAAACACGCAAAGCATGCATGACATGGCAATAACAGAGGCTGTAAACATGCAAAGCACGCATGACATGGTAATCACAGGGGCTGTAAACACACAAAGCACACATGACATGGTAATAACAGAGGCTGTAAACACGCAAAGCACGCATGACATGGTAATCACAGGGGCTGTAAACACACAAAGCACACATGACATGGTAATCACAGAAGCTGTAAACACGCAGAGCACACATGACATGGTAATCACAGAGGCTGTAAACACACAAAGCACACATGAGATGGTTCCAGGGAGACGTGGACAGCCCCACAGTCCACGTGGGACAGCAAACACGCCATCGAGTCGACACTCATACACGAGGCAGAAGTGGCCGCATTAGAAGAAAACTGAGCACTTGCACACCCGGAGCAGAGTGTTTGAACGCCTGCCTTTGCCAATGCACAGCAAACGTTGGAAAAACGTTAATAAAGGCCGGAGGGCGGGTGCAGGCTGGGAGGGTCGGGGGGGAAGGGGCATCTGCAATGCTTTTGTGGACGAAAGGGGCCACACGCTGACCTGACAAGCTCAGGGAAGGCCTGCGTGGCAGCCTAGCAGACTCAGAGACCTGAAATAACCACACAGGATGGTCTGAAATTAAACCGAAACTGAAAGCGGTGATGGTGGGCAGTTACGCCCTAGGCCTGTATCTTCACTGACAAGGTCCACTTTACCGTAACTGAGCCCGTCTGCCTTTTTGCCTCTAAGATACCATGTCCTTGGGATGTCTGGGTAACTTGTGACTTCTCTTTTTATGGAGCCCCTGGGGCACAGCCAGGTGTGCTGGGCCCAGGACAGATGCAGCAGATTCCTTCATTTATCATGTGAATTGATCCTGCACCCACCTAAGTATGTGTCCATCATTTTACTTTTTATCCAATCCCAGGGGTTTCCCCACTTCGCTTAATCCCTCCTCCTTAATCTATCACCAATGAATTTTATGTAACCCACCTATGTTCCTCCTTTGAATTTCATGTATAAATACGGATGTAACCCTGCCATTCTCCGGAGCACTATCTCAATTCGTTGAGGTTCTGCTTCCCGGCATATGTCGACAATTTGGCTCAAATAAACTCACAAAAATTCTTTACAGGTTTCAATGGTTTTTTTTACGTTAACACTTTCAACAATATAGTTTTTCCTAAAAATTAGTAAAAGCTAAACATTTGAGCGACGTTACCAACCGGCCTGCCCTTGCAGATATTTATAAAACGCCACCCCCAGCGTTCACAGGACACACGTTTATCCTGCCCTTTCTTTTTTTAAAAACTTTTATTTATTTGTTTTTAATATATTTTTTTATTGATTTCAGAGAAGAAGGAAGAGGGAGAGAGAGAGAAACATCAATGATGAAAGAGTCATGGATCGGCTGCCTCCCGCACGCCCCCCACACTGGGGATCAAGCCCGCACCCCAACCCGGGCCTGTGCCCTGACCAGGAATTGAACCCTGACCTCCTGGTTCATAGGTCGGCGCTCAGCCACGGAGCCACGCCGGCCGGGCTAGTGGTGCACTTTACACGGGTGCAGGCAAGTCCGTGTCAACCGTAACTCTGGTGCCATTTTCAAAGGAGCTTTGGGTCTCACCACCTCCTCTCTTATTGCTTCACTTTCCATTTCGCTGGCGTCTGCTCGTGCCTGTCTGTTTCCTCCCTCTGTCTACACTGGGGTCACTCCGCGCCCGTGTCCGGCCTCGCACGGGAGCCGACATCGGCTCTCAGACGCTCTCCCCGCCCGGCACAGCCGCCTAAGGAAGCACGTGTCCAAGCATCTCGCCGCCCGCACAGGTTTCAGCATCCGGGGCGCTCACTATCATTCAAATCAAATATTTAAATTAGCTTAAATACATGCAATTTCAATTTCCTTTAAAGAAACAACAACTCACAGATGAATTAGAAAGTATTTCCAAATATTTGGGGACTTTTCAGATATCATTTCCTTATTGATTTCTTTTTAAAATGTATCTTTATGGTTAAAAGCATTCTAGAACAGCCATGGGCAAACTACGGCCCGCGGGCCGGATCCGGCCCGTTTGAAATGAATAAAACTAAAAAAAAAAGGACCGTACCCTTTTATGTAATGACTAGGGGCCCGGTGCACGAAATTCGTGCACTGGGTGTGTGTGGGGGGGAGTGTCCCTCAGCCCAGCCTGCCCCCTCTCACATACTGGGAGCCCTCAGGCGTTGACCCCCATCACCCTCCAATCGCAGGATCGGCCCCTTGCCCAGGCCTGACACCTCTGGCCTAGGCGTCCAGCCCGGGCAGTGGGGACCCACAGCTGCAGCGGCCCCGTGATCGTGGGCTCCGCTTTAGGCCCAGGCAAGGGACCCCTAGCTCCTGGGACTGCCAGCTTTGACCATGCCCAGCTCCCATCGCTGGCTCCACCCCTACTTCCTGCTATCACTGGCCAGGGCGGCAAAGGCACCTGATTCTCTGATCATGGCTGGGGGGCAGGGCAAAGGTGGCCCCAGGGCCGCCTTTGCCCTGCCCCCCAGCTCTTAGCTCCCCCCTGGGTTTCCGATCACCGTCAGTGGCAGGGGGCTTCTTCCTGCTTTCCCTTTCGCCTCCCTGCATTGTGCCTACATATGCAAATTAACCGCCATCTTGTTGGCAGTTAACTGTCAATCTTAGTTGGCAGTTAATTTGCACATAGCCCTGATTAGCCAATGAAAAGGGTAGCTCGTACGCCAATTACCATTTTCCTCTTTTATTAGTGTTGATGTTTACTTTGAATTTATATTAGTTCACACAAACACTCCATCCATGCTTTTGTTCCGGCCCTCCGGTCCAGTTTAAGAACCCATTGTGGCCCTCGAGTCAAAAAGTTTGCCCACCCCTGGTCTAGAAGCCCCCGTTTTCTCCCATTGACCCCTTCCACCCGCACCCCCCCCCCCCCCCAGGCCTGCGCCCCAGCATCGCCTGTGACACGGCTCTGCATACATGCATGTGAGGTCCCCTTTACTCCCCCCCCCACCTCCCCTCTGCGATTCGTCGGTCTGTTCCACGTTTCTGTGCCTCTGGGTCTCTTTTGCCAATTGAATCCTGCAGTGATCGGGGAACATGCACCACACAGTTTTCGCTCCTTGAAATGTTTTGAGATTTGCGTTTTGTCCAGCCTTTGCTATACTTGCTTCAGCACCCATGTGTCTCGAAACGTGAGATAAAGTGCAAACTATGAAGTTGTATCTGTCGCAATCGCTGGAACTCATGGGCCGCCCGCGGTGGCAGAACCATTCTTGAAAAGACTTTGGCAACTTAAAATACCACAAACATGCCCTAGCCGGTGTGGTTCAGTGGATAGAGCGTTGGCCTGCGGGCTCAAGGGTCCCGGGTTCGATTCCGGTCAAGGGCATGCACCTTGGTTGCGGGCACGTCCCCAGTGGGGGGTGTGCAGGAGGCGGCTGGTCGATGTTTCTCTCTCATCGATGTTTCTAGCTCTCTATCCCTCTCCCTTCCTCTCTGTAAAAAATCGATAAAATATATTATTTTAAAAAAGAGTACAAACATATGCCTGCCGCAGGCTTTAGCCCGCACGCTCCCAGGCACTCATCTTCCTCGTTTGGAATGTTCTAGAAATGTGGACGAGACATTGGCCTCCGTGTGAGCCTCCGTTCTCCTTCCTCGTTCTCGGTGTATTTCTTCCGTCAGGGGCTGGAGCGGAGCAGTGAAACCTCCGTTTTCCGCGGCCGACTTGCCCGTCCTGCCCGGCGTCTCCAGGAGGCGGTGCCGCCTGCGGGGTGTCCGTTTCCGGGCAAACGCACGCTCGTCACTCTCCTATTTTCCTGCTGTGGCGGCACCACCTCGCCGTGGAGTCTCCACGTCTGCGGCCACGCGCTGGTGGGAAACCCGCCTGTCCAGCACGAACACCGATCCCAGGCCCCTGCTTCCGGGTGCCCAGCCCCGTCCCCGGCCCCGTCCCCGCCCGCGGGCAGCCTGCGCCCCTGGCGCGGTGTGTCTGTGCACCGCGTGCGTGGTCCTGCCGCCTGTCCCACCTGTCGGCCCGCCTCCCGGCGGTTTATTCCAGTTTATTCGCGTGCCCCGGCTGTGCACGGACGTGGCTGCCCCGAGCGGTCTCTATCGAGTGTCTCTCACTTTCATGTCCTTCCTCTCTGGCCTCTGTCTGTGGTCATCAGACGTCTCAAGGCCGGGCTGGGTGGCTCAGTGGGCGGGGGCGTCGTTCCGTACACCAAGTTCCGTTCCATTCCCCGCCAGGGTACACACCTAGGTTGTGGGTTAGATGCCCAGTCAGGGAGGGGAAGGGAGGCAACCGATTGGTGTTTCTCTCTCTCTCTCTCTCGCTCTCTCTCTCGCTCTCTCTCTCTTTCTCTCTCCCCTCCTTCCCTCCCTCCCTCTCAAAAATCAATAAAAAACATACCCAGGGTGAGGATCAGAGGAAAAATGTTTCTAGCACACCAGCCCCTTAGCGCTTTGAGCTTTCCCGGGAGATTTCTCGTTATTTTTAGCGCCTGTGCTGGGATCACACTGTGTCATCACAACCAATTTCAGGCAAATACCGTCGCGGAGGGAAGCGGGGACAGGCGCCCACCGCCTCCTGCCTGCACGCCCGTCCTGCGGGCCGCACGCCCCGCCGCGGGGGAAAACAGGGCCTCTGAGCACCTGAGCTAATGAGCCCACACCGCGAGCCACGCTTCAACCAGCGGCGAGCGTTCTAAAGGGCGTGTGCGGCCGTGCACACGCGGCTCTATTCATATTTGTTTAGCATTTCGGGGTCTGCACTGCAGTCCTCCTGGCGCTGAATTTTCTCAGCTTTTTTTTATGGATGGAAACATCAGTGATGAGAGAGATGTTTTTACTGATTTCAGAGGAAGGGAGAGGGAGAGGGAGAGAAACACGCATGATGAGAGAGAACCACAGACCGGCTGCCTCCTGCGCGCCCCCCACTGGGGATGGAGCCTGCAACCCGGGCCTGTGCCCTGACCGGGAATCGAACCAGCACCTCCTGGTTCCTAGGTCGACGCTCAACCCCTGAGCCATGTGGGTGGCCGGGCTCTCAGCTTCGTTTTAAAACCAGAAATGTCGCCTGGCCCGTGTGGCTCAGAGGTTGGCGTCGGTCACGGTGACCCCTCTCTGCGGCGTGTTTTCCTCCTGCGCCTTCAGCACTGCCTGGGCCTCGCCCGTCGGAGCCTGACCGCCCTGCCCCTCGCTGTGGCCTCTCGTGCCGGCCCTGCTCTGTCTGGCTCGCTGATCTGTCCTTTGCTTTCGCCAAAGCGGGAGGGCCGTGGCCATTATTTCTTCAAATGCCTTTTTTTTTTTTAAATCCTCCCTGGAGGATATTTTTCCATTGATTTAGAGAGAGTGGGAGAGAGGGGGTGAGACGGACAGAAATACTGACGTGTCCCTCCCGATGTCCCTGTCACAGAGGCCTTCCCTGTGCCCAGAGGGTCTCCCCGGGTGGGAGTGGCGTCCACCTGTCCGTGTGAGTGTCCTGCCTTCCTCGCCGGTCCCCGCGGGATCTGTCCCCGCCCAGCGCGCGTGCAGAGGGGCGAACCAGCGGTCCCCGCTCTCAGGGGCCGCAGAACCTCAAAGCTGGGGCAGATGTGGAGTCGCGGTGTCTCTAGTGAAGGTGGGGGGCCTGCGGGGGGGCCCAGGGGAGCCAGGCCAGGCCCAGGGACCCCCACCCCGAGGCGCCCAGCGGAGTGGGGTTCGCTCCCAAGTGCACCTGTGGCCTTGGTCACTTTCTCTTTTCCTTTTTAAAAACTGCCCAGAACTGAACCACAGCCCCTTGGGAGGGGGACTGAGGTGGGGGTGCTGGGGAGGGAGGGGGGAGCCGGCTGCTGGCCTGGGGGTGGAGTCCGAGTTCTGGGAGGGGCGGTCCGGCGGCTGCGGGCTGGGCCTGGCGCTGCAGACAGAGGCTGGGCCACCTGAGGCCGGAACCACCCCTGGCCCGGCCCAGGCTCGAGGGCGAGCTGACTGAATGTGTGGGCAGGTGGACCGGCTCGTGTTGAGGTGGTGACTGTGGCCCGGGGTGACGTCATAAGGATCCAGACGGCCCTTGGCAGAAAGAGGTGCCCCCCCCCCCAGAGGCATCTGCCCCTCCAGCTGCTGTTCACGAGGGGGAGCCTGTGTCAGCAGGTCAGGGGGTGGGGGAGGAGTGAGGGGTGGCTGAGTCCTCAGGTCCGCCACCCGCAGCCTTGGGGTGCCTGCGCCCCGCTTCCTCCCCAGGGAGAGGACCCCGCCCAGGCCCTCGGTTCCCCGGACGTTTCCCCGAACGCGGCCCCATGATTTAGGGCCCTGGCGGCCGTCATTACCGGGAAGCTTGAGAATCCGAAGCGGAAAAGTGAGTTTAATTATTGAAAAGTCAGGAGGCCCGTTCCCTGCGTGACTTATGCCCCAGCCGCCCAGCCCACCTGCCGGCAACGCCGGCCCCGTTTTAGGGATGAAATTGATAACTCCACCAAGTCGATCTCATTAGCGGGTCTGTCATATGTGCGGTTAGTGATGGCGGGTGCGGACGGAAGGGCGGGGGGCCTGGGCCAGGGGGGTCGGGTGCAGCCTGGGGGTGGGGGGAGGGCGGCGGGGGGCCTGGGGCGGGGGGTCAGGTGCAGCCTGGGGGTGGGGGGAGGGCGGCGGGGGGCCTGGGCCGGGGGGTCGGGTGCAGCCTGGGGGTGGGGGGAGGGCGGCGGGGGGCCTGGGGCGGGGGGCCTGGGGCGGGGGGTCGGGTGCAGCCTGGGGGTGGGGGGAGGGCGGCGGGGGGCCTGGGGTGGGGGGGGCAGGGGCGCTCGCTGTCTAGATCCGAGAGGGAGGTGCTCAGGGACTGTGAGGGCAACAGGGCGTGTTCTCTTCTTTCTTTTTTTTGTTTTAAATATTTTTATTGATTCCAAAGAGGAAGGGAGAGGGAGATAGAAACATCCATGATGAGAGAGAGTCATGGACCGACTGCCTCCTGCACGCCCCCCACTGGGGATCGAGCCCGCAACCCGGGCCTGTGCCCCGACCTGAATCGAACCGTGACCTCCTGATTCCTAGGTCGACGCGCGAGCCCTGAGCCACGCCGGCCGGGCCAGGCCACGTTTTCTGGATGGAAGTCGCGTCCTCCCCACGCGCACGGCCGGGTCTCAGACGGAGGGGACGCAGATGCTCCTTGTCCGCCATGAAGCCCGAGCCCAGGCCGCTCCGCCCTCCGCCCTCCGCCCTCCGCCCTGAGCCAGGGAGGCAGAGGCCCCCACCGGTCGCCGGCCCCCGGGCTCTGGCCTGAGTGGCCTCCCCCTGGGCCCAGTCCGAGCCCCTCGCGGTGCCTAGGAGCCCGAGCCGCCCCCGCAGGAGGCGCTTTCCGGGGTCAGCACCGCGCAGGCACCTGCCGCTGGGGCTGCGCACCTGAGTCCGGGCTGGTCCAGGTCCCCTGCAGGGAGCCCGGGCCCCCCCACCCGCCGGGCTCGGCGAGACGGGCTCAGGAAGGGTCCCCGAACCACCGGCAGTGCCCCCCACCCCCGGGTGAAGGGGCGTCTGGGTCCCCTCCCGGAATCGAAGCACCTGACGCTGGACGGACCCCCTGGGCCCAGCCCAGGGCTCGCGGGCTGGGGACCTGCCTCCGGGGTCCGGGAGGCCGTCTGTCCGTGCGCTGTGGGTCCGGGGTCCGGGAGGCCGTCCGTCCGTGCGCTGTGGGTCCGGGGTCCGGGAGGCCGTCCGTCCGTGCGCCGTGGGTCCGGGGTCCGGGGGCCTCCCAGAGTCTGGGCCCTCTCAGAAGGTGTCGCATGCTGCGGCCACACCACCTCCGGGAGGGGAGCCTGTCCTCCTGCTGTGCTCAGGGGAGAGGGTCGCTCTGGGGAGGGGGTGCGGAGGGTGCCAGTCCCGCGTCCAGAGAACATGGCCACTGCGTCCCCTGAGGCTCCCTGCACCCCATCCCAGTGGGCGATGCGCGCCCCGACGTGGAAAGAGGCCCCAAGGCTCTGAGCGCCAACTCCCCCGGAGCGGCTGGAACCCGGGGTGTGTGTGCGAGGTGCCTCCAGCAGGCGCGGCCACGGCACAGACCTGCGCACAGGAGGTGCTGGCGTCCCAGGCGTGACCCTGGGGCCTAGGACAGCGCACTGAGCAGCACCCACGAAGGGGTGCCCTCGTGAATGTCCATTTTAGTGGGAGACGGTCAGCCCCTCAGGGTGAGGAGGTCCAGGGGGCCAAGAGGGGTCCCCGGACAAGGGGACCACAGGACAGGGGTGCGTGGCAGGTGGGCTGCAGGCCCCGGCGGTCATGAGGTCCTGGCTCCAGCCCCGCTCCCCCATCCCAGCTGCGTGGCCCCCGGACGCCTCGCCCCCTGGAGGCGGCAGCAATGATCCTGTGAGGTGGGTAAGGACTCTGAAGCGACACCTCCATGAGGGCGAGCTGAGGAGACAGGTGCTGTCCCCGCCCCCCACGCCCCCCTGACCTGCCCCGTCCCAGCGACCAGGGACCCTCCGGGGAGACTGTGCTCAGGCAGCACTGGCTGTGGCTCCGGGAGCCACGTTGAAGGAAGGCCAGCCTCTGAGGGTCCGCTTGTTACTGCCCCGGGCCTGGCCCACTGAGGGGGGGGGGGCCCTGGTGGGCGGGGCCCTGGTGGGCGGGGCACTGGTGGGCGGGGCCCTGGTGGGCGGGGCCTTGGTGAATGGGGCCCTGGTGGGCGGGGCCTTAGTGGGCGGGGGCCCTGGTGGGCGGGGCCTTAGTGGGCGGAACCCTGGTGGGCGGGGCCTTGGTGGACGGGGGGCCGGGGCCCTGGTGGGCGGGGCCCTGGTGGGCGGGACTCTGGTGGGCGGGGCCGGGGGCCCTGGTGGGCGGCGCCCTGGCAGAGGGGGCTGATGGGCAGGGCTCCTCTGGTTGTGAGCCCTGTGCTCATGGAGGCCTCCTCTTCTCTTCTAGCCGGATGTGTCCCCTGGGTTTCTGGGGGGGCGGGGGGCGGGCCATGCAGGAGCGGCCTGAACTGCCTTCCCGGCAGAGGGACACCTGAGAGGAGGAGAGGGTGCAGCTGGTCCTGCCTCCCCGCCCAGGTGCGCCCCCAGCACGAGGCCTGTCCAGCGTGGGCACTGGCCCCCTGGGAGGGGCGGGGCGCCCGGGGGCCGTGGCGGCGCTAGGCCTGCACGCCCCCCTTCCCCTCCCTCCCGGGACAAGCTGGGCTGCATGTCGGGGGCCGGGGCTCCCGTCTGCCCACTGACAGCTCCAGGGGCCGAGGGGCCGGTGAAGTCACACAGGCTCCGCAGGCCCAAGGCCCCGGCGGCCGCGGCTCTGAGGGTCAGTCGCGTACAGAGCTCCCTGAGCGCCCACAGGGGCACCCCCCTGCCCGAGCTCGGCCTCCGGGGTGCCTGGCGGTTTGCCCGACTCTGAAGCCCCGAGTGGGGGGGCTTGCCCTCGGAGGGGAGCCCTCGACCTCAGCTCTGCCCCGTGTCCTGGGACGTGTGTGGGGCCCACAGACCCAGGGGAGACCCTGGGGAGAGGGGCACGGGTGTGGCCGCCGCCTGCCTTCCCTCTGTCTGACGGGGCCCCTGCGCCCCAGGGAGAGCGAGGGGCAGTGAGGTGCCGTTTGTCTGCGGGGCCGCACCTGGGCCAGTGGCAGGACCAGGACCCGGCCTGCGGGCGGGGGGCGGGGCGTCACACTGGGGGCCAGGGAGGCCCCGACACTCCCGGGCCAGGCGATGGCCACTCAAGGGGCTCTGAGCTCCGTCCCCGCCACGGCCCCTCTCCCAGGACACCGCGGCCAGCGAACAAAAGCCATGCGCATCAAAGGGTGTTCTCTTTATTGTCATAATTTAGCTGAATCAACACAAAATCGGAGACTGTAAAACAAGAGGAAAATGTGTAACAGCGTATCCTCCCGGCCTCTGCCCTCCGCGTCTGCACCCGCTCTTTCCAAGGAGACGGGCGCGGGGAGGCGGAGGGGCGCTGGCTGGCGGGGGCGAGGTGTGCTGGGCTGGGGGACCCCCCCCCCCCCGGGCTCCCGGAGCCAGGCCAGACCACGGAGCCTGGCGGCTGCTGGGGACCCCGCCCCATGCGGGGGCACCGCCTCCGTGACGAGGAACCCACATCTCGGCTGGCGCCTTCACGCCAAGACACCCGTGCCTAAGTGTGTGGTGACCGAAAGGTAAATGAAACGCGGGGGTGGGACTTAAATACGCGATTTCCTGTCCTGTCTGGAGTCTACGGGGCGGGACGGTTGCTATATAGTTGTGTGTTTTTTAACTTTTCTTTTAGTAGCATAGACCTAGCATAACACTCCTGTTAATGGCTCGTAGGTAGTATATATTTCACCAGAGACGCGGGGAAATGGAGGGGCCTGGCGAGGAGGGCGAGGGAGGGCAAGCCAGGACCGTCCTGCCCTGGCCGGTGTGGCTCAGCGGGTAGAGCGCCGGCCTGCGGACCCAGGGTCCTGGAGGGTTCCATTCCGGTCGAGGGCACGTGCCTCAGTTGCAGGCTCCTCCCGGGCCCGGGCCCTGGTCGGGCGCTTGCAGGAGGCAGCCCATCGATGTGTTCCTCTCACATCGACGTTCCTCTCTCTCTCCCTCTCTCTTCCTCTCTCTCTAAAATCAACGGGGAAATATCCTCGGGGGAGGATTAACCAAAAAAAGGGCCCAGTGGCAAACCGGCCCGTCCCGTCCCGTCGGGGCAGGGGAACCCTCCGAGGGAGGGCCTGGGGGACCGACGCCTGCCGTGCGCCTCGCCCGACCTCCGCCACGAGCCGGGCTGAGGGGCGGCCGGAGGGGGCGCACGCTGCCCCCCGAGTCTGTGCCTGTGACGGGGGAGAAAAAGGGGCACCGCTCCCCAGAACGGGGGAGACGGAGGATGGTCCGCTCCCTGAGACAGGCCGGCAGGCGGGACACGGGAAGCCAACCGGCGCCCAGCCGGGGTCCCCCACGTGCACCCACGCGCACCGCCCTCCCGCGTGGCCACGCCCTGGCCCTCAGCTCGCTGCCCCGACCCCGAGCTCCCGCCACGCCCCCCGGAGCCCTCAGGCCCGCCCTCCAGGGCTGCCACATTCATGGTTAAATAGGATTTCCTACAAATATACAACATATAAAAACTGTTAAATATATAACTTTAGGCTTTGCAAAATACATTTAATGATCTCTTTCAAACAAGGGTTACTTCAGTTTCCTTTCATTGCTTTCTGGAGCTAAATGGTGCATCGATGAGACGGCAGTCCCAGGAGACGCAGCATGCGCGCGGCGAAGACCGAGCCTCCCGCGATCGGTCGGAAATGGAGCGACGAGGCGGGCGACGTGGTTAAAACGGGTTTAGTAGGTCAGTCCGTGTGGCGTGGGGGGCGGCCCGCGGCCGTGTCCCCGCGTGGGGACGGGCCGTCCCGCGGGGCAGCCGGCATCCTCCCCGCGGTGCGGGGGCTCAGGGCGCCCCGCAGTGTTCGTGGGGCGGGGGTCTCGGCCGGGGCCGCCCTCGGCGCGGGGCCGGGGCCGCCAGCATGTCTGTGCCCGTGCCCGTGGGGCCCGGGCCCGGGCGTGGGGGCGAGTCCGCGTTAAAATAGATTTGCTCTTTGGTCTATCGAGTATACTGAAGGGTAAGAAAATAAAAGCGACTCGGACAGTCTGGGCGCCGAGAGGCCCCTGCGGCGCCCAAGAGTCAGTCCTGCCGACCGGCTGTCGGTCTCTGGGCTGCAGCCCCTCCGGCTCCTCCTCCTCCTCCTCCTCCTCCTCTTCCTCCTCTTCCGGGGGCACAGCCAGGGTCTGGCCAGGGAAGGCAGGCGAGGCCAGGCTCGGGGGGACGCGGGGCACCCCCACTGCGTCCCAGGCGGGATTCGACGTGCAGCCGGACAGGCTCAGCTCAGAAGGCCCGGGACGTGGCCGTCCGTCCGGTCGGGCTGCAGAGAACGGAGGGCGGCCGACTGCAGAGAGGGCGTCGCGGCAGGAGGGCCCTGGCCGGGCGGCCTCTCCAGGGAGCCCAGCCCCTCCGGGCCCTGCGGGGCCTGCGTTTGTCAGGAGACCTGAGGAGGAGAGAAGAGAGCGGTCAGGCCTCCGGACTCCACGGGTCCCTGTCGGGAGCAATGGAGCCCAGGAGACGCCCCCAAGGCCGCCCGGCAGGGACAGCCCCGCAGCCGCTGCCCACTGACCCCCAGGACGGACACTGGACGGAGGCCTGAGTGCCGGGGGTGGACACCAGCTCTCAGCAGCCCCCGCCCCCTTGTGTCCTGGTGGGACGCCTCGTGGACGGTGACGACAGGGCACGACCGGCCAGGGTTGGGGGGCTGGGTCTCTCTGCGGGTGTCTCTAGGGTGTCCCCGGCCGTGCCCCGTACACAGCAGGCGCTGCCTCGTTGCACAGAGAAGAGCGGTGGGTGCCTGTGCGTGGACCCGCGGAGCCCCTGGGTGGCCCCAGAGCCGGGGAGTGGGGGGCGTGCAGGTCCCTGGTCCATGAGGCCCCAGCACCCCCAGCCACCCCGCATCTCAGAGTCCAGCGAGCGGCTGCCAGGGGTGACGTGTGTCCCAGGTCACGGCTCTGGGGCAGCGGAAATACCGCCGTCAGAAGGACACAGAAAAGCCATGGGTGACATGTCTGTCCCAGGTCACACTTATTTAACACTTTGCCTGAGCTGCCTGCCTCCTCACGGGGCCACGTGGACACGGCCACGGAGGCGTCACACCACCCTGACCCAGGCCCGGCGACGCTCCGGGCTCCTGTCCCAGAGGCGGGGCTGGGACCGTCGGCCGGTGTGGCCCTCCCAGCTTCCTCGCAGCTGGCGGGCTGCCCGCGTGTTTCCTTATTGGCCTCCGCGAACCTGGGCCGGGCTCCAGGGTGTCGCCTCGGGTGCACCTGGCTTAGCAGGTACCACGCCTGCCCTCCGCCAGCTGTGCGGACCGGCACCTCGAGGCCAGCGTCCCGGGCAGCAGAAGGCGCTACCCGGGCTCCGGGTGAGTGTGGGTAGCACTGACCGCGCAGCCCTTGAGGCGGGGGGTGGGGGGCGGGGGGTGGGGGGGGTGGGATGGGGGTGATGGGGGTGATGGGGGGGTGGGGGGAGGAGGCGGGGGCGTGGGCAGTACCAGGGTTATTGAGATGCTACAGAGAGAACCAGACTGGAGTCTCATTATTGGACGCAGGCTGATAGCTGTAAACATGTTTATTGTTTAGTAAATAACTTCGCTTCTCTAGGAAAAATCGCGTCTTGAATCTAATGTGGAAACATTATTTTTCTGCCCCAGCCAGTGTGGCTCAGTGGTTGGGCGTCAACCTATGAACTAGGACAGGGATGGCGAACCTATGACACGCGTGTCAGAGGTGACACGCGAACTCACTTTTTTGGTTGGTTGATTTTTCTTTGTTAAATGGCATTTAAATATATAAAATAAATATCAAAACTATACGTCTTTGTTTTACTCTGGTTGCAAAGATCAAAAAACTTCTCTATGTGACACGGCCCCAGAGGTAAGTTAGGGTTTTTCCAAATGCTGGCACGCCGAGCTCAGAAGGTTCGCCGTCACTGAACTAGGAGGTCACGGTCCAATTCCCGGTCGGGGCACAGGCCCGGGTTGTGGGCTCGATCCCCAGCGGGGGGCGTGCGGGAGGCAGCCGACCCAGGATTCTCTCTCATCATTGATGTTTCTCTCTGCCTCTCCCTTCCTCCCTGAAATCAATAAAAACATATTTAAAAAGGAATAAAACGACTCTGCCCTCAGAATGGCTCGCTTCCTCTCTGCTCTGAGCTGCCCTCTGAGCCTGACTCCCAGGAGGAGCTGGAAGTCTCTGGGCCAGGCTGGGCCCCGCGAGGACTCCGGGGAGGGCTGGCGCCTGGGTGACGGCCACGCGGCTTCCTCTCCGGGGCAGGAAGCGAAGCATCGTTGGCGCCTGGGGCTGGGTCCCCAACACGAGGATCCCCCACCTGGCACGGGCGAGGCTGCTCCGAGCCCTCAGTTAAAGGAGGCGCCGGAACAGTCCGCGCATCACAGCAAAGGCGTCCCTGAGCCGTGGCCTGCGAGCAGGGGCAGGGCAGGGCCCGCCTGGCTGCCCGCGGTGTGACATGTAGGCCATGCTGTGCTGGCATCCCCGTAACTGGCCTCCTAGAGCCTCCTGGGGACACCAGCACCCCCCTGCCCCCCACCCCCCACCTGTGAGGCCCTGAGCAGAGGGCCCGCCCCATGGCCAGGGCCCTGCAAGTGACCTGCCCAGCCTGGGAGCCGTTTTAGTGGCTGAGTGTTCAGCGCTGTTAGCAGCACAGAAAACGGTGCGCACCACGTGAACGGCCTGGGCAGTGAGGTGCGTTCGTACGTTTTAAATACAGAACCGTGTCTGAGGGGCCTGCCAGGTGCCGGGGCCCGTGAGCCGCCGCGCTTTGCAGATCAGCTCCTGGGACGGGGCGGCTTCCTCACCCATCGGGCCCAGGAAGGGTATGGGGGCCGCCGCTCCCTGCAGGGGCTGAGCGGAGGCTGTGCCCTGATGCCCGCACCCGGGGGTGGCACCCAGGGGGCCTCACCGCGGGGGCCCTGTGCGGACGCCGTGGCGGGACGGGCTTTCTGTGCCCTTCCCTGCAGGGAGGAGAGGGCGACCCTCGCCCCGCGGGGCTGCACCTGGGACAGGGCCACGGGTGGGGCAGGGGCCTGCGGGCTGGGACGTCCACCTGGGCCGGGCAGCTGACGTGGGCCTGGGGGTCGCAGCCTGCAACTCGCACCCTCAGGGCGTGTGCTCTGCTGAGTCACCCCCAAGTTTAACGTGTGGGTTCAGGGAAGGTCCCCGCTCCCTTCAACCAGGACAAGCCCCTCCCAGCCTGGCCCGGAGACGCCGGGCGACCCCGAGGTCATGCCCCGTTTCTGTTCTCTCGGTGCTTTGAGGTGACAACCACCTGCCCCGTCACAGAGGGTCCTCCAGACCCCACCTGTGCAGGGAGGGCACCCCTCACCCAGCTCCAGCAGGCGGGGGGCCCTCCGCCTCGGCCAGGCTCCTGAGCTGACCCCCTCAGTCAGCACCCAGCAGGCGGGGGACCCTGCACCTCAGCCAGGCTCCTGAGCCCCGACCCCCCCGGGCGCCTGGGGATCTGTCTCCTCCGCAGGCGGGTCTGGGTGGCGGGGCCCAGGCTCAGTCTCAGGGGATCCAGCCCAGGATGGCCGTGTCCCGCTGGCCCAGCCCTGAGGCCCCTCGGGGTTCACTCTCCCTGCAGCGCCGCCCTGTGCTGACCCCAGGGGAGACGGGCAGCGTCCTCCTGCCTCTCGGCCCAGCCAGGTCACCACCAGCTCTGCCGGGGGGCTGCGCCCACCCCCCGGAAGTCTCGCTGGCTTCTGGAACCACCCGGCTCGCCAGACAGCGTGTTGACAGGCGCGTCCTCTGTGTCCCCTGGCTGGGCTCCCAGCAGCACCGCCTGCGGCTCATCACTCCTCGCTGCAGCTCCCCGGCCCCCCGGCCCCAGCGGGCGCCTGTCCCGAGCTCACAGGCGATGCCACAGGGACCCGGAGGTGACAGCGGGCGGCCGGGGCTCCGCCAGGGCAGCACCGAGCCCGCCCTCACCCCGGCTGAGCCTGGGCCGGCTTCCCTTCTACCTGGTCGCGTCCCCTAAGGGTCTCATCCTGAGGGGGCCCTTATCCCAGAGGCCCCAGCCTCTCCCGCCGCCGCCAGAGGTGGTCCGCATGCTGTCCTGCTGCTGCTCAGAGCTCCCTCCGCTCCTGCCGGCTCCGCTTATTTACTCTTTCACGTTAATACGACGGGAGGCCTGCCCAGCACACCCGCTGGGCACTCGGAAGGCCGCCTGGGAGTTCACCTGCTCACCTCCCACCTGGCACTTCCCGGCCGCCGACCCCACGCCCCGGGGCGGGGCTGCTGACCCTGGTTAGCCCCGGCCAGGTGGGCAGACAGGTGCGAAAGGGCCCGGCGGGATGTATCTGCAGCCTTGCCGGCCATCGTCTCTCCCGCGACGACTCCGCTTGGCATTGCAGCGCGAACGCGTCCTTCGAAGACGTGTGCGTGAACACAGGGCCGTGTCCCAATAAAACTTTATTTACAAAAACCGGTGGGGGCCGATGTGGCCGCTGGGCTGTAGTTGGCCGACTCTGGTCTGGGCCGCCGCTTGTCTGTATGCATGCAACGTGCCGCTGAATGCAAGCGAGGATCCTCTCTATTCCGGGCGGGTCTCCTGTAATAAACTGTAATTAGTTTTCAAGGCGTTTCAGCGGATTCTCCAGGGCTCGGGAGGCACCTGCCTGCCTCATCTGCACGCAGTAACGATCCTGTTTCCTCGCACCAAATCCGCACGGGGGTGCCTTTGCCAGATCTCCCCGGAGCGGGCGCAGGGATGACACCTGGTCCCAGGGCGGGGACGGGGCCTGGCTCCCCGCCCTGTGGGCTCAGGCCTCAGGGGGCACCGGGTCCCCGAGGCCCCGCCGTCTCCCTAGGCTGCGGGCAGGTCCGCTGTGCTCGATGCTGCTGTTTTTCTGAGCAGGGAGACGGGTGTCGCCTGTGACTGCGCCTCTCCTGGGTGAGGACGAATTTTTTATTCGTCTCCGGGTGGGCTCGGTCCCGCTCCTGACTCTGAAAGATTAAAATGCGCTTCCATCTCCCACATAAATCCACGGCGTGGTGGCGTGTTCCGTCCTTAAAGGGCAGCAGGACGCAGCGGGCTGTGATTCTGTGCAGGTTCAGACGACACGGGACCCATCGCCTCCGCCCCGGGGAGTGCACATTCCAGGGGCTGAGTCCCCCACATTGATCGGCAACCCCCAAACAATGCGGGGTCCGCGGGGCCTCGAGGGCGCTGTGCTGAACGAGGTGACCTTGCCGTGACCTTGTTGACCTTTGGGGGCGCCTCTGGCATCGGCTTCACTCGCCCCAAAGGACCTGGGCAGCGTCCCGGGTTCTGGGAGAGTCGCCGGCGCAGTGCGTTTTCGGCTCCCGCCGAGCCTTCCGCTGGCGAATGCGGGAACGTCTCTCCTCCTTTGGCTGCTTGTGGCGCCCCCTCCCCCACATTCAGTGCTCAGTCCACTGGGGCGCAGTGCACCCCTGGTGATCCGAGACCCCGTGCAGCTGCTGGCCCGTCTTCCGGGAGGTTCACTGTCCAACTCACAACAGTCACCGCACGTGACGGCGGCGAGGACGCAGCCTGACAGTCCCGCCAGGCGCAGCCATCGACCCCAGGCCTCTCCAAGTCCACGAACGCGTCTTTCTCTGCACTGGCGTCTTTCTCCTCGTTTCTTAGGGTGGCTTTTCGTCTTTCTCCTCGTTTCTTAGGGTGGCTCTTCATGGCTAAGATGACTTTCACTCTTTCTTGTTTAGAAATGAGGTTGTTTAAAGGCATGCGCACACTGAGGAGTCCACCTTTCAGGGAACGGAGCCTGGGACCCTTCAGTCCACAGGCCGTGGCTCTATCCGCTGAGCCAAACCGGCCGGGACGGCCCCTACAGTCTAAGTACTGGGCCCATCGTGCAGGCCCGGCCCCTCGGGGGTGAATTGGCTGCAGTCCCCTTGTGTGCTGGTGTCCCAGGGGTGCGGCTGCTCCCTGAGCTCTGGGGATCAGGGGGGTCCATCCTGTATCCCAGCATCCAGTGTGGAGCCAAGCAGGGGTGTGGGGGTGGGGGGAGCGGGCAGGGGTGGGTGGGGAAGGGGTGGGGGAAGAGGGCAGGGGTGTGGAGTGGGGGGAGGAGAGAGGGGTGTGGTGGGGAAGTGGTGGGGGGAGAGGGCAGGGGTGCAGTGAGGAATGGTGGGGGAGGGGAGGGGCACAGCAAGCCCTTGTGTACCCCTGACCTCTCTGGCCTCAGGGACACCCCACCCCACCCCCCGCCACTGGGTCGGGCTCCTCGGCTGGGCGCTTCCTCCGTGGCAGCCTTTCTCGTTTATGTATAAAGCGACACAGAACCGCTGCTTTAAGGCAAAGCGAGACGGGCGCAGCGCATCCCGGAACAGCCGCGCGGTGATGCCTCCTCTTAGGAAATCGGCCCAAAGTGCCCCCAGAAAGGACGGGGCTGGGCAAACCACGTCTTTACTGTTGTATCTGAGCTCCTTTCTGCCGAGGAAATGAGGAAAGTCACAGCTCACGGTGCCGCTGCTGCCGTGGCCGGCGCGTTGCTGCTCACACGCAGAACCATTAACGTGGCCGGCGCGTTGCTGCTCACACGCAGAACCATGAACACACGGCCGGCACCGCCGCGACGATAGCGGCGGCGGGAGGAGCACCGGGCGGACTGCGGTCGGAACCGAGGAGCGATCGGCTGCTCGCCGTTCCTGCAGGAAAGGAGCCGGGCGCCGGCCCGCGTCGCTGCCGTGGCGGCCACCGTCGGTCCCCACCACCCGCTGCCTCCGCCTCCTGCACAGAGGCCTTGGCCCTGGGGGGACGCTGTCTCCAGACCAAGGCCCCCAGCGGAGCCGGGGAGAAGGCCGAGCTGGACACCCGCCTGACGCCAGGGCCCCGCGGCCCCCGCTCCGTCCCTGCGCCTCCCGCCGGACGGACCACGCGGGTCTCCAGAAAGGGCACCCGCCTGGACACCGATACGCTGACATTTTTTTTTAATTGACTTCAGAGAGGAAGGGAGAGGGAGAGAGAGAGAAACATCAGTGATGAGAGAGGCACTTCGATCGGTCGCCTCCTGCACGCCCCCCGCTGGGGATGGAGCCCACAACCCGGGCCTGTGCCCTGACGGGGAATCGAACCCTGACCTCCTGGTTCCTGGGACGACGCTCAGCCCACTGAGCTATACCAGCCGGGTGACACTGTTATTGTTTCTTCTTCCTTCCTCCCACTGCGATAGTGACCCACTGAATTAATCCACAACCACTAGCGGGGTGACGGCCTGCACTTTGGGGGGCGTGGTCTGGGGTGCCAGCACCAGCACACGTGGGGACTGCAGCCAATTCACCGACTCATCCCATGCATCCACGGCCCCGGTGCAGACAGAGCCCGCCCTCCGGCAGCTCAGGGAGGGGCAGAGGGGAGGGAGCGGCCACGGCCCACGCGGGGGAGGGGGACGAGGTGGGGGACGGCGGCTGCGGCTGGGGGAGGCGCGGGACCGAGAACGTGGCTGCCGGGATGGGGTCAGCAGGCAGGAGGCCGAGCTGTCCTGTCTCTGAAAGCCCAGTGCACGGAAATCCGCCCGTGGAGAGACGAGGAGCCCGGGGCGCCGACCTGCCAGCCCCGAGAGCCGCCGCGGCCCTGAAAGTGGGGTCGTCTGTCCCCGCTGCACGGTGTTTGGGTCAAGGGCTCGGCTGGCCTCTCGAGAAGCTTCGGAAACAGGTCACCGCGGCCGGGGTTCCATCAGAGCGAGACCCCTCGGCAGGTGCTCAGGGAGCAGCAGCACCTGGGCCCTGGCGCCCGCACGCGGCTGCTCCGCGGGACCCACCCTCCCGGCTCCTGGGAGGCCACCTGCCTCCAGGGAGCTCGTCCACCAGGAGAGGAGGCCGGGCCCCAGGGCGGGCCATGTGCCCCGGGCCTCTCCCCGGCCGGCCCAAGCGGGGCAGGTGTCCTTCCTGCACCTGGACTGGCAGGGGCACCGGCCTGGCACCCGTGAAGTGCCAGGCGCCCCTCCAGCACAGGTCAGGGAACATGCCTTCGGTGCTGCGGGCACGGGGGCTGCAGTGCCAGGGCCGGGGGGGGGATACCCCTGGGTGTGCTGCACGGCCGAGCCCGCTCCCCCGCCTGGGCCCCCCAGACGCCGGCGCCCCTACGCACCGTGGTAGTCTTGATGCGCCCTCCGGGCTGCGTGCAGGTCCAGCCGGAGCGGTTGATGAGCAGGTCGCAGCCTTCGCCCTCCAGGCAGGGCCGCATGTCACACCACTGCTTCGTCTTGATGATCCGCGCTGCGGGGAGAGGAGAGCGGTCAGTCCTGCTGCCCAGACACGGACGCACCCCGCACCCGACTCCGCAGGGCCTCAGGGACGGATCAGCCTGGCGGTGATGCCACCAGCTGCCAGGTGGTGTTTCAGCTCCAAGTTCCGTCACGCACACAGGGCACAGCCCCAGCACTGAGCCCACGGGGAGAAGCAGGGATGGGGTCTGAGAGGAGCTGGGGAACCGGGTCCAAGTGAGGACAGAACGGGCCCGTCTTCATGCACCTGCCCCACACCTAGCGTGCCAACGGCGTGCCCGCACCCAGCGTCCTGCTGTGTCCTGCCCCTGCCTCAGCCACGGTGCCTGGCTACATGGTTCACACATACACACACGTGTGTACCTGGACACACACAGAAATGCACACGAACAGGTACACACATGCACCAACACATGAAACAGCACACATGTACATGTGCACACACATGTGTGCATGTACCTGCACCCATCGCCAGGCGTGCAGCCTGGCATGCAGTGGGCAGGTGGGCGTGTTTGCAAAATGAACACAGTGGACCTTGGAGTCAGGGACCACGGGCGTGCGGGGCCAGCCTGCAGAGGGCGCTGCGGGCCACGCTCACACACACGCCTTTTGTTTGCCAAGGAAGCTGGGCACGCCCGCCCGGCCCACTTCCTGCTGGAGGCCGCGGGAGGCGCAGCGCCGGGCCCCCACGTCCCGGGGACAAAGGGCCTTTCATGCCCACACGTCACAACTTCATTCCTCTGCCCGGGCTCCAGGCAGCTCTTGGCCGGAGCAGAGCGTCCGCGAAGGGCCGGCCGTGCTGAGGGCCTGGGGCAGGGGCTGAGGCCGGGACGGCGGTCACAGCCACAGGGGCCCCCACGGCAGGTCGGGAGCGTGGGCCCTTCATGCCGTGTCCCCCAGGCCTGTCCCCAGGCCCACGGAGAGCAGGTGAGTCCAGCCTGGGCCTCTGAGGGGACAGTGCAGCCCCAGGACTGCCCAGCCTGGCCTCCCCCCAACCTCTTCACCTCACACATGCACATGCGTCCACACAAGCACACGTGTCCACACAAGCACACACGTCCATGCACACACATCCACACAGGCACATGCATCTACACCAGTGGTTCTCAACCTTCTGGCCCTTTAAATACCGTTCTTCATGTTGTGACCCAGCCATAACATTATTTTCGTTGCTACTTCATCACTGTCATGTGGCTACTGTGATGAATCGTCATGTAAATATCTGATATGCAGGATGGTCTTAGGCGACCCCTGTGAAAGGGTCGTTCGGCTGCCAAAGGGGTCGCGACCCACAGGTTGAGAACCGCTGATCTACACACACACGTGCACTCACATGCACACATTCGCAGGGCGTGCACACACAGGCACTGGCCTGTGGGCTTCCCGGTGTCCCTAGTGAGGACCCCAGGGGCTCGGGCCCAGCCAGGGGGACCTGGCCCGTTCTGGGCCCCGCGTCCCCCTCTGTGAGGACCTGGCCCGTTCTGGGCCCCGCGTCCCCCTCTGTGAGGACCTGGCCCGTTCTGGGCCCCGCGTCCCCCTCTGTGAGGACCTGTGGGTGCTCTGGGCCCAGGGGCTCCTTCCTCGGCCCCCAACTCCCCGAACACAGCCGCTGCTGCCGCCCGGACACCTGTGGGCAGCGGAGCTGATGACATGAGCGCCGGGAGGACAGGAGGGGGACACAGAGGGCGGGGCCGCCGAGGGGCGGAGCGGAGGGTGAGGAGGGCGAGGGGAGGCAGCGGCCGCGCCCGCGGGTCTGGGGTCCTGGGACTGGGTCAGGGGACGGCCGAGGAGCGGTGGGCGCGACGGGCTGTGGGTCCTGGACACGCAGCGGCCCGGGCAGGCTCTGGCCCATCCGCCGAAAGGCCGGTTTGGCAAACGGTGGCTGGTGAGGGACAGGCTGTGGCAGCCACGGGGTGACCTGGGCGGGAGGGAGGGAGGGGCGCAGCGACGCCTCCTTAAAAGCCAGGGCAGCCCCTCCCCGTGGGCTCGGCCACACCCCACTCGGCCACCAGGACAGACTGAGGGAGGTCTGCCAGGCCAGGTGCCCACTGGCCCCTCACAGCCCCCGGGCCGCGGCCTGGCCCTCAGGACCCTCCGGGAGACAGGGGGACGGGCCTCGCCCTCAGGACCCTCCGGGAGACAGACAGGGGGACGGGCCTCGCCCTCAGGACCCTCCGGGAGACAGACAGGGGGACGGGCCTGGCCCTCAGGACCCTCCGGGAGACAGGGGGACGGGCCTCGCCCTCAGGACCCTCCGGGAGACAGGGGGACGGGCCTGGCCCTGGCCGCTTTGCTGCGTCGGGATGACGAGGCCGGGCCAGCTCGGTCCTGCCAAGGCCTTTTTCTCCGAATAGTCGGGCACCTGCCCTGCGCGGGCATCAGCCTGGCCGCTCGCCAGTCTCCGCGGTGATGGGCCAGGCCCTTCGCGGCAGCCAATCCCACAGGAACAGGCCTCGCGGGGTGGTGGTGGGGAGACATGGGACCCCCCAGCGCCAGGGCCTGGTGGGACTTCCTGGGAGAACAGGTGTCTGCACACACACCTCACACCGTGCTTCACACTGCACCTTCAACCCCACGCTGTGCCCCCGCCCCTCAGTCCTGTGCCCCCCGCTCTCCCCCCGTCCTGCGCCCCTGCCCCACGGCCCCCCGCCCCTCAGTCCTGTGCCCCCCGCCCTGTGCCCCCCGCCCCCCAGTCCTGCGCCCCCCGCTCTCCCCCCGTCCTGCGCCCCTGCCCCACGGCCCCCGTCAGCCAGGGGACTCGCTGACGAGCCCGCAGGTCCCCCGTGGTGAGCCCCCGTGAGTGCGTGTCTGCTGCACCATCTGCCTGTGAAATGGATGCTGCCGATTTGAATTCTATCGGTTTTGCTGTTGAGTTTGTGTTTAATTTTTAAACCGGCTTCAGTTTACTCCAGTTTGTAGTCTAATGAGGAGTTTGCTATATTCTTGCAACATGACAATAAAACGATTGGGGTCAGTGTGGGGTCCCCTCCCTCAGACGGGGTTCACTGGCCGAGGCGAGGACCGGGCTGCCTGCCCGCAGGGCCTGTCGGGAGGGGCTGAGCAAGGGGCGCCCACGGGGGCCGGGCTGCACACTGAGCGGAATGCTGGGCAGCAGCAGGGGCTCCGAGAGCCTGGCCTCGGCCAGGAGGCCCCCAGGCCCAGCCACAGGGGCTCCGGTGCCCGGGAGTCACCCTGCGGGAGGCCCAGCAGAGACCCAGGGACCAGGGCACAGGCGTGTGCAGGGAGCACGGGTGTGGGGACCTGGACGCAGGCGTGTGCAGGGAGCACAGCTGTGGGGACCTGGACGCAGGCATGTGCAGGGAGCACGGGTGTGGGGACCAGGACACAGGCGTGTGCAGGGAGCACGGGCGTGGGGACCAGGACGCAGGCGTGTGCAGGGAGCACGGGTGTGGGGACTTGGATGCAGGCATGTGTGGGGACCTGGATACAGGCGTGTGCAGGGAGCACGGGTGTGGGGACTAGGACACAGGCGTGTGCAGGGAGCAGGGGTGAGGGGACCTGGATGCAGGCGTGTGCAGGGAGCACGGGTGTGGGGACCTGGACGCAGGCGTGTGCAGGGAGCACGGGTGTGGGGACTTGGATGCAGGCGTGTGCAGGGAGCACGGGTTGGTGCAGATGCCCACTGTCCCCTTGGTCCTCCCGACGCCCTCACCCCCAAATCTAAGGGCCTGGACCTCGGGGTGACCTTGCTGGGCTCCAGCTGGTGGCCCGCTTCCAGGGACAGCCACGCGGCCGCGTGCTGCTGACTTGTCTGGACAGATGGACGGGCCCAGCGGCGCGGATGGCGGGCGCTCGGGGACCAGCTGCGCGCCGCATCCCAGGCCTCGCTGCTCACAGACTGCCGGGCTCCCTGCAGAATAAGCTGTTTCTTCGTTTCCATTAACACAGGAATCTGCCTGCTTTACTCAACAACTTGGAAAAGTGAGTCATCCAGACCCGAGCGGCAGGGCTGTGGCGGACGCTGGCACGGCCCGGCACAGCCAGGACCAGGCCTCCACGGCGGGCGGCCCACAGGACCGGCCCCAACCTCCTGGATCTTGCTGTGACGGGGGGAGGGGGGGGCGCGGGGGGCGGTCAAGCGACGCATGAAAAAGGGGCAGTCAGCACTTAATACGCACGGCTACATACCGATTATACACCTATGCACGTCCCACACAAAAGCTACACACACGCACACGCACATCCCACACACGCTGACCCACAGAGTCGCAGCGGGTCAGACACGCCCAGGGTTCCAGAAGAATCTACCGCGTGAGGGTTGAGGCAGGACCCCTGCAGACGCCTCGTGAGGTTCAAGAGGCCCTGGCCCCCCACCTTTTTGCTCCAGAAGCTCAGGTACTAGCTCAGGCAGAGGCAGTGGGGCCAGGAGGTCAGAGGGCACCTGGTGGCCCCAGAGACGTCCTGAGGCGCCGCCCCTCCCAGGGCCCTGGGGACCCGGAGGAATCAGAGGAGCTCGCCCTGGACAGGGCCAGGACGGCGTGAGGACAGGTGCCGGACGCTGGGGCCCTGGGGGTGCAGGGGGCTCTATCCGCCTGCCCCGCCTGCAGGGTTGGCTGTCACGGGTTCAGGAAAACGCAAACAAACCCAGGACCCCCCCACCCCCGAGACCTTCTGAGCTCCAGAGGAAACATCCATGCTTGGACCCACCTGGTGAGGGTGCCCATGGGGCGTGGAGCAGGGCCATCGGCCGTGGGGTGCTGCCACCTTGGAGGCAGCGGGGAGGCCCCCACCACCAGGGCAGCCCGAGGGTCCGAGGGTCCAGGGGCTCCAGGCCTTGGCCACAGGAGGCCATCCGCTCCTCCCCCCAGACCCCGAGAGAGGAGGAAGAGGGGCCTGTCCCCTGCCCCACCCCCGCACGCCGAGCCCTTTCATCATTTTGGAAAAGAAAAATCTGCAAAACCCAGATTACGCCTTCAAATGAGACTGAATCTTCTTCCTACAACTTCTCGGCAGCATAATTGAGTGAGAACAGTCCCGATAATTATTTTTCCTTTAAATAGTTACAGGAGAGCGGATTAATTTCCAGGCCGGCCCTCTGATGAGGGTGATTCATTAGCGGGAACGGTCCCCCGGCTCGCGGGCCGGGGAGGCCGGGGGGTGCTCATCAGAGGGCAGCGCAGCGAGGGGCTCGGCGGCAATCAGCTGAGACGGAGAGAAAGGGAAACAGCTCCGCGCTACCTGCCCCCTCCCTTCATTAGGCGGAAGGAACGCCGGAGCGCGGAGAAACCACTCCAATCATTTGTCTTGGGCCAATTTCCACAAATTGACAGAAGCTGCTGAAGCGGGAGAAGAGCGAGGCGGCCGCCGTGTCACGTCCGCGTGGGGCGGGGAGGGGAGGGTCCCCTCCTTCTGGGGGCCCCGGGCTCTGTGCGGGGGTGTGGGGGCGCTCAGCCCTGTGGGGGCCCCAGGAAGGCCACGACTCTGTGGGGAGGACAGCACCCCCTCCTCCACTCAGACAGGGACACCCCTCCGCCCTGGAGGAAGTCCCCTCATGGTGCCGTGGCCACAGGGCTGTGCTGGGGGTCAGTCTCTGGGGTCGTGAGGGGTGACTGTCTAGGCCAGTGGTCGGCAAACTCATTAGTCAACAGCCAAATAGCAACAGGACAACGATTGAGATTTCTTCTGAGAACCAAATTTTTTAAACTTAAACTATATAGGTAGGTACATTGTTATTAACTTAATGAGGGTGCTCCTAAGGCTTAGGAAGAGCCACACTCAAGGGGCCAAAGAGCCGCATGTGGCTCGCGAGCCGCAGTTTGCCGACCACGGGTCTAGGGAGAGGGGTCCAGCCAGCAGGTGCCTGGAACCGGTCCCTCCATCACCAGCCTCCGCCCAGGCACTCGGGGCAGCTCAGGGCTCTGCCTGCCCGTCCGAGGCCCTGTGCCCAGGAGAGCCGCATCCACTCCCAGACCCGGCCTGCAGCCTGTCCCTCCCCCAGGCCACGCTCAGGGACAGCGCAGGGGGCCTCCTGCAGCCCTTCTCCTGAGGAGGGGCTCTGTGGGGCGCCCTCATTTCCGGGTGGGGGCGGGGTGGGGGCGGCGCCCTGGGGGACAGGAGGTGACTGAGGGCTTCGGGGTCGGCAGCCCAGGTGGTGCACGAGGCTGGCCACTAGCTCGCACCCCACAATCCCCTCCTGGGGAAGGGCCTTTCCAACATCAGGCTCTTGGATGGAAACTCACGGAGCTTCGGGAAGCTGGGCCCAGCGCCAGGTCTGGAAGGTCAGCCACAGGGAGCCGCGCCAGGAAGCCCCTCCTCCCCGGGCCCCGCCCCTCCTCCCGGGCCCCGCCCCTCCCGGGCTGTGGTCCTGCCACCACCTTGCAGCAGGTCACTGTGGGTGGGCGGTGATGCACCTAATTGCATTAATATGGATCAGCCCAACATCGATGCCGGACAGGAGTGCCGTTTGCAGACTGTGATTCAGTCAATAAAGCTCCCCCACCCCCTTCTGCGGGGACGGGTGTCGCATTCCGAGGACGGCCGACCTGGGAAGGTCACCCCCAAGCTCCCTCCAGAAGCAGGCGGAGCCGGCCCAGGTCCGGGAGCCCCGCCTGACCCACCGGCCAGCTCTGGGGGCGTGAGGCGGGCGGAGCAGGCGCGTGTGCTGCCCTGGGGCGTCCTCCCCGGGTGGGGGGCAAGGAGGGGCACGGATGCCACGCACGCCCTGGTGCCACTGGACTTCCGTCCTGGTGGTCACAGCAGCCGGGGACGCGGCAGCAGAGGAGGCCAGGGCCCCAAAGTGCGCTGAGCGGGTCCCAAGCTGCCCCAGAGGCTCTGGACACGAAGGCCGCCCGCGCAGGGCCAGCCCTGCCACGCCCACCGCGCCCTGCAGAGCACCTGCTACAGTAGCTCCCGGTCAAGCCAGAAACACGAGTCTAAACCAGGGTTCTCAACCTTGGCTGCACATCGGAATCACCTGGGAGTCTTTTTAAAATCCTGATTTCTGGGCCTCGTTCCGGAGGACATGTTCCTCAGAGAACAGAGCGTCGGCCTGCAGACCAAAGGGTCCCGGGTGCGATTCCATGCCGGGAGCCGGTCCATCCTTGCTGTTTCAAGGGACCTGGCATATATGGCATACGGTTCTTAATATGTTTGCTCACCTTCTTGGTGCTGTGTTTTAACCAAGGTCACCTCTCTGAGAAAGGTTGAATCCCCAGGTAGGGATTTTCCCCTGAAGTTAGGGAGGGAATAAAACCCCTCAACTAAGTGCCAGGCGGGTAATTAATCACTTTAACTATGAACAATCATGCTTAAGCTACATAATCTTTACTCCCTGGAATGGAGATAAGAAACGCCCTAACCTTTGTAATAGAGATTGATAGGATTGAATCAACTGGTATAAATACAGATGTAACAAGACAGCAAGACACAGAAGTTAGAACACAGAACTCAGAACACAGAACTAAGGAGACACAGGGCTCGGAAGACAGGACCAAGAGAGACAGAGCCTAGGCACAGAACCTACACAGAACGTTCTCTAGGGACAGAAGAACTTCGCTGGGGAGAGCATGCCGGAGGATCCTGGACAGGGACTGGCCTCGGAGCCTGGAGGCGGAGCCTGGCGAGAGAGCATGGCAGGGGATCCTGGACTGAACCTGACTGTGGAGATTGGCAGGAGAGCCTGACTAGAACCTGGTGACTGAACCTGGCTGGAGATCCTAAGCAGAACCTCTCTGGAGATCCAGACCAGAACTTGGCTGGAGATCCTGGCTAGAGATCCTGGATAGGCTGCTGATCAACTGAATGCTGTCTCCGTGTCATTCCTTCTTCGCCGACTCTGTCTACACCTTTGGGGACCCCTCGACCTGCTGGGGTTGGACCCCGGCATCTGGCGCCCGAACAGGGACCCCTAGGTAAGCGCCCTGCACTCGGGACGGATCGGACTCCACCGTAGGAAGAGGGTGGATAGTCTTTGCCGACTCCGTCCACGCCTTTGGGAACCCCTGGAGCATGATTCCCTTAGGTAAGCCCCCCCCATTGAGAACCCCACACTCGGGACGGATAGGACTCCACCAGGGTGCTACAGACCCCCCTATAGAGGATAAGTAGGGTAAGAAGGTGGATAGTACAGAACTTAGATTGAGAAGATGTGCCATACTGAGTCCAAAGAAAGAAGACTCTGTATTGATCCTTAGATTGAGAAGATGTGCCATACTGAGTCCAAAGAAAGAAGACTCTGTATTGATCTTTAGATTAAGAAGATGTGCCATACTGAGTCTAAAGAAAAAAGACTCCGTATTGATCTTTTAACATATATGCTTGTTAGCAGAGGAATTAAGGTTACTCCCAGTCAGACAGAACATTTTATACAAGAAATACGTCCATGCTTTTCTGAGGAAGGAAAGGTGCCGGAAAGGTAAATGTAATGGCATGGGAGAAGGTAGGCCCAAGGAGCCTTATCCTTAACCCCACTGCAGCCTTTCCACCCCGGGAAAGTGCAGGATTGGCAAGCTCTCCCTGGGATGATAGATCAGGACTCAGGTAATAGCGGAAAGCGCCAATCCTACGCTTAAAATGGATATAAGAGAGCATTTGAGGTTTTTCTTTTTAATGCCTGCTTTTAAAAAATAAAAAAGGGGGAATTTGCCGGGAGCCGGTCCATCCTTGCTGTTTCAAGGGACCTGGCATATATGGCATACAGTTCTTAATATGTTTGCTCACCTTCTTGGTGCTGTGTTTTAACCAAGGTCACCTCTCCAAGAAAGGTTGAATCCCCAGGTAGGGATTTTCCCCTGAAGTTAGGGAGGGAATAAAACCCCTCAACTAAGTGCCAGGCAGGTAATTAATCCCTTTAACTATGAACAATCATGCTTAAGCTACATAATCTTTACTCCCTGGAATGGAGATAAGAAACGCCCTAACCTTTGTAATAGAGATTGATAGGATTGAATCAACTGGTATAAATACAGATGTAACAAGACAGCAAGACACAGAAGTTAGAACACAGAACTCAGAACACAGAACTAAGGAGACACAGGGCTCGGAAGACAGGACCAAGAGAGACAGAGCCTAGGCACAGAACCTACACAGAACGTTCTCTAGGGACAGAAGAACTTCGCTGGCGAGAGCATGCCGGAGGATCCTGGACAGGGACTGGCCTCGGAGCCTGGAGGCGGAGCCTGGCGAGAGAGCATGGCAGGGGATCCTGGACTGAACCTGACTGCAGAAATTGGCAAGAGAACCTGAGCAGAACCTCTCTGGAGATCGAGACCAGAACTTGGCTGGAGATCCTGGCTAGGCTGCTGATCAACTGAACGCTGTCTCCGTGTCATTCCTTCTTCGCCGACTCCGTCTACACCTTTGGGGACCCCTGGACCTGCTGGGGTTGGACCCCGGCAATTCCAGTCCAGGGCACGTCCCTTGGTTGCTGGCTGCTCCCAGCCCGGGCCCTGGTCGGGGCACGTGCAGGAGGCAACCAATCGATGTGTTTCTCTCACATCGAATTTCTCTGTCTCTCCCTCTCTCTTCCACTCTCCCTAAAAATCAATGGGAAAATATCCTCGGGTGAGGATTAACAAAAAAAATTAAAAATAAGTTAATTTATTAAAAATGACAATAAACAAACAAACTGCCCAGGGCTGGCCGGCAGGTGTGCGGGGCTGGGGCACACCCGGGGGGCTCAGGCTCCAAGGGGGTCACTGGAGCCCGAACTCAGTCCTCGCTCGGCCCGTCTTCCCTGCACACAGACCAGGACGCTGGAGCGGACGGACGGAAGGACGGAAGGACGGCAGTGCCTCCCTCAGGGGCATGATGGGCCCGCTTCCCCACCTGCTACCTGGCCAGGAGGGCTCCCGGCTGCCGTCCTGCCACAGAGCCGGGCGCGGGGCCTCCGACCTCGGACACAGCCTGCTGCCCGCGCCTAGGCCCCAGCCACCCACCTGCTCCCTAACCCAGTTCTCTGGTTTGGAAAGAGGCAGAAACGGCGGGCAGGGGGAAGGGGGGCTGCCGAGAGGCGCGAAGGGAAGCGGGCGGCAGAGGAAGCAGCAGACACTGGTCAGCGCACTTCAAAGAGGCTCTGTCCTCAGAGCCGGCCGCAGGGACGCACGCGGCTGATGTAAAAGCAGCGCCAAAGGCTTCCAGGGGCCGAAGCCGGAGCCGTGGGAAGTTCAGAGCGAGGCTGCGGAGAAGGACACGCGGAGAGAGGGACTCGGCTGAGGCCCCGTCCAAGACCCAAGCGACGACACCTCTGGACAGGGCGCCGTCGGCCTTGGGGGCTGGCTCTGCCCCGAGCTCGGCCCGGAGCACCCGTGCCACCAGCTCCGGCCTTCAGGACAGTTCCGCACCCCCACGCCTGGGGGTCGAGGCTCCGTCCCCCGCCGAGAAAACGCGTCTAAGGGGCGCTCACGGCACAGGCACCCGGGGAAGGAACCAGGGGAGCGCACGCGGGACGTTCGAGAGCTGAACCTGAGCGTCCGTTCCCATCGCCCAGGGAGCACCCACACCGCCCGATGCAGCCCCCAATGGCTCTGAACCCCAAGTTCAAAGGCAAGTTGGGGAGGGCTCCTGGGGGGATGGGAGGCGGGACCCTCAGAGGTCATGGCCCAGGGGCTGGCTGGCACCCTGGCGTCAGGACACGTGGCCGGGACTGTGATGAGCCGTGGGAAGCCCTGCCTTCACGGCTGGAGAAGGGGCCGGAGCTGTGGCTCTATACCCAGCCGAGAGCCGACGGCACCCCCCTCCAGGCAGCGGTCCCCACCTCTCAGGCCGCACAGACCCCGGGGCTGCTCCAAGGGAACGCGTGGCCACTCCCAGCCACGTCTGCAGCCTCCCGGTGTCTGGTTTATTGTTGCTTCCTGATCTTTCCAGGGAAAATACTTTCAAGAAAGCGAACAGCACTTTCCTTTGGGTGTGAAAACCAGGTTTCCGTTCTCTCCTTCACAGTGGTTCTCTCTACCATCCCGAACCCCCGCCGCACGCACTCACAGTTAACGCTAGTTTTAAAGGTACATGTAGAAGGGGAGTCGTGTCACCTGCCCACACGGAAAGCAGGACAGTTTCCCGCAAGCCCCCTCTCCCCGTGTCCTCGGGGAAGGCCCAAGGCCCCGGGGGGAAACAAAGGGACGTCCACGGATGGAGGCGCCCACGTTGGCTGAGACGGGCGAATACCACGTGACAACACCTGCCACTTACTGATGTTGTCTCTGGTCCTCGAAGCAGGTGCTGCACCCACTTTACAGATGAGAAAACAGAGGCTCAGGGAAGTTAAGGGGCTGCTTCTGGCGGCACCAGGACGCGGCCCAGAGGCCTCACCACTCCTGGTTCCGTCCGGCTGCGCGCAACGGAGAAGGCAGGACGCACGCTGACCCCCTCGGGAGTGGAGGCCACCCCGGGCGACAGGTGACCCCACCCAGCTGCACATCCTGTGCTTCGCAGTGCAGCACCCAGGGGTCACACACACGCCAGGTTGGGGGCGGGGGGCCTCTCTGAGAATGCACCTGTTGTCGGGGTCCCCGGCAGAGAGAGCGGGCACCCTGTGGTGCAGATTGGAGGGCCCGCGGGACTCGGCCCAGGTCCCTCTGTGGTGTTGGGGGTTTTCTCTGCTCCTCCTGCCACCACGGAGGGCCGCCCGTCAGCCCAGCTCTGTGCCCCGGAACCTCAGAGGCGATTCAGGAAGTGCGTCCGAATGGCCGACCCAGGCCCCCCGAGGGACCAGGTGGAGCACAGTGATCCCCGCGTTTCCTGATAAACACGCGGGCGCGGGCGGCGTCTCCGGCCCTAACTCACGGTAACGAGCAATGACGGCTGACGCAGCGGATGAGGGCGTTCACTCACACGGAGACGTCAGCGCCGCGGTCCCAGCCGGGGAAGCGGTCCCGCCGTCTATCGCTCAGGTTACAGCCACCAGGGGCCCGTAAAGCCGCTGCGGAGATGCCACTCATCACGGCTCCGTCCCGCCAGGGAGCCCTCCGCCCGCCGGGCGCTGCTCAGCCGGCAAGTGCCTGGACCCGAGTCTCCGCCTCCGATGGCGGCAGAGGTGCAGGTCCTCACAGCAGCTCCCACATGGACTCTGCTGCCGGGCGCCTCGACCCTGGGTTCGCCGCCCCAGCTGCCCCCAACGGGCCCCTCCCTCCTCGGGCCCTGGGACCTTGTCCAAGGTGTCAGGTGGGGGCGTGGCGCTGACCTCGGCCACCGCTCCCCTGGGTCCAAGCTGCCAGCCAGCCAGCCACGGGCTCGGCCACTAAACAGTGACCGAGCGAACCCGGGCAGGGCCTCGGGGCTTCCTGCAGCCGGACCCCCCATCACAGCGGCTCCAAGCCTCTCCGAGCCAATCCCAACGGCCGCTTCAGAGGAAAAACGCCCTCCGTCGAGGACTGTAACAAGGACTGCGACTGTTTAACTTAAAAACCACCACTAAGGACGCCAACCCGAAAAGTCCACGGTGATCAGCAGCCGGTTCCGGGAGACGGGCAGCGGGCACCTGCCCTCCAGCCCCTCAGGGCCCAGGGCGGCCGCTCCCAGAGGATTTAAATGCTTAACCCGGGCAGAGTCCACGCCTCCCGCTCCTCACCGCTGCGTCCATGTTTCTGTGATTCACACGGGTGAGGCGGCTGGCCAGGTGCTGCGCCCACTTTACAGATAAGAAAACTGAGGCTCCGGGAAGTTAAGGAGCTGCTTCTGGCGGTACCAGAAAGTGGCCCCGAAGGCCTCGCTGATCCCAGTCCAGTTGGCGATGTGGGGGACGCGGCCGAAGACCTGAGGTCTGTGTCCCAGGCCCGACTCACTGAACGGAGAGGCAGCTCAGGTCTCCGCGCTCTGGGTGCGTCACTCACCTCTGTGCAGAGGCTGGAGGGAAGGGTGGGCCCAGGGCCGACGTTCCAGCCGCCACACAGTGGGTGATGTCCTATCCTGGGCCATTTGACTGTCCGCCAGGAAGGCTGCCAGGCCAGGGGCCCGGGAGCCAGGCCTGGGCGGGGCCCGGGGTGGGGCTCCGTTACCTCCTCAGGAAATCGCAGCCTGAGATGCTGGTGAAGGTGGACAGGAACCGGGAAGAGAGACCCTGCGGTTCTCGGCGTTGGGGGAGGGTCCAGCTGCACAGTCTCCCGTGCGGACCCAGCCGGCTCCCCGCTGCCACGCCGGCGGAGACGATGAGCCATGGGGTGTGGCAGGACCCGGGAGGAGGCCAGCGCTCCCATCCTGCCTCGATCATCCTTCTAGAACTTTACACCAAGTCACGGTGGGTGAACAGGCCAGGACCTTACAGGAAACGAAGCTGGGTCTGCCAGGCACCGGGCGGGGAGGAGAAACCGCCGACCCGCCTCGGACCCGGACACGTCGGCCAGAGCAGGTGGCGGCCTGACGCGGCCGGGCCTGCGCGGAGGGCGTCCCCACGACCCGGGCGAAATCCTGTTTCTTGAACAGAACGCAAACCAGAAAGGAGAGATGGATGCGTTCACGCGGCCCCAACGGAGGATTCCGCCCGTCAGGTCAGCCCACCGGCCCGGAAAGGCCGGGCTGGGCGGGGACACAGCAGCCCAGAGGGACCAGCACGGGGTCAGAGGCGCCATCGGAGACCCTGCGAGCCATTTAGAAAGACAAGCAGCCCAGGAACACGGGCGGGGGCTGGGCAGGGGGGGCCGGGCGCCCTCCTGCCGGCCAGGGCCTGTGAGAGCGCGTCCGGTGACATCACCCCGGGGAGAAGTGCAGCTCACGGTCCTGGCACCTGAGGAGAGACCCTCGGCCCGTCACAGCGGCTCCGTCAGCTGCCTGACCTCTCCCGACGCTCACTCTTGCTGCCTGGAGCCTACTGTCCAGAGAGCAGCAGATGGAACTTTCTAGAAGGCACCCCCACGCTCCCAGCAGGTGGGAACCCGTCCCTGGCCTGGGAGTCCGTTCTCCCACCGGCTGAGCCACAACGGGGCAAGAAGGAGGCCACACCCTGTGTACCCTGAAGCCCGGTGCACCCCAAAGCCCAGTGCACCCTGGAGCCCGGTGCACCCCAAAGCCCAGTGCACCCCAAAGCCTGGTGCACCCCGAAGCCCGGTGTACCCCGGATCCCGGTGCACCCCGAAGCCCAATGCACCCGAAGCCCAGTGCACCCCGGAGCCCGGTGCACCCCAGATCCCGGTGCACCCCGAAGCCCGGTGTACCCCGGAGCCCGGTGCACCCCAGAACCCGGTGCACCCCAAAGCCCAGTGCACGAAGCCCAGTGCACCCCGAAGCCTGGTGTACCCCGGATCCCGGTGCACCCCGAAGCCCAATGCACCCGAAGCCCAGTGCACCCCGGAGCCCGGTGCACCCCAGAGCCCGGTGCACCCTGAAACCCGGTGCACCCCAAAACCTGGTGCACCCCGGATCCCGGTGCACCCCGAAGCCCAGTGCACCCCAAAGCCCGGTGCACCCCGAAACCAGGCAGAGCAGCCCTCTGTCCCAGAGCCGATAGGCGGGGCGGCAGGCGCCCCATTGCCATCCCCATGATCAAAGCTTTTGCGAAGATCAAAATCGCACTGTTTCCTCCAGGTTCCCGGCTGCGCTGTTTGTCACGCGACTTAATGGAGTCTGAAATCTCGAGTCACATCAAAGAGCAGGAGGTTTGTGCTCATCAAAGGGCAGCCCGCTCGGGGGGCGTGGACGCCGCTGGCTCCAGGTGCGGGGCCCGGGCCCAGCGCCCGCACCGCACGGCCTCCACCCAGGACCTGGCTCTGAGTCTGTCTTTGTCACCCGGAGCCGAGCCAACCCCCGGGAGGAGGGGCTGAGTGGCAGGGAGGGCCCCCCCCGCCCCCCCCGCCCCCCCCCCCGTATCCAGCGCCCCGGGAGGAGGGGCTGAGCGGCAGGGAGGGGCCCCCCACCGTGTCCGGCGCCCGGGTCCATCTCTGGGACGCGGCCCAGAAGCTGCCGGGAGGGCAGGTTGGGCTGCCCGGCTCTTCTGCCTCCACAAGGTCACCCCGGGGACGCAGGGCAGGGCCCCTGTGCTGGACCAGGGCCCCCAGGGGACCGAGGCCGAGGCGGTGCTGGCCAATCGCAGCCAGGGGCCCCTCACGCTGGGCGCACCAGCTCCCGCGCCCTGGGGGAATTTCCTCAGAGGTTCCCCCACACTCACTCCTTCCCCGACCAGCTGATGAGCCTGAGAGCTGATTACAATGTCTGAGGAGGCGGCGACACTCAGCACAGCGCACTGGACACTCCACATGATTGTCGAGGGCCTGCGGACGTCGCCCAGATCAGGGGCCGCGGTGGCCCTGCTCCCCCCCCCCGCGCTCTCCCCACCCCTTCGCCCCCACCCCACCCCCACCCCCCGGGGACACAGGCTCCGGCTGCTCCGCATGGAGTCACCAGGTGTCAGGACTGAAGGACAGATGGCCCTGGGCACCTGTCAGAGCCCTGGCAGCGGGCTGTGCCCTGGAGACACAGGCACCAGGCCGTCCTGTCCTGGGGACCCCTGGCTGGCGGGGGAGGGACGGGAGTGGAGGGAGGAGATGAACCGAGCAGCCGCCTCCGCCCCAGCCCCGTTTCGCAGCGTGTGCTCCGTGTGCGCATACGACGCCTCTTTTGTTCGCTTCAGTCTCGAGTGTGTTATTCTCTTCGAGGCCATTGTAAACGGAGTCGCTTCCTGAAGATCGGGTGTCGGGCGGTGGGGAAACGCCATCGATCCCGCTATCGATCCCGTGTCCGGCAGCCTTGCTGGGCGCCTGTGTTAGTTCTGCGTGTGCGTGTGTGTGTCCCTGCAGACGTCGCCCGTGAAGGTCAGGCCGGCCGTGGGCCTGCCGGCTCCTCCGCTCCCACCCGGTGACTCCTGTTTACCTTTCCTGCCGGCGCTCGGCCCCCGCCCCCGGACCCCGCTGACCGGCAGGGGCACCGGCAGAGGTGCCGCCTGGTTCCCGCCTCGGCGCGGAAGCCACGGCCTCCCCACGGATACGACAGGCGCGACGTCACCGTCCACGTCTGCGCGAGCCCCTCGCACGCCAAGTCCGCCCCCTTCCCCCCGTTTGCTGAGCGTCTTTACCAGGAAGGCGTGTTGGACTCTGGATCGCTCACCCTGCAGCCGCTGAGAGGACGCCGTGAATGTGACGTGATGGGTCCCCCAAGTGGGACCCGCTGGCTTTCCTGTGTCGCTCCAAGCTTTCGGGGCCCGACTGGACCCGCCGGAGTGGCGCTGAGGATTGTGCGTTACAATCAGGAGATCCGTACTTTTACTGTGAGATCGCTGCCTGATACTTCGGGCATCGGGGCAACACTAGCCTCACAGGGTGAGCGAAGACGTGTTTCCTCTCCCGTTATTTATTTTTTTATCTTTGAAGAATTTGAGAAGAATTGGTGTTAAGGCTCCTTTTTATAATATAGGTTTTTACGGATTTCAGAGAAGAAGGGAGAGAGAGATGGAAACATCCAAGATGAGAGAATCACTGATCGGCTGGCTGCCTCCTGCACCCCCCACCCTGGGGATCGAGCCCACAACCCGGGCACGTGCCCTGTCCGGGAATCGAACCAGCAACCTCCTGGTTCCTAGGTTGACGCTCAAGCACTGAGCCACACCGGCCGGGCTAACGCCTCTTTAGATGCGGTCGGCTTCGCCGATGAATCCATCGGTGCTGGGCATCTCTCGCTGCGAAGCCACCGTGTTACTGACGCACCGTCTTCACCGGCCACAGGGCTAGTCAGACTTTCCGTTCTCCTGGAGTCAGTGTGTTTCCGGGAACATCCAGCTCATCCGAGTTTCTCACCTGCGGGCCCCGGCGGTGTGAGCCCTTTAACCTCTGTGTTCCCGCAGAGCGGGCGCAGGACCAAGGAGGGGCCTCCTCTCTCCGCCCGGTTCCGTGGTTCAGTCTCTCCCGCCCGCCCCCTCGCCATCAGCCTGGCTGAAAACCTGCGCGTTCTGTCCGTCTTCCGAAGAACCGGCGTCTGGCTTCCTGGGTGTCCGACGCCCCGTGTCACGCGTTTCCGCGCTGGGCTTTATTATGTCCTCCCTCCTCCCGGGTCTGGCTGCAGCCGGCTCTTCTCTCCCGGCGCCTGACGGCAGCGCCTTGGTTTCCACGTTATTTCGTTTGCGGGCAAGTTTAGACAACCTCGTGTTCAGCAGTGACCGCATTTAACAGCCAGTCGCTGCGTTTCTGAACGTTTAACCACAATTCTCGCCAGCGGCCGCGAGCCGGGGGCGGCGCCAGGGGGCGGGTCTATCGGACCAGAGAGCGGGCGACACCGGGTACAGGAAGCCACACGGGGCTGGGCCTCCTCACAGTCCTGCCGCCGCCGGCCACAGCGCACGGAGCTCAGCGGGCCTGCCGGAGGCCACACACACACACACACACACACACACACACACACACACGGCTAAACATACACACACACACGGCTAAACACACACACGGCTAAACACACACACGGCTAAACATACACACACGGCTAAACATACACACACGGCTAAACATACACACACACACACACACACTCTTCTAAGTGCGGACGTGCACCAACGCTTTCCCGCAGACGCGTGGCGCCTGCTGCCCGCCCAGGCCTTTCCCCTCCGAAGGGCTCGGGGTCCTGTCGCTGCCGGGCTGGGGGAGCCTGAGGACCAGGAACCGGCCGCCCAGGCCTGGGAGAGGGGGCGGTCCATCCAAGGCCCAGGTGTGTGGCCTCCTCTCCCGACAGCTGAGCCAGGACCAGCCAGCGGGGGAGGGACTGTGCTCAGAGGCCCCGGGGGGCACCCGCGGGTGAGAGGCAAGGCCTTCCTGCCCCGGCTTTCCTTACTTTGGGGGCCAGCCCCGCCACCGCTCCTGCACCCACGTGTGGGCACCTCGTCTGAATCCGTGCAGGAGTGAGTTAGCGAGTGAGCATCGAGTGATCGCTACACGGATGAGCCAGGCACGGGGGCAGCTGGGCCGTCTTCACGCTCACACGCCCCTGAACACGGCGGGGCCAGCGTGAACCCCCGACGCACCCCGGTGCCCACGAGGTCCTGCCCAGCGCGACGCGGCCACGTCTTCTCTGCCGCAGACGGGATCCGCACGCGAGGGAACTTATTATGCACACGGAGCAAGAACACAGGAAAGCAGAAATTAAATTAGGTGGCAGCCAGAAAATGCCCACAGAGCAGAAACCGCAGGCTGGCTAATTTGTGTGGCCTCCCTGGGAAACGGGCGGGCTTTAATTTGGGGCTCTGGGGCCCGCGCCTGGGGCGCCGGCAGGCTCCGGAGAGAGAGAGGGGCAAGGCCGTGTTTGCGGACGAAGAACAGACCCCGATTCAATTAGTAATCCACCGTGGCCCCCACCTTCCCCGCGGACTGTCGGAGCTAATGAGGCCGGGAAGGGAAGGCAGAGGCTCGGGCCTGTGCTTGCTCCCCCCCGACCCACCCCAGGAAGAATCAATCAGCTCAGAGACGCTCACTCGCCGTCACGTGCGAGCCCGTTGCAACGCCAGGAGCCGGAGATGCGGGCGGGATGGGGCGAGAGTTCAGCTCACTGGGCGCCGAGGTGGCCACGCCCTGGGCCCCAATGGACCAGGAATCCGGCGGGCGAGGCCGGATGGATCTGGAGTCCAGAGGGTGGCTGCAGGGTAGCTGCCCGCGGGCTGTGAAATCCACACCTTGTATGGGGTGCTGGTCAATAGGAGTGGCAGGCGGGTTTTCACTTTTTTACTTATTTTTTAAATATTTTTATTGATGTCAGAGAGGGAGGAAGAGGGAGAGAGTGAGAGAGAAACATCAACAATGAGAGAGAATCACGGATCGGCTGCCCCCTGCACGCCCCCAACTGGGGATGGAGCCCACAACCCAGGCCTGTGCCCTGACCGGGAATCGAACCGTGACCTCCTGGTTCCTAGGTTGGCGCTCAGCCCCAGAGCCATGCCGGCCGGACAGGAGGGTTTTCATAAGGGACAGACGACCTTTCCTTAAAAGCAAAACCAGCTCCAGGGGGCTGCACCGTTTCGGGGGGGAGGTGGACTCGGGGGGGAGGTGGACTCGGGGGGAGGTGGACTCGGGGGGAGGTGGACTCGGGGGGGAGGTGGACTCGGGGGGGAGGTGGACTCGGGGGGGGAGGTGGACTCGGGGAGAGGTGGACTCGGGGGGGAGGTGGACTCGGGGGGAGGTGGACTCGGGGGGGAGGTGGACTCGGGGGGGAGGTGGACTCGGGGGGAGGTGGACGCGGGGGGGAGGTGGACTCGGGGGGAGGTGGACTCGGGGGGGGAGGTGGACTCGGGGGGAGGTGGACTCGGGGGGAGGTGGACTCGGGGGGGGAGGTGGACTCGGGGGGAGGTGGACGCGGGGGGGAGGTGGACGCGGGGGGGAGGTGGACGCGGGGGGGAGGTGGACTCGGGGGGGGAGGTGGACTCGGGGGGAGGTGGACTCGGGGGGGAGGTGGACTCGGGGGGAGGTGGACTCGGGGGGGAGGTGGACTCGGGGGGAGGTGGACGCGGGGGGGAGGTGGACGCGGGGAGGGAGGTGGACTCGGGGGGGAGGTGGACGCGGGGAGGGAGGTGGACTCGGGGGGGAGGTGGACTCGGGGGGGAGGTGGACTCGGGGGGGAGGTGGACGCGGGGAGGGAGGTGGACGCGGGGGGGAGGTGGACTCGGGGGGGAGGTGGACGCGGGGGGGAGGTGGACTCGGGGGGAGGTGGACGCGGGGGGGAGGTGGACGCGGGGGGGAGGTGGACGCGGGGGGGAGGTGGACTCGGGGGGAGGTGGACTCGGGGGGGGAGGTGGACTCGGGGGGGGAGGTGGACTCGGGGGGGAGGTGGACTCGGGGGGAGGTGGACTCGGGGGGGGAGGTGGACTCGGGGGGAGGTGGACTCGGGGGGGAGGTGGACTCGGGGGGAGGTGGACTCGGGGGGGAGGTGGACTCGGGGGGAGGTGGACGCGGGGGGGAGGTGGACGCGGGGAGGGAGGTGGACTCGGGGGGGAGGTGGACGCGGGGAGGGAGGTGGACTCGGGGGGAGGTGGACTCGGGGGGAGGTGGACTCGGGGGGGAGGTGGACTCGGGGGGAGGTGGACGCGGGGGGGAGGTGGACGCGGGGAGGGAGGTGGACTCGGGGGGGAGGTGGACGCGGGGAGGGAGGTGGACGCGGGGGGGAGGTGGACTCGGGGGGGAGGTGGACTCGGGGGGGAGGTGGACTCGGGGGGGAGGTGGACGCGGGGAGGGAGGTGGACTCGGGGGGGAGGTGGACTCGGGGGGGAGGTGGACGCGGGGGGGGAGGTGGACTCGGGGGGGAGGTGGACTCGGGGGGGAGGTGGACTCGGGGGGGAGGTGGACGCGGGGAGGGAGGTGGACTCCGGTGGGAGGTGGACTCGGGGGGGAGGTGGACGCGGGGAGGGAGGTGGACGCGGGGGGGGAGGTGGACTCGGGGGGGAGGTGGACGCGGGGAGGGAGGTGGACTCCGGTGGGAGGTGGACTCGGGGGGGAGGTGGACGCGGGGAGGGAGGTGGACTCGGGGGGGAGGTGGACTCGGGAGGGAGGTGGACTCGGGGGGAGGTGGACGCGGGGGGGAGGTGGACGCGGGGAGGGAGGTGGACTCGGGGGGGAGGTGGACGCGGGGAGGGAGGTGGACGCGGGGGGGAGGTGGACTCGGGGGGGAGGTGGACTCGGGGGGGAGGTGGACTCGGGGGGGAGGTGGACGCGGGGAGGGAGGTGGACTCGGGGGGGAGGTGGACTCGGGGGGGAGGTGGACGCGGGGGGGGAGGTGGACTCGGGGGGGAGGTGGACTCGGGGGGGAGGTGGACTCGGGGGGGAGGTGGACGCGGGGAGGGAGGTGGACTCCGGTGGGAGGTGGACTCGGGGGGGAGGTGGACGCGGGGAGGGAGGTGGACGCGGGGGGGGAGGTGGACTCGGGGGGGAGGTGGACGCGGGGAGGGAGGTGGACTCCGGTGGGAGGTGGACTCGGGGGGGAGGTGGACGCGGGGAGGGAGGTGGACTCGGGGGGGAGGTGGACTCGGGAGGGAGGTGGACTCGGGGGGGGAGGTGGACTCAGGGGGGAGGTGGACTCGGGGGGTGAGCACTCGGCGAGGAGACGGATTGCGAACCGTCACACTGTTCACCTGAGATGCGCTCAGTGTCCGTGACAATGTCCCCGAAACAGGTTCCAAAAAGGAGGAACAGAACCAGCGGCCGGGACGTGACCCAGATCCTGAGAGCGACCCCCCCGCTCCCCCTCCCCCAGCCACGGCAAGGTCAGCCCCTGTCCACCACCTCCGAGGGACCCCCACGTCCCCGAAGCGCCCTTCAGGGCTGGCAGCACTGGGCCGGGGGGGCCATGGGGAGGCAAAGGTGGGGCTTGGGGGGTCCCCGAGAGCCCCCTGGCCCCCAGACTCCCCCTGGCCGTCCTGGCTCTGTGGGCGCGGCCCCCAGTGGGCTGGACCTGCAGCCGCTCTGCCCGGAGAGCACAGGGCGCCAGGAGGGTGGCAGCATCGGCGCCTGCTCCTTGCAGGCAAGAGCCCTGGCCTCCCAGCTCCTCCCCTTCCGGCTGGAGGCCAGGCGTCAGAGCCCCAGCCACGGGCCCCCGGCCGGCTCACGGCCCAGCGTGGCCCTGGACAGTCTGGGACTCACTCATCGGTGACATCGGCCAGAGTCCCTGAGCCCATAGGCCTCCACTCCCAACATGGCCTCCAGGCCCTGCTGACCCCCTCCTGGGCCGGCTCACCCCACCCGGGCCAGGAGCCAGCCCCCCCCACGGTGACAGCGCATCACTCCCCACGCACGACCCCCCCCCCACACACACACACCTGCGGGCGCTTTTCCCACTGGGTGTGCACCCAGCCCCGCATTCGGCACCCAGGAACCGAGGCGCCCGTACCCGGCACGGCCTCCGCCACGGCAGACGGACCCCCGTCGACGCCCCGACAGCTGCGGCAGGCACCTCCCTTGCTCCTTCGAAGCCCATTTGTGACTCCGTTTCCACGGACACCCCGAGGCCCCGCCTCACGAGGGCAGCGTGAGCGTTCACTCAGCGAGGAGGTAATTAGCCCGCGCGTCTCGCCGTGAGGACGAAGGGCCGCTCCTCCTCCCGCGGGGGCCCTTCCCCACTTTGTGCGGAGCACCTGGCGGTGAACCCCCGGACTGTTGCCTCCTCTGGTTCACACGGCCCCTCGTTCCAACCGCAGGACCAGGTGAGCTGCTCTCAAGGCTGCATTCTTGCATCCCCCTCCTCCCTGCTGTGTGCACAACTCGGGCGGTCTCCCGGAAAGCAAACACGCGGCGGCTTTTCAAGACGAACCCCGGTGTTTTCAGCTGCAACAAAACCCTCCTTCCGTCCTTGTGGCGTAGCAGCAGCCACCCGCCCCGTGCTGACTAGCCAGGCACCGGCCCTTTGCTCTCTTGAAGCGGAAAATAAACCCCCTCTCCATCCTCTTAGTTGTGAATTCTTTCACAGCCCGCGCCACCCGCAAGCCCTAACCTCACCCACCAGACAGCTCGACCAGCGCAGGAGGTGCCCGCAGCCACTGCACCAGCTCACCAGCTCGTCCTCAGGGCCCGTGAGGGTGCCCGCGCCTGCCAGACCCCACGGGGAGGGGCCCGGAGCAGCTGGAGACTACGTGTGCAGGACACTCGGGCACGCAGCGCCTCCTGCAGACGGCACGACCTCCGCGCCCCCTGCTCAGAGCAGCACCGAGGCACACGGGCCCGCAGGCTAGTCAATCCCGGGGAGCCTGCTGGGGACCCGGCTCCCGGCCCCTCCGCGGCGCCCGCCCACATGCACCAGCCAACGCCGCCCTCAGGGACAGTCGTGCCAGGCGACACCGTCAGCCTCAGGCCTGACCCAGAGAGCATCGGGGGGCGTGGCTGCGTCAGGTGGACGCCCGCCATGCAGCCTCCGTGGCCTTCTCGGGCCCGTGGGCTCTTACCGTCCACGCAGGCGGGCCGCGCTCTTGTGGTGCCCGCGATCTGCCCCTTCCTGCAGGCGCAGCGAGCCGTCTGCCGGGCGATCGTCCTCCGAGGCTGGCTGCTGTCCCGGTCCAGGGTCACAATCTCACAGGTGCCGGCGGCCAGCTGACCTGCAGGAGAGCACAGACGGGGGCTGAGTGGCCGGCCCTGGAGACAAGCCGCCACCCACCCCGGTCCTGCGGCCGGATGCCCGCCGGGTGGAGGCCTGGGGCTCCTCCCCCAGCTGCGCCGGTGCAGCTGTCCCTCCCCGATGTGCGCCCAGCCCCTCCGGGATCCCGGGGCGGCCCCGCAGCCCTGGCCTTCACACGCATGACCACCGCCCAGAGGCCCGCCCTCACTGCCTGGCTCTGCCAGTCCCTCCGCCAACAGTAAGCGCCTACTGTGTGCCGCCCTCGTGCTGGGCCCCTGGGTCACCCCCAGCCGGGGTCCGCCCACCGGTCACATGGGGACGCAGGACGTGGGGGCTGCCAGTGTGGCTCCTCACAGGCAAGGAGGCGGCGGTGACGGCAGGAGAGGCGGGCGCGGGTGCAGGCGGCAGCCCTGGTGCTGGCCGCACTCTCCTCAGCCCCCTCCTCATCCACTCGACCGCGTCAGCTCAAGCCCCCTCCTCCAGGCAGCCCCCCGTCCTCCAGGTGGCTCACCGCACAGGACTGCCCCCCACATTTGTCATTGTATCACCCCCGGTTCCGCCCAGAGCCCGGTCCAGGGCAGGATGAGGTGGGACGGTGTGGGGGGGGGGGCGGGGGGAGAATCTGGGTGCAGCCCAAGAGGCACGGGCGTCTGCAGTGGCCCCCGCACGCCTGGCCTGCTTGGGGAGCTGTGTGAGCGGACAGCACAGGTCGGCGTGGGCCCCTCCTCCCGACAGCTCCCCGTCCCGCAGCCACACCCAGCGCCGCCCTGGAGGCATGGGCTGCAGATCCTGACTCACGCCAGCTAATTACGCGCAATTACACGCTGTGCTAAGAACAGGCAGAGACACACAGAGACATAAATAAACAAGCGGGTGAACACGCGGCCGTGGAGGCCGGAGGCTGCCGCTCTCGGGGCTCAGGGGCCGTCGGGGAGCTCGGGGTCTGCTGGGCGGCCGCGGGCAGGGGAGAGGTGAGGGGGCCGCGGGCAGGGGAGAGGTGTGGGGGCCGCGGGCAGGGGAGAGGTGAGGGGCCGCGGCAGGGGAGAGGTGAGGGGGCCGCGGGCAGGGGAGAGGTGAGGGGCCGCAGGCAGGGGAGAGGTGAGGGGGCCGTCGGGGAGCTCGGGGTCTGCTGGGCGGCCGCGGGCAGGGGAGAGGTGAGGGGCCGCGGGCAGGGGAGAGGTGAGGGGGCCGCGGGCAGGGGAGAGGTGAGGGGGCCGCGGGCAGGGGAGAGGTGAGGGGGCCGCGGGCAGGGGAGAGGTGAGGGGCCGCGGGCAGGGGAGAGGTGAGGTGGCCGCGGGCAGGGGAGAGGTGAGGGGCCACAGGCAGGGGAGAGGTGAGGGGGCCGCGGGCAGGGGAGAGGTGAGGGGCCGCGGGCAGGGGAGAGGTGAGGGGCCGCGGGCAGGGGAGAGGTGAGGGGCCGCGGGCAGGGGAGAGGTGAGGGGCCGCGGGCAGGGGAAAGGTGAGGGGGCCGCGGGCAGGGGAGAGGTGAGGGGCCGCGGGCAGGGGAGAGGTGAGGGGCCACGGGCAGGGGAGAGGTGAGGGGGCCGCGGGCAGGGGAGAGGTGAGGGGCCGCGGGCAGGGGAAAGGTGAGGGGGCCGCGGGCTGGTGCCTGGTTTGCAGATGGCGGCTGCGTGGGCGCCGTCCTGGCTGCTGCTATTTCAGGCTCCGTAGGGTGACGGGCAGCCTGCTATTCCTGGTCCCTCCGCTGACCGCTGACACCTCGGGTGTGGGCGCTGGCCGGCAGGGGCCTTCTCCTGGGGACCTGCTCACGCTGAGCCCTGGCTGCTAATTAACTAAGCAAACACCGGCCCTGAGACGCCCCCCCGGCCCCCCTCCCCCGGGCGCTAACTAAGCGATCTTCTGGCTGCTCACCAGCTGTGAGGACCGCCCGCCCTGGGCACGGCACCTCCCGGCTGGACCCCATCTTAAGGGGCGCTGGGCACCACAAGGGGCTCAGTGTCCAGAGCGCCCCTCTTCCAGGCCCCGCCCTGATTTTCACCCCTCAATTCCTGCTGAAGTGCAGACTGACACCGCCCCCCCCCGCCCCCGGCCCCCCGTGCGTGGCCCAGGCCGCCTCCACGCCCTCCCTCCCTGCGCAGGACGTCCTCCCGCTGGGCCGGGTGGGGGATGCTGTCCCGACTCCTGGGAGCTCACAGGCAGGCAAGCCACACCCACCACCGCTGTCCAGGCTCCTCCACGCCCACCTCGGACCCGGGCCCAGCCCCGGAGGACATCTCGCAACCGCCCCTCCTGGAAGCAAACCCGTGGGGAGGGCGCGGGTGGGGAGGGTGGCAGCCCCGGGCCCACACTAGAGGCGCAGAGAAACCCGAGGCCCCGGGGGCTGGGAAGAGCAGGGCACCAGGCCGAGGCCGGGATCGGGGGCCCCGTGGCTGTCACCCCACACCGTGGACGCTCCATGTCATGGAAACGGCTGGGTCTGAGCGGCTTCTGGGACCGCGCCCGCCCCGCCTGCCCCACCCGCTCCGCCTGCTGCGTTCCGGAGCCCAGCATGGCACTGGGGCCGCGTACTTCACCTGTGAGCCTGGGGAGGCCCTGTGCCCGGAGAAGCTGATGGGAGCAGGGACGCCGGGCGGACCTCACCCGTGAGCACATGCTGTGCTTTCGGTGGGCAGGGCTGTGACCACGTGTGTGCGTCTGGTGGGAAGGGCAGCAGGGCGTGGCGACGGGCAGCGTGGTGGCCGGGGGCACACATGGCATCTGCCCGCTCCCGGCCAGCCGCGTGGCGAGGTCAGGGACCTGCTGCCGGTGACCTGGGCCCACAGCGCCATGGGGGACCAGCCTCGTGGTCACGCGGGCACCGGCTTCAGTTAGAGCTCACGGAGGCCTCGTGCCAACGTCAGTGTCAGAAACAGCCTCTTCCTTGCATCTCTGCCCGGGCCGAGGGCGCCCAGGGCTTGGTCCTGGGGGGCAGGGGGGGTCCCCAGTGCTCATGAAACCGTGTCAGCGCCCACTGATCACTCTACCTGTGGAGTCCAAGGCAGCATTTTCACGCCGGCTCCTGGGCACAGCTCACTGAGAAAGGGGGTCACACCCCAGGTCACAGGGACAACCGGACCACGCAGAGCACCTGGCACGGTGGGGAGGGACCCTGGCCCCTGGCGATGGGGTGCACCCTGGGCAAGGCCTGGGAACCAGGCTGCCCTGGCGCTATCCGTGGTGCTGACGTGTCACAGTCTCACCATGTTAGCAGGGTGCCGTCCCGCCATCTCCCACCCGGGCGCAGTGGGGAGCCGCGGGCACAGTGGGGAGCCCCGGGTGCAGTGGGGAGGCCCAGGCGCAGTGGGGAGCCGCGGGCACAGTGGGGAGCCCCGGGCGCAGTGGGGAGCCAGGTGCCCTGACTCTAGCAGGAGCTGTGTCCAGAGCTGACCCGGGCCGCCCTCACCCACATCCGGCCTCTCTGGCCACAGTGGGGGTGTCGCCCCTGGACCTGAGCTGCCACCACGCTCCCCATTAAGACCGCCACCCAGGCGTGTCCTGGTCGCACGGACCCTCCGCGTGCAGATCACAGACACAGAGGAGCCGCGAAGGTCACCTGGAGGGCAGCCGCCTGGAAACCTGAGCGCCCTGCGACCGAGCCGCTGTGACCCTGACATCTCTGTCCGGTGTGACTCCACCCGGCAGGTCAGAGCGGCAGCAGGGCTCCCCCCCGCACCCCCCCCCCCCGCCCCCGCCCCGTCCGATTCCCCAGGGACCTGCGGACGCCGAGGTTATCTCTGCGACAGCGTGTGGGCGAGATAACGAAATGAATGAAATCGGGAGTTCACAGCAGGGCTCCCAGGCCCCGCAGCTCAGGCCTCGAGGGGCCCCGGCGCCCGCCCCCCGTTTTCCCAGGCCCTTCCGAGGCGGAGCTGGCGTGGGGGGCAGCGAGCAGACCCCACAGTCGCGGGCTGCCCAGCTCCGGGTTGTTGGGGTCCCAGGCACCGGGACCCCAGAGGAGCAGGAGTTCCCACTGGGCCTTACAGCTCCCGCCCCACCCAGACGCCTGTCCAAGGCCTCCCTCCTGGACACACAGGTGCAGCCCACGTGCGGGGGACACGTGCGGGGAACACGTGTGGGGTGGGCTGCCCAGTGGGACCCGTGTGCCCGGGCCAGCGCCCCCCTGCCTGGGAGCCCGGAGCTGCCGGCTGCCCCCGGCCTGGCCCACAGGGGGCAGGACCCCAAGGTCGCCGAGGACCGCCAGGCCAGCCCCCTCGCCCGGCAGCGGGCTCACCCCCACCCTCAGGAGCGGCCCACAGCTCCTCTATCTGGGAGCCAGGGGCAGGACAGGGCGACTGAGGCAGACCCTCCCGGAACTTTCCTGAAGGGGGGCCTGGGGTCCATGCTGTACCCCGAAGTGCAGGCCCAGGGGCTGGCGAAGCCCCACAGCCCGACCTCCCACCCCGCGCCCCAATTACCAGCAAGGGAGGGTGGCATCGGGGCTCCCCCCTGGGTCCTGGGGCCCAGCTGCCTGCTCTCAGGTGGGAAAAGAGAGGCCCAGAGCCTCACCCAGACTGTGCGGCTCCTCCCGCGCTGGGTGCACGAGGCCACATGGGCCACATGGGCCCGGGCGCGGCGGGCGGGGACGGGACGGGACGCACCGTTCTCCTCGAGGCCGTCAGTTACCGAGGCCTCGCCCATCCAGCTGGCACCCCGTCAATCACCCCATTAATGTGCCCATTAACGAGAGCCGCCCGCGGGCCTGCTGGACCCGAGGCTGCCGGCTCCGCCCGTAAACACCGTGACTGCGCTGCACTCCCGGACTCGCAGGCACTGAGAGGCGAGCTCCGCGCTCCCAACGCACAGCCCGCGGCAGCCGGGCCTGAGGGCACCAGGCGGCCCTGGGTGTGGGCCAGGGACAGAGGGGACAGGCCACGGGGGCCCCCTGTTGTCTCTGGGGAGGGGAGGCCTGGGGTCAGGGCAGGTCCGGCTGGTCTCCCAGCCCCTGCGGCTCTGACGGAGTGAAGCCACCGTGAGGGGCCAGCCTGGGACCCCGGGACCCCGAGCTCTCCTCACCACGCCCCCCCACCCCCGCACATCCCCTGGGAGGGTCCCTGGGAGGCCTCACCGTGCGGCCCAGCAATCACGCACCTTGGGGGTCACCCCATCGACTTGGAAACGTGTCCACACAGAACCCTGCACACGGACGGGGACAGCCCAAACCCGGCCCGGCCAGTGCCCTCCCGGGACGGTTCGCCAGGGCCCACCCAGCGAGGTGTGAGCAGCAGCTAAGGGACGTGAGCTCGCAGACCACGGGAAGGCGCGGAGGAGCCGTGAGTGCGTGACTACGTGGCAGAGCCAGTCTGAACGGTCTGCGCCCTGTGACCCCAGCTCCGTGATGTTCTGGAAAAGGCAAAGCCGTGGGAACAGTGAGAGGTCAGTGGCCGCCGGGGTTTGCAGGGAGGGAGGGAGGGGGAGGGGAGGGGAGGGAGGGGGAGGGAGGGGCAGAGTGGAGGGAGGGGAGGGGAGGGAGGGGCAGAGTGGAGGGAGGGGAGGGGAGGGAGGGGCAGAGTGGAGAAAGGGGAGGGGGAGGGAGGGGAGGGAAGGGGAGGGGAGGGGAGGGAGGGGGAGGGGGAGGGGCAGAGTGGAGGGAGGGGAGGGGAGGGATAAAGGGAGGGGAGGGGAGGGAGGGGCAGAGTGGAGGGAAGGGGAGGGAAGGGGAGGGAAGGGGAGGGAGGGGGAGGGAGGGGGAGGGAGGGGAGGGAAGGGGAGGGATAAAGGGAGGGGAGGGGAGGGAGGGGAGGGGAGGGGAGGGATAAAGGGAGGGGAGGGGAGGGAGGGGCAGAGTGGAGGGAAGGGGAGGGAAGGGGAGGGAAGGGGAGGGGAGGGAAGGGGAGGGAGGGGAGGGAAGGGGAGGGAGGGGCAGAGTGGAGGGAAGGGGAGGGAAGGGGAGGGAAGGGGAGGGAAGGGGAGGGGCAGAGTGGAGGGAAGGGGAGGGGAGGGGAGAGAAGGGGAGGGAAGGGGAGGGAAGGGGAGGGAAGGGGAGGGAAGGGGAGGGGAGGGGAGGGAGGGGCAGAGTGGAGGGAAGGGGAGGGATAAAGGGAGGGAGAGGAGAAGCAGGCGTTTCCGGCTGGCGAACTGCTTTCTGTGTGAGGCTGTGAGGGTGGGTGCAGGGCACTGGGCATCACTGCCCGGCCGGTGTGGCTCAGGGGCTGAGCGTCGCCCTGTGAACCAGGAGGCCAGGGATCGATTCCCGGTCGGGGCACAGGCCCGGGTTGCGGGCTCCATCCCCAGTGGGGGGCGTGCAGGAGGCAGCCGGTCCATGATTCTCTCTCATCGTGGATGTTTCTCTCTCTCTCCCGCTCCCTTCCTCTCTGTAACGAGTAAAAGTATTTAAAAATACATAAGCCTGTGCTTTAAAAAGGCGACACAGCGACACTGCTGCTCTGACACGCTGGGAACCTGCCCGTTTTCAAACTGTGAAACATACACATGGAATTCGCCGTCTCCCGTCTCCCAGCGCACAGCTCAGCGCATCACCCACCGGCGCGGCTGTGCAGGTCCCACCGTCACCTCCGATGAACACCCCCCGCCCCCCGCCCCCCGCCCCCCGGCCCAGCCTGCACCCTCCCACTTCCTGTCTCTACGACTGTGACTCCTCTGGGGGCTCGTGTCCGGGGCCCCACAGTATGTGCCCCTCAGTGCCTGCCCACGTCACAGCGCCGGAGCGGGCGTCAGACTCGCCTTCCCCTTCGGGGCCGAGTAACACGCCACCGTGTGGCCGTGCGCGGTGCCACCTCCCCCCTGGGGAGGGACAGGTGAAGGCGCCTTTATGAGGGGCCGGGGGGCTGCTGTCCACGCGCCTGGCCGTGTCCCGGAGCCCAACACGGGGCGTGGCCCACGGTGACATGACGGGAAGGAGGCTCCCTGGGCCCCGCGAGGCCCCTCCCGCACCCACGCCCCTTCTCGGGAACAGGTTGTCTGGATCGCTTTCGGGAAAACACAGCTCTCTGTTTAATCCTCACCCGAGGGCATGTTTCCCATTGATCTTTTTTAGACAGAGCGCAAGAGTGGGAGGAGAGAGAGGGAGAAACATCGATGTGAGCGTGAGAGAGGTACATCGATTGGCTGCCTCCTGCATGTGCCCCAACTGGGGCCGGGGATCGAGCCTAAAACTGAGGTATTGCCTTTGACCAAAATCGAACCCAAGATCCTTCGGTCCGAGGATCGAAACTCGCACCACAGAGCCAAACGGGGCAGCGCTCTTTTTATTTTAAATTAGAGGAAAACCGTCATCGCACTGCCCAGCCAGCGTGGCTCAGTGGTTGCATGTCGATGGATGAACCAGGAGGTCAGGGTTCGATTCCCGGTCAGGGCACAGGCCCGGGTGGTGGCTCGATCCCCAGTGTGGGGCGTGCAGGAGGCAGCTGATCCATGATTCTCTCTCATCATCTATGTTTCTATGTTTCTCTCCCTTTTCCTTCCTCCCTGAAACCAATAAATATATATCCTATATAATAAAAGCCTAATATGCTAAGTGTCTGGTCATCCAGTCGTCTGTTCAACCAATCAAAGTGTAATATGCTAATGATATGCTAAGGCCACTCAACCGCTAGCTAGGACAGGCACTGACCACCAGGGGGCAGATGCTCCAACTGGAAGGTTAGCTTGCTGCTGGGGTCTGGCTGATCTGGACTGAGCGAGACGGGCCGGACACACCCTGGAGCCCTCCTGTGGTCCCTCTCCGGCCCCGATCGTGCACCGGTGGGGTCCCTCGGCCTGGTCTGTGCCCTCTTGCGATCTGGGACCCCTTGGGGGATGTCAGAGAGCTGGTTTCGGCCCAACCCCGCAGGCCAGGACGAGGGACCCCCCACTGGTGCACGAATTGGTGCACCGGGCCTCTATATAAGAGAACAATCATTGGGGGCTGCAGCTCAGGGAGCCCGTCACCCCCACACCCCTCCCTCCTCAGCCCTGAAAAGCAGGCATTGCTTGGAGACAGACACGTTTCCCAGGCTTTGGAACGCGCCTTCTGAACATGAACGTTACGCTCAGCAATCACACCACTCACTCCCCCGGAATCGAGCCTCGTGGAGCGGGACGGGCTGGGGTAAGGAGTGTCCTGGGAGAGGGAGCCACGCCCCGGGAGAGGCAGGCCTGTGGCAGCCACGCCAGACGCTGCATTCTCGCACTTGAGGGCGTTTTGCATAATCTGGCCACTTAATAAGCTGCGGGGTAGCAGGCAGGAGTTTAATTTATTTGGCTTGGAACTCAGCTGTGGTTGGAGCTGATCTCGGTTCTTAAAGGATTAGGGCTGGCGCCGCCATCGCAGTCCTGGGAGACCGGGCACTAATCAGCTCAGGATGGCCCCGGGCACTGGGCGGGCACCTTCCCCGCAGGTGGGCTGCTCCCTGAGGGCTGAGGCCACACCCGCCCCCGGCCCCCGCTCACTGGGACGGTCCCTGCTGCGCTCAGCTGGGCCCCGAGAGCCAGGTCTGGCTTTGCTGCCAGCGAGGGTCTCATCACTGCTGGCAGCCGCATGCGGATCTGCAGACAAAGTGCGTCTATGTCCTAGCCTGCCCTGCGCGGCCCGCTCCCTGGGCCTGGCCCACGCCGGCCGGACTGGTGGCGAGATGGTGAGCGCCCACCCGGGGCAGCGGGCAGGGGAGCCGGCAGTCATCTGTGGACAAGGAGCCCTGAAGCCAGACTGCATGCCTTTCAAGGCCCTGGGTTTCACTCCCCCCCCCCCCCCGCCCCCACCAAGATCTTAGAGGGGGAGTGACTCCTCTGTAACTCAGGATACAGACCAGAGCAGGCACAGGCCTGCAGGCCAGGAGGGCACAGGGCTACAGGCTGGCGGGGGGGGGGGGGGGGGCACAGGCCTGCAGGCCAGGAGGGCACAGGGCCGCACACCAGGAGGGCACAGGGACGCATACCAGGAGGGCACAGGGCTACAGGCTGGCGGGGGGGGGGGGCACAGGCCTGCAGGCCAGGAGGGCACAGGGCTGCCCACCCTGAGGGCACAGGGCCACACGCCAGGAGGGCACAGGGCCGCACACCAGGAGGGCACACGGCCATACACCAGGTGGGCACAGGGCTATAGGCTGGCGGGGGGGCGGGGGGGCACAGGGCTACAGGCTTGGGGTGGGGGGCACAGGGAAGCAGGCCGGGAGGTGTGCTCTGATGAGAGGACTGGGGAGCAGGACCCCGGGAGCCTGCAGCCGGGCCTGGGGCCCCTGTCCTGCTCCCCGAGCCTCGGCTGTAACAGTGCTTTCCACCCCGGAGGAACCGCTTCCCATTCTAGAAGGTTCCTCACCCCCTCTCCCCTGCTCACACGCCCCGCCCCCCCCCCTCGACGACGGGCAGTAACACAGTGACAGCTTGGCGTTGCGCGCTCCGCTCAGCCGCACACATAATGGAAGGAGAGCTCCGTGAGGTCAAGGGGTGCGAGTTAACACCCGAGGAGCGAGTCAGGAATAAAGAGAATAAACAGAGAGACACGTTTTTAATAACATGCCAGGTACCCGCTAAAGTGGCAACCGTCTGTTCCAATTGGAACAAAAAATGCCTTGGGGGGGAGCCAGACACAAATGTCAAACTAGTTTCACAATTTTCTTTAAAAAATAAAGAAACATGAGCCCTCTGATGGGCACGAGCTACCGGCTCCGAGCGGCACAGCCCTGGGCCCCTCGGTCAGCCTGACCCCCGGGGTCGCAGGGCCCAGGGTGGGCGGAGAGGCTCGCCCAGGACGCAGGATGCAGGGGCCTCCCTGGGGCAGCCCCTTCCAGCAACTGGGTCCCCGAGAGGGAAAATCCACCGCGGTCACCCCATTCTCACCCCATTCTCACCCCGTTGTCCTACAAACTGCGCTGGCCCACAGCCGCCCAGGGAACCCAAAGCCACGGAGAGGAAGGGCCCAAGGGCCGGAGCTTGTGGCTCTAAGATCTGTCAGACTGGAGGCTGGGCCCTGGGGGGGGGGTTCCCTCCTCCCCATGTGGGGCTCTGACGATGGTCCCCAAAGATGGGCCCACCCTGAGCCTCAGGGAGAGGCCTTGTGTGGAGTGAGTGTCCTGGCAGATTGAATTAGGGACCTCGAGGTGAGACCATCCTGGACCTGGGGGCCCTGAGTCCAGTGACCAGTGTCCTTACCGGAGAGAAGAGGGGAGACCGGAGACAGGGAGAGAAGAGGCCAGGTGACCGCCGGCCGTGGTGGCCTCCAACAGACGCCGCTGGCACCCAGAGGCCGGACGGGGCCTGGAGGGAGCACCCCAGCCGTCAGCGGGGCCTGCACGTCTGACCCCAGCACTGGGAGACAGTGGCATCGGTTGCTCCCAGCTCCCTGCCCGGTCCTCGTGGCAGCGCCCAGGAGCTGACACGCCCCCCTCTCCATTCCCCTGTCACTGGGAGGCCCCGCCCTCATCTCAGGGCCTCTGAGTCCCCAGCCGGCCTGGAGGCCAGGGGAGGGCCCAGGAGTCTCAGGGCAGACCTGCAGGCCACCCCACCTGCGCCTGCCAAGCTCCGGAGGCCGAGCAGCTCAGACCGCTGACCACCCGCCTCTCCTTGGCGGGCCCACTGCTGCACAGCGCGCAGTAGGTGCTCAGGAAACACCTGTCCGGACAGCACAGCGTCTCCACGGCGACATCACTGTGCATCACTGTGCCAGGACAAGGAAATCGGTCTCCCCGTGAACGGGAAGCCGGCGCCACCCCATAAATAGAAGGCGCCGTAAAAATAAACACAGCGATGGCAGTGAAGCGCCCCCCCGCGCCCACCGAGAGCCGCTTGCCCGCCACAGCGCCGTGCCCTCGTGCTGGGAAACGCCGAATGTATGCAAGGAGGCGCGGGAGGATCCGGCTGCCCCCCAGACCCAACCTCCTGGGGGGTCAGCTTCTGCCTCCGCCTGAAACTCAAGGGTCGTCGCTTCCGGGACCCAGACCCCCCCACGGATGGGAGACCCCGATGGCCTGCCTGCCTCCTGGAGGCAGACGGTGGGAGGTGACAGGCCACCAGGACACGCTGGGCCCCGCGTGGGTCATCTGTGTGTGTCCCATCAGGCTCCTGGGCTGAGTGGCATTTCCTGGGGCTTAAAACAGTCCTGGAGCCACAGGTCCGACATCAGGTGGGGCCAGCGCCGCCTGCAGGGGCCCTGGGGGCGGCCCCTCCTGTGACCCCAGCCGTGGTGGCCGCAGGCGTCCCCTGGCCCATGGCCACATCGCTCCAGCCTCTGCCTCCGTCTTCACACAGCCTCTCTCCGCGTCTCTTCTCATCTTTGGATCCACCAGGGTGGACCCTAAACCACAGTGACCTCGTCCGGACAGCCTCACCTTAACTCCACCAAGGAGGCCACGCGCTCGGGTTACGCTGCTCCTGTCTCTGGGGCCCCGCCCGGCCCCTCCGCTGTGCTTGGCTCACACACCCCTGCACACAGCCGGGCCTGGCATACAGCAGGCGATCAGTATGTGCTGTCACCCCTCCCGCCCCTCTGCCCCGAGAGCCCCCACAGGCTCCACGCGAGCTCCTGAGACCCAGCGAAGCCCGCATTTGTCTCCCAGAGCGAAAGGGGAAGAAGAACAGGAGGCGGGCAGAGGGCCCCCGGATGTGCAGCGCACTGGTGGGGTGAGAGGAGTGGGTGCTGCCAGCAACACGGGGGACCCTACATGGCCCAGGAGCCTGCAGACCGCCCTCAGCGTGAGCAGCAGGGGTCTCCGGGCCACGGCTGGCACTCGCCACAGGACGGGGTGCGCCGGCCCCACTGTGCCCGCCCCTCCTGGTGCCCCCAGATGAGACCCCACGGGCTCGGGGGACCCAGGCAGGGGACCCAGCCACTCCAGGTCCCTGGTAACACGGACGATGGCCGGGCCAGGCGGTGGGAACCCCGTCTCCTCTGAACAGTCACCTCAGCGCCAGCCCCTCGGCCTGAGCGGCTCCAGCTGCCAGAGCCCCGGGAGGGGCCCCACTGGTGGGTGTGGGTTCACATAGGGCCCCGGTCCCCCGAGAAATGACAGTCAGTGACGAAGGAGCAGGTTACCTTTCAAGCCTTTCATTTCGACTCCGCCCCTCCCCGCAGCCATTCCTATGCACTAGCCGCTGCAACAGTCTGTGGGTTCAGGGCCGCCCTGGTGGGGCCCCTCCGCACGCAGCCCAGAGCCTCAGACCTGGGCAGTGGGCGGGCAGCCCCAGGCCAGAGCCCTGAGGTCTGGGTGGGGCGTGGGCGCAGCAGGACGGGAGGGGCTAGAGCAGGCCTGGCACCTGGGCCCTCTGAGGGCAGACTCAGCATAGCTTGGGGCCAGAACCAGGAGAGCTGCCCGCTGCCCGAGCCTCCTGGGTCCACCACGCCCTTACCACCGAGGGCGGCAGCCACAGGCCCTGCCCACGGACCCTCAGGGACGCCCAGACACCCAGACACCCAGACACAGGGACACTCGGACACAGGGACACCCGGACACAGGGACACCTGGACACAGGGACACCCGGACACAGGGACACCGGACACAGGGACACCCGGACACTGGGACATCCGGACACAGGGACACCCGGACACAGAGACAACCTGGACACAGAGACACCCTGGACACAGAGACACCCGGACACAGGGACACCCGGACACAGGGACACCCGGACACTGGGACACCCGGACACAGGGACACCCGGACACAGAGACACCCAGACACAGAGACACCCAGACACAGGGACACCCAGACACAGAGACACCCAGACACAGAGACACCCTGGACACAGAGACACCCGGACACAGGGACACCCGGACACAGGGACACCCGGACACTGGGACACCCGGACACAGGGACACCCGGACACAGGGACACCCAGACACAGAGACACCCAGACACAGGGACACCCAGACACAGAGACACCCGGACACAGAGACACCTGGACACAGGGACACCCGGACACAGGGGCACCCAAACACCTGGACACAGGGACACCCAGGCACTGGACACCCTGATCCCGGGACACCAGACATGAGCTCAGATTACAGCTGCCATGATTCCCTGCACCTAAAAAGTGCTTCTGAAGGGCCCCCAGCGGAGTGTGCGCCTCACCGGCCGCCCTCCTAGGACTCCGCTCTGCCCCCAGCATCACTGGCGCCCACATCACTGGCTCCCACATCACTGGCTCCCAACATCACTGGCTCCCAACATCACTGGCTCCCACATCACTGGCTCCCACATCATTGGCTCCCACCATCACTGGCTCCCACATCACTGGCTCCCACCATCACTGGCTCCCACATCACTGGCTCCCACATCACTGGCTCCCACATCACGGGCTCCTACCATCACTGGCTCCCAGCATCACTGGCTCCCAGTATCACTGGCTCCCACATCACTGGCACATACATCACTGGCTCCCACATCACTGGTTCCCACCATCACTGGCTCACATATCACCGACTCCCATATCACCGGCTCCCAGCATCACTGGCTCCCACATCACTGGCTCCCACCATCACTGGCTCCCACCATCACTGGCACCCAGCATCACTGGCTCCCTCCATCACTGGTGAGGTAAATAGAGGGAAGCCAGGCCCTGGAGCCGCAGGGGGACTCAGCGAGAGCAGGCCTGGGGGGCGTCCCTGCCCGGGGGCCAGACACATACACTCACCCCAACATCCCTGCGGGAACCGCATGGTGCTGCCAGCCTGTGTGCAGCTGGTACCGCCCCTGCCACCCAGGGAGGGAGGGACAGACTGACCCGCACACACCTGCAGGGAAGGCCACCCCTCTGGCCACATGTCCTGGCCCTGCCCGGCCTCCCTGGTCCCAGAGCCCCACACCCTTCCCTCGAGAGGCTGGCCCGACGGGCGCCAGCTCCGTGCCCCTGCTGCTCTCTGTACGTCTCTCTTCTTCCTGGTACATGAATATCTAGATGAAAGCTGTTAATCTGCATGGCGCTGTAATCCAGGGGGCGGGGAGACGGGGGGAGACACAGTGGAGAGTCTTTGGAAGAGGGAGGTGGAAAAGAACCCAGCTGTTGCCTCAACTCTGTGTTCTGAGACCAAACACAGTTAAGGACACGAAAGACTGGCTTCCCTCTGCCCCTCCTCAACCGTGCGCCCTGCGCCCTCTCCACGCAGGCAGCTGGGTCTTAGCTCGGGTCCCCAGACCCTGGCCCCCACTGGCCCTGGAGTTCACAAACACGGCGTCTGCGCTCCGTGCGCAGGACGGGGCTCTGGCTCGCAGAGGGTGCGGACGGGTGGGGGGTCTCGAGGGGCGAGCAAGGGAAGGTGCAGACCCAGGCGTGGCCCCGCACCCCACCGGCGGCCCTGCCCGGGGCTCCTCCCTGCCCGGGCCAGGCCTGGCGAGGCCGGCGGGACCGTTCTCACCAAGACTGTGGCAGCCAAGGCCTCAATTAGGGACACAATGGCCCTCTCTCCTGCTCACCGCCCTATTCATCTGGGCGAACACTGGAGGACACACTGGCCGGAGGGGGACGGCTTGGCCAGGGGCTGACCTGCATCTCCACACAAAGGCGGAGTGTGTACAAGCGGCTCCCTGTGTCCCCCATTCTCCACCCGAACAAACCAGACCCACGGAAATGGCGATTTGAACAGCTCCTTCCCACTCGCCCGCAGACAACAAGTCGCAATTGTCCGCCGCCGCTCCCTCTCCCCCTCCCCCCCTCTCCCCACCCCTGCTGGCCAGCATGGCCGCTGGAAGTGAGTGGCCTGGAGCCTGCAGCCCATGGCCACCGGGGGCGGGGGCGGGGGCAGCCCCCATCCCCTCCGAGGCCTGCCTGGGCCCCTGAGCCTCAGGGGTCCAGAGGGGCATCTCAGAGGAGACGGCGCCCCCCGCCCTGGCTGCCAGAGACGGGCAGAGGGACTCGGTCCCCACGGAGCAAGGCCTTCAGGACGGACCGGCCGTCCGAGGACCTTCGAGAGCTGTGGGGGCAGGTGCTGGGCTCCCCTGGGGGCGCGTGAGAGACGCGGAGCCCTCCGAGCGCACCTGCTCGGGACCCCACCGTCTCTTCCTGCCCCGTCGCCGTCTCTGAGCGCAGACTGAGCGTGCGCTTCAGGGTGAGCGGGAGGCTTCCCCGAGGCTCTCCGGTTCCCATCCACGCACAGGCTCTGCTCCCAGAGCACCGTCCTCCGCACACACTGCCCCCCCCCCCCTCGTCCACTCCAGGGGCAGCCACTCCTTCCCCTGACCAAGCTCGCCACCCGTAACTCCGGTCGCTCAGTCCCACAGGCAGGCGAGCACAGGGCGGCAGGCAGCGGTCCTCTTACCAGATCACAGCTCTGAGTCAGGGTCAGTCCCCCCGCGCGCTGCTGACCGCAGGGAGGAGCCGGGACTCCACACCCTCCCCTTCCCAAAGCGGACCCGGAAGAGAAAGGTCAGCGAGGGGCGAGAAGCGTGCGGCCCACACAAGGCCCGGCGCACAGGGACCCTGGCCCCCGGGCGGGTCGAGGCTCCTCGACACAGGCGCGCACAGTCCTCTGGGGACTGGCCATCCCCAGGCGACCCCCAACCCCCAGAACCACACCGTCCCGGAGCCGGGCAGGGAGCCAGAGGCGGGGGACTGGCTCCAGGCCCCGTCAGTCTCTCACAGAACAGCCAGGCCTGCAGCAGCCCCCGGGGACAGCGCTCTCCCTCAGGGCCGGGACCCAAAATCCGGACAGGGCAGTGGACCCAGGCTGGGAAGCAGGGACCGGCCTGGGCTGGCCGCCCACACCTCTGCCTCCGGGAGCCAGCAGCCCGTTAATTAGGAGGGAAGCAGCTGGAGGCTGCAAGCCCTCGCCTTGTAGGACCCAGAGCTAATGAGGATCTGCCTGTGTTACCGCCACACTGTCCTTCTGTGCCATGGCGGGGGGGGGTGGGGGGGGGGACGGCTCTGGGCAGCACTGGTGGCAGGTGCCTCGGGGCCAGGGCAGGCCAGCGTGGGCAGTGAGTGAGGCTGCTCTGTGAAGGGTGGCCTGGCTGAGCCCGGTGTGCACCAGGCCCAGGAGAGCCCAGCCGCTGGGGGACCAAGGAAGTTTCCAGAACAGCCAGGGTCCTGGAGTGAGCACCACCCGTACCAGCCCCTGCGCGTGCCCTGGGCCCTGGTGCAGGGCTGCCCAGTCCGAGACACCTCCAGCTGCCAGGGTCTGGCCATCGGCATGTGCACCCCAACCAAGTCCCAGACCAGGACCCCAGCAGCCCTGCGCTCCAGGGCAGCGGCGAACGTGGCACGGGGCCTGGTGCTCAGGCGAAGTCCCTGCTCCCAGAGCCCGTGGTCTCCCTCATGGGTCCGGAGGCAGCGCGGGAGCAGGGAGTGGGGTACCAGCCCGCAGGCCTCCCCTGGGGCTCCCGCCGCCCTCAGCCCAGCGCCCGCCCGCCAGCTTGGAGTGCTGGTGCCATCTACTGAGCCCTCAGAGGAAGCGCTGCCCGCCAGCCTGGCAGGGCAGAGAAGGCACAGGAGCCGGCGTGGGCCCGGGCACCGGCGGTGCAAGAGTCACCGAGACCATCGCGCTGGCTGGACCCCGTGGGCCGCCCGCGCACGCCGATGCGCGCGGGTGGCCGGCGCCGCGCTCCCGCGCGTCCCCCACCGCCGGCCACCGCTCCAGCCCCGCGGCGCTCGGCGAGTCTGGGCCAAGCCGAGCGGCGGAGGCGGCGGAACGCGCTGGAAGCCGGGCCGGGCGCAGGGACAGCGCCGGGACAATTACCTTCTTTCAGGAACTGCGCGTGGATCACCAGGACGAGGAAGCAGCAGAGCGCGGCCCCCGCGAGCGCCCAGAGCGCCTTCAGCAGCTGCATCGCGGAGAGCCCTCGGCCGACGCCCCCGGAGCCGCGCAGCGAAGGTGCCGGCGCCGCATCAGCGCCCCGCCGGGTGCAGCCACCGCGGCCGCCCGCTCGCGCCCTCCATCCGCCGCCGGCGCGCGCTCCCCGCGACTGGAGGCGCCACTCCAGGCAGCGATCCGCGTCTTTTTGGGCAGGGGGAGGGGAGGGGGGGCGGGGTGCGGGGCGGGGAGGGGAGCAGGGGGCAAGGGGAGGGGGGACCGGGGCGGGAAGGTTAGAAGAGAGTCTCCGGCCGCGGCGGCCGCCGCTCCGGCCACTCGGCCACCATCGCGGGCTGCGGGGCGCCGGGGGCCCGGGCGCGGGGGGGCGGCCGCCGCGGCCCCATGAATCAGCCCCGCCGCCCCGCTCGGTGCCGCGCCGCCGGCAGGGCCCGGACGGCGAGCCGGGGACTGCGCAACGGTCCGGGCGCTGGGGGGACGGGGGAGGGGGGGTCTTGGCGGCCCGGCCTCCGCCTCCTGCCGCTTCTCGGCGGCGCCTTCCTCTCCTCCTCCTCCTCCTCCTCCTCCTCCTCCTCCGCCGCCGCCGCCGCCGCCGCCGCCGCCTCCTCCTCCTGCTCCTCCGCCGCCGCCTCCGCCTCCTCTTCCTCCGCCGCCGCCCGCGCTCGCTCCGGCCTGGGGCTCAAGGGGCCGCCGCGCCGCCGCCTGTGCGGAGGGCCGGGCTCGGGGCCGGGGCTGCGCGCTGGGCACGGGGCTGCCGCACCATCGCCGCCGCCGCCGGGGCCCGCGCGGCCCGGCAGAGCTCGCAGCGAGGCAACTTGCGCGGCCGGGGCTGGGGGGCCGGTGCCTCCGGGCCGGTGCCGGCCTCCGCGCCCTCCAGGGCCCGCGCCCCCGCCGCTGCGGTCAGCGGGGCCCGGCCGGTTCCCCGCGGCGCCTCGCGCTGCTGGCCCTGCTGCTGCCCGTGCCGGCGGCGGGGGTGGCGGGGCGGTCGCGCCGACAGGTGGGGCCGGCGACACCGTGTGCCTGGCCGCCCGCGGGCTGCTGCTCTCCGGCCGGGACGCGCCGCCGATCGCTGGGCTCGGCCGCTCCTGGGAAGGCGCCGGGAGGGAGCGGGACCAGGCCCGCGCGGCGATCGGACTCCCGCCGCCGCCGACTGCTCTCCGCCCGGCCGCCGATGCGCACTGGGCCGCGGAGGGGCCCGGGGGATCCCCGCCGCCCCGCAGCGCCCCCGCCTGGCGCGCCGGCGGGTCAGGCGGGGCCGGTCCAGCCGAAAACCGCGGGTCGGGCTCCACCTAGGCGCGCAGGGGCCTCACTGCAGAGCGGCCGCGGCGGGCGGGGGAGCTGAGCGGGAGCGGCCTCCGCGCCCCCAGCCCGCTCGCGCCCCGCGGTCCCCAGAGGAACTGGGAGCCCATCGCCACGGCCCAGGGCTGACCCGCGAGCGGTGGCTCCTGAAAATTTGGCACCTCCGACTGGAAACACCCCCTCTCAGCCCCCCCCGCACACACTGCGTGGGACAGGCTATGGCAGCTGCAGGCGCGGAGCGCGTGGGCGCACAGCCAATGCTCCGACACACAGCGCGCCTCCTGCCCGGCCTCAGGCCCGGCTCTGGGAAGGGACAGTGTGTTTCCGGCCAGTTGTCCGCACTGTCCCCGAGCAGCGCCCACTCACTCGCTCAGAGTCCCCGGAAGCAGTGCCACGGCCTCAAGGCATTTTTGTCTGAGCTGCATTTCAAGTTCAATTCCAAATGCTCAGCAAAGGGTTTGGGCCGGGGGTCAGGGAGGGCCTCTGCCTTCACCGTGCCCCCCTGTGCGGGGTGGTGGGGGCCAGGACAGGCCCTGGAGAGCGGGAGGCAGGCCTGTGCCCACGGGGGCTCACCCAGGCCGTGTCCTTCCTGCACAGGGACCGCCGCCAGGCAGGGCTCTTAGAGGTCAGACAGGTCAAACCCCTCAGTGCATATTTGGGGAAACTGAGGCCTGCATAAGCCACATGGCCGCGGGTACCAACTCCAGCAACACAGGGCAGCACTCCACTCGTGCCCGGCCTGCTGCGCCCAGCCTGTCCCGAGCCGGCGTGCCCTGGTCGGAGGGAGGCTGCCTGAGGAGTCCCCGCCTGTGGCTGCAGCCCTCCCAGCTCCCGGCATCCTGGGGGCTCCGGAGGCAGGAACGCCGGGTCCAAGTCTCCCTTGGAGATGGGGCCCAGCCCCACGCAGGCCACACCGCTCAGAGACGGGCCTGGAAGGGGCCACAATGTCGCCCTGGACGGTCCCCTCTCACAACCCCATTTCCTGCAGCTCCTCACCTCACTGCTCTGCCGTCAGCCTCGGCCATTTCCCCAGGGAGACACCCCGGCGTGTGTGTGTGTGTGTGCGTGTGTGTGTGTGCCTGTGTGTGGAGCCTGACCTCCCCCAAGGTCACGGCCTTCCGGCCTCACCTGCAGCTGAGCTACCACTGGGCCTTCAGGGCCACGGGGATGCTGGTGACACACGCTACCCAGGACCCCAAAGGGGCCTCCGCCAGGGACCCAGCCCTGGACACGGCTGGGCCCCCCCAATCAAGTGCCTATTATTCAAAACTTCGAACATTGGGAAGTCGTCAGAATTCAGCACCCACACTGGGGGGATCTTCCATGGAGAGAAGTGTGGCCCGGATTTCTCTTCCAGGTGCAGCCGGAGCCCCCTCCCCCGACACCGAGAACCCCTTCTAGTGAGTGTCATGACATGGGGGTGCCCTTAGGAGAGGGGGCGGTGGGGCACGGGGAGCCCGAGGCCGGCGCCCAGAGGGGAGGCCAGCGGTGCACCGTGGGGGCGGGATCGTCTGGGCGTCTCTAGCCGCACGGCTCCACGCACGCAGAGTGACAGGAACCTCCCTATCCCGTTACGGCTCCTGGGAGCAACCCAGCCCGTCACTGCTGTCCCCAGGCTTCCATTCCCACTGCCCCCCACAGCCATGTGGTGGGATGTGCTGATGAAGAAGCAGACGCACTCCCTTATCAGGAAAGATTTTTCAACATTTGATAAGACTGCCTTTCGATATAATTGGTTTTCCCCGTAATCTCGCATATTTTATGTTCGTCTGGGAAGGGCTCCATGGACTCCAGGGATCGCGCACAGAAGCTGGGGGCCCCGCTCGGAGGGGGGGTGAGGGGCGGGGAGGGCGGCGGAGCTGAGGCCAAGGGCCACGCTCAGCGAGCCGGGCCGGGAGCCAGGGGCAGGACAGGCCCCGGGGGCCGTGGCCCATGTGCCAGCTTCCCTGTCCACGGGGTCACTGCCACTTCCAGGGAGACCCATGCCTCGTCTCACACCGTGCCCGCTCCCACAGGCCTGCAAGCGGCTCCCCTGGTCAGGCAAGAGCCCGCTGGGCGACGCGGGGCCGAGGTGACCCCACTGACCAGGCGCTGTCCGTCCTCCACCTGTGTCCCCTCGAGAGGCCGCGGGGGCGGGGCGCAGGCATTCTCAGGCCGGCGGTGGAGCGAGAGAAGGCAGGCCCCGGACGCACGTCCCTTCCGCGTGTCCCTGCGGCGGGAAATCATGAACGACGCGGGGAAAAGGACGATGCTAATAGTAACAATAACAGCAATAATAACAACTCTAAGCGGCGGCACTCTCCAAGAAGTTCAGAGAATGCGGTGCCCGTCAAAGAAAATGCGGCGGCTAAGATAAAAAGGAACACGAGACAAAAGAGAGGATTCATGGAAATGAACAAAACTAACCAATTCTAAGCCACGGAGGATGGACTGGGGGTAGCGGAGGCGTGACCGGGAGCCAGGCTGCGGGAAATAAGGTCGGAGACGTGTGGGGAGCAGACAGAGATAAGGAAAGGCGGGCGGAAGCTGAAATGCGGGCGATCACCTGTCATTTGGTAGAAACTCCAAAGGAGAAAAGGAAAGGTGACGAGGAGGAGGAGGTAGTCCCCTAAAGGAACAGCGTCTTACAGCGGCGGGGCCCGCGGTGCTCGGAACAGACCTCAGGGCCAGACCCAGGCCGTGGTGTGGAGGGCAGGCCTGCAGGACACAGGGAGCCCAGCGCCCGGTGTGTTGTCTGAGCTCGGAAACAGTCGGACTCTGGACGCTTCGTGAGCAATCCCGGGGCCGGGCCTCTAGGTCCTGAAGGGAAAAACGGGCGTGTAGACTTTTATACCCGGCTGCGCTATCAGGGCCGCCTGCCCCTCGGACGCCCACAGCCCGGCTTCCCAGGCATGGACCCTGGAATGACGCTCCCGCAGGGAAGGGAGTGAGGCTGCGGGTGGGAGAGGGGGAAGGCTCGCTGAGCGCCCGACCCTTCGGCAGTGAAGTGGCCGTGAGGATATCCCCGCACATGCGCGTGGGCCCTCGCGCGCTCGGAAGACTCCCCTCTCCGGAGTCCTGCTCCCGCGCCGGCGTCCCTGGCCAACAACACTGCTGGTGCCGCATCACAAATGTCAGGCACCGCGCGCCGCGTTTCAGAATTCACACGTAGACGGAGGTCAGGAAAATATTTATAGTAGGAAAGCCATGTAAGTCCTTCAGCCTCAACGATGTTTTAAATGTATGAGAACCGGGAGGTGGAGTGTTAGGCTGAGCGAGGCTCCCTCCTGCTCGGAAGGGAGTGGCGCGTCCCGAGGGGATGAGACAGGAGGGAGGGGGAGGGTCCCTGGGGTCATCGTGCGGGCAGGATCGAGCCCATGAGAAGGCTGGCGGGAAGGGCCAGGACGGGGGGGGGGGGGGGGGGGGGGGAGGGCCAGGACGGGGAGGGCGAGGCCGGGGTGGGGGGGGAGGCCGAGGCGGAGTCCTGCTTTTCCTTCCGAAGCTTCATCTGCTCTTGGGTTTTGAACACGTGAGTCCTACCCTGTCCTGTGATTGAGAAAACCTGCATCGTAAGAACGCTGCCCAGTGAGGCCGGGCCTGGAACGCAGGCTGGAGAAGGCCTGGGGTGGGCCAGGCGTGTGACAGCACCTCCAGCTCCAGTCTGTCCTGCAGGCCCAGGGCCGGGCCGGGAGGCGGCGGGCGGTCGCTGTGCGGAAGCCTGCAGCAGAGCCAGGCATGGGAGTGGGCCAGAAGAGCTGGCCCGTCTGGTGAAGCTGTGCATACATGCACACACCTGTAACATGTGACAGGGTACACAGCACATGTGACGGGGCACTGAGCACCTATGGCCGGGTACACGTGCCACATGTTGATCACATGGCACACTGGTTGAGCATTCGTAGCATTGTGACAAGCACACATAACATGTGGCATGAGGAGGCACATGTAACATATGACAGGGACACTCAAAGCATCGGTGCCATGTGCAGAGACACACATGCATGACAAGGACATGTGGAACATGCATGATGAGCACTGGTGGCGTGTCAGGCACATGTAAAGGCATGACAGATGATGCACATAGAGGGAGATATGCAACATGCATGGCAGGAGGGCACGTACATACGCAACAGAAGGGGGCACGCGACACATGTGATGACAAAGTGAGAGCCGGGTGAATTCATCGGTGATAGACGGCGGCCCTGGCTGCAGGTGTGAGCTCCCGGGCATGTGTGTGCACACATGTGCCTGTGAGCCGTGTCTGGGTGTGTGCTTCTGTGCACGTGGGGCCCGGGGTTGTCTGTCTGTGAGCGTCACCCTGGGACACGCTCCTCAGCTGGTTTAGAGGAGACACGCAGTCCCAGGGGCGGGGACGCGCCTGACGCCTCAGCTCCGAAGGCAGATGTGTCCGTCCCCGTGGGACAAACTCTCCCGGAAGCTGCTAATGAGTCCACGTGCGGAGACACGCACACACGCAGGCGAGCATACAGCCTGCGGCCTCCTCCTCCGGCCTGTGCATGGCTGGGGGCCTCCCTTGGGGCTGTGGACACCCCAAGTGCGGAGGGAGGGAGCACAGCACACGCTGCCCCACATCACCCACCCGCTAGGCCCGTGGTGGCGAACCTTCTGAGCTCGGCGTGTCAGCGTTTTGAAAAACCCTAACGTAACTCTGGTGCCGTGTCACATACAGAATTTTGATATTTGCAACCACAGTAAAACAAAGACTTATATTTTTGATATTTACTTTATATATTTAATGCCATTTAACAAAGAAAACTCAACCAAAAAAATGAGTTCGCGTGTCACCTCTGTCTGACACGCGTGTCGTAGGTTTGCCATCACTGCCCCAGGGTCTTCATTCACACAAAGCACCTGCCCAGGCCCGCCGTCCCCTCGTCCAGGGCCTGCAGCGGGGGTGGGGGCAGCGTCTGAGTGGTCACCGGGCAGCTCTGAGCTGGCCTTGCCCGCCGGCTGTGCTTGCGATGCGGAGACCAGAGAGCCGCACGGAGGAAGCCAGACCTGCTGTGCGGAGGCCGCTCTTCCCACGCTCCCTCGTCTGTGGGCCCCTCACGCCCCCGAAAAATAGACGCTGTGACCCAGCAGCACCCCCTTCCGCCCCCTCCGGCTGGCACTCAGGCCTCCCCACGACGGCTCTCACCCCCTCGCGGGTCTGGGATGCCAGGGCTGCTCACGTCACACCAAACCCCGCGGGTCCCCACACCCACGGCCCAGCCGGGCACAGCAGGAGGCCCCGTGAAACCGCCGTCCTGCGAGGCCGCCCCGCGGGGCGCCTGGGCCAGCCGCAGGCGTGACCGGCCTCCGAGGGCAGGGCTGTGCACCCGGAGGCCTGGCCGGGCTGGGCGCCCAGGAGGGGCTCAGAGAGCGGACACACAGGCCCCAGCTCACCCCGCCCGCCATGTCAGCAGCTCTGCCCGGCTCCGGCCCCCGCCCTTCCCGCGGCTGCCCCCCATTCCCAAATGCTCACCCTCTGGGCACACGTTAGCGCCCCTCCGCTGCTCACAGCGCACTGGCTTCCCCTGAAAGCATCGCCTGTGGTGGCCTGGGAGTGGCCCGCAGGCCGTGAGGACGCCGGTGCCTGGGCTGAGCCTGCCTCGGGGCTGGGGGCTGCCCAAGGGCAGGGCCAGGTGGACACTGCCCCTCCTGGACAGGCTCGGAGATTTTCTTCTTGTTTAAAAACAAATAATTTCTTGCTCTGGCCGGTTTGGCTCAGTGGAAAGAGCATCGGCCTGCGGACTGAAGGGTCCCGGGTTCGAGTCCGCTCAAGGGCACATTATCTCAGTTGCAGGCTTGTTCCCCGGCCATGGTCGGGGCGTGTGCGAAGGCAGCCAATAGCTGTGTCTCTCTCACATGATACTTCTCTCTCTCTCTCTCTCTCTCTCTCTCTCTCTCTCTGTGTCTTTCCCTCCTTTTCACTCTCTCTGGACATCAATGGAAAAATATCCTCGTATGGATTTAAGAAAAACCAATAACAATAAATAAGAACCACAGTTTCCTGTTCAGTGTCTCTGAGGCCAGGTAAGCCGGTTACAGACGTCCCGCCCCCCAGTCCGGAGGCCACGCTCCTTGGAAAGTGTCCCGGGCGGAGCTGGCGCGTGGGAGCAAGGCCTCACTCAGACGCCGGCGGCTTCTGCAGCAAACCCTGGAAACCACGTGTCTCTCTCCAGGACGGGCCTGCAGGGGAACAGGACACTGTAGCGGAGGAAGAGACTTGACCTAGACCCGCTGCCAACCAGCGCCAGGGGCCCACAGGCCGTGAGGACGCCCTGGGAGCCCTCCCCCAGGTCATGGCCAGGGTCATGGCCGGAGTCCCTGCCTGGGCACCATCCCGGTCCGTCCTCAGCCACCTCCCACTTGCCACCGAGGAAACTGAGGCTCAGGTCAGTAACACGCCTGCAGCCCTAGAAGCTGGGGCTGAGTCTACCGAGGCTGCTCTGCTACCTCCACGAAGAGGTTATAGTGTCCTCAGAGCCCCTCCATCCCTCCATCACCCATCATCCACCTGTACATCCATCCCTCCATCATACATCCAACCATCATACATCTATCCATCCATCAAATATCCATCCACCTACCTACCTATTCATTTATCCACCTATCCATCCATCCACCCATTAATCATCCATCCATTCACCCAGTCATCATACAGCTATTCATCACCCATCCACTCATTCATCCACATATCCATCCATCCACACATTCACATGCTAATCCATCCATCCATCCATCATCCATTCATCCATCCACCCATCCATCCACCCATCCATCCATCCATCCATCCATCATCCATCCATCCATCCATCCATCATCCATTCATCCATCCACCCATCCATCCACCCATCCATCCATCCATCCATCCATCATCCATCCATCCATCCATCATCCATCCATCCATCCATCCATCCATCCACATATCCATCCATCCACCCATCCATCCATCCATCCATCCATCCATCCATCCATCATCCATCCATCCATCATCCATCCATCCATCCACATATCCATCCATCCATCCATCCATCATCCATCCATCCATCCACCCATCCATCATCCATCCATCCATCCATCCATCCACATATTAATCCACGCTTCTATCCACCCATCTATCTGCCCAGGAAGCCAGAGCTGAGATTGGGACCGACATAGGTTTCCTGAGAGCTGAGTGTAGGCTGAGAGGACACAGGACATTAGAGGTCTGAGTGGACAGAGGACTTAGAGAAGGTCAGTGTGAGAACAGCCAGGCTTCTGTGCAGACATCACAGGCGTCCCCCGAGGGGAGCTGCGAGGCCCTGCTCACTGCAGGCACAGGAAGACCCTGCCTCCTAAGTGTCCCTTTAAATGCTGCTCGGACCCAGGGTCCACGCTTCCAAAGCTCGAGGCTGCCCCTTGGGCCGCAGGCCTGTGTGTCCGTCTGGAGGCTGCTCTGGGGACCCAGAGGAAGGCCCCTGGCTGGGCCGCATCCTTTGCAAAAGGGACCGCTGGGAGCTGGTCTGCGCGACCCTCCCCGGGGACATGGATGCAGGAGGGACAAGGACCTGCAGAAGGAGAGCGAGGTGGCCCTGGCAGCCCTCGCTCCAGCACCTCTCCCCGTCCCCTGACCCCTGACCTTGACCTCCGGGCACTGCCCTGTCTCCCGCCCCAGCCCCCGCTAACCAGAGACCGGTCAGTCCGGGGCGGCCCTGAGAAGAGATGGAAATGGGCCGCTGCCCTCCAGGCAGGGACGTGGCTACAGAAGCCTGTCCCGGGTCCAGGCCGCTCCTGCCCACAGCGGGCCCCTCTGTCCACGGGCCACCCCAGGGAGCCCTCTGCACCCCATCCACCCCACTTCCTGGACAGGGCCAAGGGCGTGAGGCCTGGGAATGTCAGTGACAATAGTAACTGTGCGGCTGACGTTCATTTAATGGCGGGGCCCGGCCCGACCCCACAGGGGCCCGGAGCGGGGGATGGCATTCATTCCTGAGAAAACAGGCCGAGCCCCCAAACCCCAGAGCCGGGGCCAGGGCAGGACCCGGGGCCGTCGGCCGGATGCCCACCTGCGTCCCTCCAGGCCCCGCGGCCCCGGCGCAGCAATGGCTGTGGTCAGCGGCCGCCTCTGCGGAGAGCGTGAGCTGGGGGCGACCCTGAGCAGCCGCGTAGGGGACCGAGAGCACCAGCTTCTAAATAAGGTCGCGCCCCGGCCGGCACATCAGCAATGGCTTATTGATTTTCAAATGCGGGAGCGCTGCCTGTGAAAGCGGTTTATTCCCGCCGCCGCGTCCGGAACGTTCCGCAGGGCGGCCGGGTCTCCGCGGCCACCGTCACCTCCATCGTAACCGACGTCCATCACCCGGCTCTCGTGGGCCCGGGGGAGGGTGGATGCTAAGCGCCTTGCGGCCGGCCCGGGGCCAGGGGCTGGGTGCGTTTCACCCTTTAGACGTGGGGAGACACACCCACTGCGGCCCTGGGGCTGACGCCAGCCCCCTGAGCGGCCCGTCCATCGGCCGCACTGTCCGTGGAGCGGCTGCAGGACCCACGTCACGGAGCAGGAGCACGGGTGTCCCCGGGCGGGCCGTCCTGTCTGTCTGTCCGCTGAGAGCAGACAGTGGCAGCCGGCCCCCCGCCCGCACAGCGTGTCCTGAGCCGCAGGGCGCGGAGCAGGTCTGTCCGGCGGGACCTCGGGAACCAGCGCCCGGACCTGCATGATGAAAGGGCTCGGAGGCCTGCTCTGGCGCCGCTGCCACACGGGGGCCACCCCAGGCCGCGCAGGAAGGCGGGGGAAGGCCACGCGGGAGGGTCGGCGGGGGGAGGGGCCGGGGCCTGGGCTTCCCCCGGGAGGGCTCTGCCGGAGGGCCTGGCTGTTTACGGGGGGACCGGGGTCCCCGAATCAGCCGCCTTCGTGCGGCCCACATCACTCGTCACCGGCTTCCGTCAGGTCCCCTGCTGGTGTCCTGGCGCGGTGACGGGAGTGACCGCTGTCCCTGTCGGCTCGGTGGCCGTGGCGTGGACGCAGACGCGGGCTGGAAACGGACCTTGGTTCCCACGGCTCTGGAGGCCAGAGTCCGGGATCAGGGTGTGGAGACCGGCCCCTGGCCAGGGCCTGCTTCCTGGGGGCAGCGTCTGTCCAGTCCCTCCTCATGGCTCACTCGTCCCGCCACGGGCCCACTGCTCGTCCCTCAGAGGCCGCACTTCCAAATACCTCGGGGGTGGAGTTTCAGCATGGGAATTCGGGGGGTACGGTTCAGCAAGGGAATTCGGGGGGTACGATTCAGCATGGGAATTCGGGGGGTACGATTCAGCAAGGGAATTCGGGGGGTACGATTCAGCAAGGGAATTTGGGGGGCACGATTCCCAAGTGGGCTCTCGGGTGTCTTTCTGGACCCTGTGGATGGTCAGCGGCACCTGGACCGGGCCCCTTGCTGTCCAGCCTGCACGCCCGCCGGGACCTCCCAGCCTGCAGCTCCTGGGCCACGTGTCGTGCCCACGTGTTCGTGTCCACGTTGCCCAGCGCAGCCCACGGAAGTCGCCGGGACCCGCTTCCTGCTCGGCCCAGTAGTAAACGAACCCCTTTCCTGCAAGCGGCCGCCACTCCTCATGGCGCCCACAGCCCGGGGCGGGGAGAGCGTGGCCAGGCCGTGTGGGCCCCCCCATAGCTTCATCGCTGCCTTTGCGGCCGTCCCCGTCAGTGCCCTGCTGCCCGGAGTGGCAGACGGTCCGGCTCCGGGGCCCGAGAGGGGGTGGCCATGAGCTCACGTCGCACAGGCTCCGGGGGCACCTCCAGACCCGCTGTGACCCGCCTGCGTGTGGGACGCCGCGGCCTGGGCTCCGGCGAGGAGTGTGTGCTGCGGCAGCGCGGGCAGCGATTTGCCCGCTGCCGGCAAATTGAACATAAGCTCCCATTGTCATGCGGCCACAGGCAGTGACCGCGCGGTAATGACCACATTGGGATGTGGCGCCGGTGGCCCTGAATACGAATGAACCGCCGCCGCCCGCCCGGTCCCCCTGGGAGCGCCGCCACCGTCCCTCCGCTCGGCTGGCGCTGGGCTGCGAGCAGAGCCGGTGGGGGCGGGGACGGGCATGCAGGCGGGCCTCCGCCCTCCGCCCACGGGGATGGAGAGACATGGCCGCTGGAGCCCAGGCACCTTTGCTACAGCCTCTGCAGGGAACCGTCCGTCTGGGAGCCGAGGTGGCGCGTGGCCTGTCGTCTCCGTGGGTCTGGGAGGCGCCCTGACTTCAGGGCCTGGCCTGCAGGCCGAGGACACGCAGACCAAGCGCCCCGTCGGGACCAGGCTCCTCTCAGCCTCCACATGGGGCCGCCTCACCGCCTCCCACCCCACAGCCCCCCGCACAGGGGTGCCAGGGCTGGGACCGTGCCACAGCCGGGGGGGGGGCAGGGGGAGCAGGAGACAGAGGTGTCAGGAGGGCGGCGATCCCGACCCGGCGCCCCAGGGCCTGTGAGGAGCAGGAGCCCAGAAACTGCTCGAGGAACGACCAGCCGTGAGGACAGGAGCTCCCGCCATCTGCACCCCAAGACCCAGACGATGGGCTTGAGAGCAGAGACACCCCACGTGAAGCCTGAGCAGGACCCCGGGGGCAGGAGAGGGCCCGGCAGCACACCCTGACCCCCAGCGCACGGTCCGGAGGGGCACCCCTCGTCGGCACCACGTGCTCTGGGCTGGCCGCTCAGAAGGAAGACCCGTGCGGGGACCCCCACCCGAGACGACTGGTGTCTGGGCCACAGGAAGCCGGGTGCGTGCGGCTGCTTCCAGGAGCCACCCAGGCGGGCAGGCTCCGTGTGCCCGAGGTGCCGTCTCACTGGGGGCCTGTGGTGGCAGCTCCCACCGAGGGACCCGCACCCTGCCCCCTGCCCCCTGCCCTCTGCCCTCTGCCCTCCGCACTGCGCCTGGCTGCCCTGGGCCACAGCTCGGTCTTGTCCCTGGTCAGGTCCCGGCGCACCTCGCCCCTGGGGACACCAGCTTCCCTTCCTCTAACGGAAGGTGCTCCGCTCAGCCCCGGGGGCGCGTCTCCCGGGGGTGCAGATGGCACCGGCAGGTTCAGACCCCCCTCCACGATCCCGGCTTAGCGTGGGGTGCACCTGTGTACGCCCCGGCTTCTCACCCGCGCAATTTCGAAAGCTCTGCATCCATTCCGTGGAATTACCTCTCACTGTGGTGGCGGGAGCGAGACCCAGTGATCACAGTGGTCCTGGGAGCCGGGGACCCAGGGCTGCTCCGCAGAAGGCCGCGCCCCCCCCCCCCCGCCCCCCGGCTCCCTCCAACCTGCACGGAGCCTGGGGTGGGAGCAGGTCCCCCAGGGACCCTGCCCCAGGCGCCTCCACGTCCCCCAGTGCCCAGGACAGACTCATCTCCTCGGCCCCACCCCCCACCCCATGCCACTCAGAGTTGTCACCGGCCACGGCCACGGGTGGGGCCAGAGGTCACCTTTCCTAAGCTCCCGTCACCTGTCCCACCTCAGGAGCTGACCTCAGAGCCTGGGCCCCGGCTCACCCGTGGACCCTCCGGGCAGCAGGACACCTGCTGGGGCCGAAGGTGAGGGCCTTGGTCTGGCAGGGCTGCTCCCAGTGGGTGTGACCGCACCCCCCGCCCCCCCCCCCCCCCCCCCGCCGCCATCAGCCGCAGCCCCCTCCCTGCCTGTGTCCTGGGGCACGTCTCCTACCGACCCCTCCCCGGCTCCCTCAGCGGGCGGAGGGGCTGGGATAAAGGCACCCGGCAAAGTCACCCCTTCTCTGGCTGGCGTCCACTCAGGGAGGGGGCGCCCCGTCCCCGGGCACCTCGGGGCTCGCTCTCTCCTTTGTCCCGGCTTCCTTCTCCGCCTCCAGTGAGGATCCCCTCCCCAGGACACACCTGCACACCCACCGCGGGAGGTGGAAGGGCACAAGGCCAGGCCGGAGGGTGAGCCGGCGGCCGGGAGGGGCGGCGCTGAGGTCGGCGGGAGGAGTGACCAGGGCCGGTGAGGGGGAGCCGGAGCCCGGGAGCCGCCACACGTACAGCTGCCCAGACCACGGAGCCCACAGGCCCTGGCTGCCGGCCTCCCTCCTCCCTCTCTCCTTCCCCCACGGGTGCTCACAGGCCCCCCCGAGTGTGCCCGGCTCGGGCTGTGCCCAGGGGTCAGTGAGCAGAGAGACAGCTGCCCAGAGCCCAGGGGCTGGGTGGTCCCTCGATGGGGTCTCCTCCGCCTTCCTCCTGCACCCCGAGACCTGGGGGACCCTCGACCTCCTGCCGCCACCTCCGCTGCCTCAGAACCCTGTGGCCGTGCCACGCGCAGCCACGGCCCCACCCACGCACTGACCGGCGACCTCTCGGACACAGAGCAGCTGCCCCTGGAGGCTCTCAGGGACCCCAGAGGATATGATGCCTGCCCACAGTTCCCCGCAGAGATGATCCCCCAAATTCCCACTTGGGGACCCCCACGCCCACATATTTGTGAAAACGAGCGTAACGCAGGGGGTTCTAGGCGTGAGGGGCAGCGTTTGGTAATTCCTAAATTACATCCCGGACGCCTGGGAAGTTTTGCAATAATAATGTGCTGCTCTAATCTGTTAAAACAATGGCGTTTAATATTCATTTGTTACTGGCAATAAATGGCCACAATAATTGATGATTAAGCCGCGTGACCTTCGCTGAACCTCGCCACTCTCATTTGCATTCTCATTAAAACGACAGATTCTGTCTCATTCTTTGAAATCGCAGCACCCGCCTTCCCAGAATTCCCAAAGCCCCCTGAAGAGTAACTAACCCGTGGGGTTACAGACGGGCGACGTGGGAGCAGTTCGTGGCTTTAGGAAGATACCGGGTTAAATGTTTTAATATGCACTGTATTCATCATCATCATTTTGATTAAAAGAAAAAACGAGAAGTAAATGGAAAGCTTCACTGCCATTGTTGGATTATGATAATTTCTCTCCCATCCTAATTTTTATTAATGAAAAAAAATGATGAACTAAACCAGCTGTCAGACTCCGGTACCTTCCCAGCCTCGGCCCACGCTCCCCACCCGCTGCCTCGCGGGGAGCCAGGCAGAGTGTCTGAGGGGTGCCTCCTCCCTCCCCCACCCAGGCCCCAGCACCCTCTTGCCCAGGCGGGGCCCGGGAGGGGGGAGGGGAGCACGGACGAGGACGAGGATGACGGTGGGAGAGGCACCAGATGAGAGGCCTCGGGCTTGCGCCTGCTTCCCTCGTGGGGGATCTCGCTCGCGACTCCGGTGCTCACACTGGGAGGACAGTGGCCTGGATGAGCGCGCTGTCCCCCACTCAGCGGGGAGGACACTGAGATCGGGGTGTGTAACTGTGCTCACCTATGGGCATCAGCACCTGCCAATGCCAAGGTCTCGGCCAGGTTCCAAGGCTGCACGATGCCCTCCAAGCAGGGGGAGGTCTGAACAGAGGGGGCCTCAGGCAGACGGGCCAGGAGAGCATCGCTGTGGGGATGGACCTGGACTGGGTGGGCATGAACCGTGAGCTCAGGAACGCTGAGGAACCTTCCAGAAAGCTGTGCCCTCCCGGCCCCCTGGAAAGGAGCAGGGCCCCAGGCAGAGACAGACCCGGGCCATGAGGTGGGTGAGCACATTAAGGATGGAAAGGGTGGCACCCATGGCTGCCGGCATTGACCAAGGGCTCCTCTACTGTGTGGACAGGGTCTCTCTCCCCCCGTCTAACCACAGGAAACCACTGGACCCATGTCACATCCCAGCACAAGGCCTGGCTGCTGTGTCTTTCAGGGGATGTGAATGAATGAATGAATGAATGAATGGGTGGATGGGTGGTGGGTGGGTGGATGGACAGGGGGGTGGGTAGATGGATGGATGGATGGGTGGGTGGGTGGATGAGTGAATGGTTGGATAAATAGATGAGTGGATGGATGGATGGATGGATGGATGGATGGATGAATAGGTGGGTGGATGGATGGATGGATGGATAGATGGGTGCATAGATGGATGGATAAATGGATGGATGGATGGATGGATGGATGGATGGATAGATGGATGCGTGGATGGATGTATAGATGATGAATGGATGGATGGATGGATGGATGTATAGGTAGATGGGTGGATGGGTGGGTGGATGTATAGATGGTGTATGGGTGGGTGGGTGGATGGGTGTATGGGTGGGTGGGTGGATGTGTAGATGGTGGATGGGTGGGTGGGTGGATGGATGGGTGGGTGGATGGGTGGGTGGGTGGGTGGATGGGTGGATGGGTGGGTGGATGTGTAGATGGTGGATGGGTGGGTGGGTGGATGGGTGGATGGGTGGGTGGGTGGATGTGTAGATGGTGGATGGGTGGGTGGGTGGATGTGTAGATGGTGGATGGGTGGGTGGGTGGATGGATGGGTGGGTGGATGGATGGGTGGGTGGGTAGGTGGATGGGTGGGTGGGTGGATGGATGGATGGGTGGGTGGGTGGGTGGATGGGTGGGTGGGTGGGTGGATGGATGGGTGGGTGGGTGGGTGGATGTGTAGATGGTGGGTGGGTGGATGGATGGGTGGGTGGGTGGATGTGTAGATGGTGGGTGGGTGGGTGGATGGATGGGTGGGTGGGTGGGTGGATGTGTAGATGGTGGATGGGTGGGTGGATGGGTGGGTGGATGTGTAGATGGTGGATGGGTGGGTGGATGGGTGGGTGGGTGGGTGGATGTGTAGATGGTGGGTGGGTGGATGGATGGGTGGGTGGGTGGATGTGTAGATGGTGGGTGGGTGGGTGGATGGATGGGTGGGTGGGTGGGTGGATGTGTAGATGGTGGATGGGTGGGTGGATGGGTGGGTGGATGTGTAGATGGTGGATGGGTGGGTGGATGGGTGGGTGGGTGGGTGGATGTGTAGATGGTGGATGGGTGGGTGGATGGGTGGGTGGGTGGGTGGATGTGTAGATGGTGGGTGGATGGATGGGTGGGTGGACGGACCAGGCGCAGCTTCTGGTGTGATCCAGCTGCTCCCTCTCGTCAGCAGGAGCCTGGCCAGCCCCTCTGCACGTGATAAATATTTATGTAAGGTTTCCCAGTTGTCAGGGTGATAAACGGACCCCTGACAAAATCAATGGCTCCAGTGAGCTGAGTTAATCTACAGGAGACCCTCCGGAGGGCAGGTCCCCTCTGCCTGCCACTCAGAGCTCTGCGAGGGGTCGAAGGTCAGTCCCCAATTACACTCAGAGTTGGGCACTGCGGGCTCCAGGCCGCTGGGCCAGAGAAGTGAGTTCCCATCACAGGGCGAACACGGGCGGAGGGCACCGGCCTCCCTCCTTCCAAAGGCGCTCTTAGGGGCTTCTTTCCGCCAGGTCCTCAGGGGCTCCGGCCCCTCAGGGGTTCGGACGTGGGACCACGGGGAGAAGCACCCGCTTCTACATCCTGATCGCTCACTAAGGGTGGGTCCCGTGGGGCGGGGACGCCGGGGCAGCCAGCACCCGCAGCCCTGCCCCACCTGCGAGGTCCCAGGACCCCCAGGGCGCCGTGCGAGCTCGGGGAGGCCTGGCGCGGGTCAGGGGCCCTGTCGCTGGCGCATCCTTAGGGCCTGCGAGACAGGCAGGGCCACGCGTGGGGGGGGCGGGCAGGCCGGCGGCATAGAGGAGCCGCTGCCCCCACAGGGAGTGTGCCCCGTGGGCATCCACACGGGGTGGTGCCAGTACCTGTCTCCTGAACCCCGCGGGCCCCGTGCTCAGGGGGTGAACTGCTCCTTCGTGCAGGTCCTTCTCAGAGAAGGGGTTCTCGGCCGTCCCTCGCGGCATCTCGGAAACCCCACCACCCCCTCGCTACGCTTCACTTACAGAAGGGGCACCCCACCAGGGCCCCCACCACCGCCTCCTCGCCTGGCATCAGGTTCTAGAAGAGCGGTTCTCAACCTGTGGGTCGCGACCCCTTTGGGGGTCGAACAACCCTTTACAGGGGTCGCCTAAGACCATCCTGCATATCAGATGTTTACATGACGATTCATCACAGTAGCAACATGACAGTGATGAAGTAGCAACGAGAATAATTTCATGGTTGGGTCACAAGATGAGGAACTGTATTAAAGGGCCAGAAGGTTGAGAACCATTGTTCTAGAACATCCCAGGCAAACCATCCTCACCCCCCACCCCACAGGCACATCTCAGGCAAAGTGACGGAGACGCCAGTGGGAGGGCTGCATCGGGGAGACCTGAGCCCGGGGAGCCCCCCGCGAGCAGCTCAGGGGTCCCCTGGCCCAGCCCCGGGGCGGGCAGGGGGCGAGTCCTCCTCCCGCAGGCAGAGGGCGGTCTCCGGAGGCCGAACCGCACGCCGCCCCCTTTGAAAGCCTGATACCTTAGGCGTTCGGATCGCTTCTATTTCTGTGTCTACATCTCAGTTCTGGCCGCGCTCTCCCGGGAGCTGGGGAAACACATTTCTCTCCCGTTTTTAATGTTCTTTTATTTATCAGACTTAGCGCCTCGCGTGGTGGATGGAAACAGACTTGGACGGCGTCTGCGAAAACAAACTCCTTTCGAACAAGACAAAGGCCGCGGCTGGCCAGTTGGCTCCTTGCAGCCTCGCGACGGAGCCCAGGCGGTGGGAGCCGCAGCCGCGAAGACGGCGGCCGCCTCCCCATCCAGGCCCGGGCTTCGCGGGAGGACCGGGCCGGGCGCTGGGACCGCCGACTGACACCGGCACCGCCGCCTGGGCCTTTCGGAACCGCAGAGAAGCGTTTGGTTGCTGGACGCGCCGGCCGCACGCCAGGTGCCGAGCGAGGCCCGTGTGCACCGGGAACAGCTCTCGAAGGGCCGGGCGTCAGCGCAAGGAACGGCGGAGTCCCTGCCCACCACCCGTCCTTTGAGGACCCCCAGCTGTGCTGGCCAAGGGCACAGCCCCAAGGCCCGGCAGGCACCCGGGGAAAACGAAGGGCCGTTCCTGTGTCCCCTCCACAGGCTCCGGACCCACGGCCACAGCTCCACGCCCACTCCCCTCGCCGCGCCTGACCGCTGTCCGCACCGGGCCCGCCTGGTCCCGTCCCCCATGGGTCCTGGGCGTCGCAGGCTCGGACGTCTGGGGAGCGGGCGCCCCCGGCTTCCTCCCTGTCCCAGCTCCCGCCCCTCACTTCTGGCCACAAACATCCATTTCGCACCTACTGTGTGCTGGGCTGTCTGTGGGCGTTGGGGACACGGACACCGGGTTGCTGCCCTCTTGGGGACACATGTGGTCACGGAGCCACGTCATGTTATCACATGTGACAGGGAACGGGGGGGGGGGGAGCGGGGGCTGTGAGGCAGGAGTTCCCAGGATGCTCGGGCAAGAAGGATGGGTGGCATCAGGAAAACTGCCCCAAGAAGATGAAGCCCTGGCCGGTGCGGCTCAGTGGATAGAGCATCAGCTTGGGGACTGAAGGGTCCTGGGTTTGATTCTGGTCACGGTCACATGCCCAGGAGGCAGCCGATCCATGATTCTCTCTCATCATTGATGTTTCTGTCTCTCTCTCCCTCTCCCTTCCTCTCTGAGATCAATAAAAACATATTAAAAAATAAATAAATAAAATGAAATTGACAACGGTAAAAAAAAAAAGAGACGTTCGCTTAAAAAAATACTAAACCGCCGAAACCGGTTTGGCTCAGTGGATAGAGCGTCGGCCTGCGGACTGAAGGGTCCCAGGTTCGAGTCCAGTCAAGGGCATGTACCTGGGTTGCGGGCACATCCCCAGTGGGAGATGTGCAGGAGGCAGCTGATCGATGTTTCTCTCTCATCGATGTTTCTGACTCTCTATCTCTCTCCCTTCCTCTCTGTGAAAAATCAATAAAATATATTTAAAAAAATAAATAAAAATAAAAAAATAAAAAAATACTAAACCAAGAGGCACGGGCAACGTGGTGGCCGTGGTCATGGCTGTGGCCGTGGCCGTGGCCAGGACGATGGGCTTCAGGACAGACGGAAAGGCCGAGGGACAGAGGGCGAGGACGGCACATTCTAAGGCAGTGATGGCGAACCTCTGACACACGTGTCAGAGGTGACACACGAACTCATTTTTTTGGTTGATTTTTCTTTGTTAAATGGCATTTAAATATATAAAATAAATATCAAAAATATAAGTCTTTGTTTTACTCTGGTTGCAAAGATCAAAAAATTTCTATATGCGACACGGCACCAGAGTTAAGTGAGGGTTTTTCAAAATGCTGACATGCCGAGCTCAGAAGGTTCGCCATCACTGGTTTAGGCCTCATGGGAGCCCAACTCAGGAGTGAGCTGGAGGCGGCCAGGTCCTCGCTTCTGGGACTCACGTCCTGGTCCACGGAGCTGGCCGTGGGGAACTGGCGGCCACTGCTCCCCTCACCCCCCGAGAGGTCACCCCAGGGCCAGCGTGTTGGTTGGAGAGAAGGACCCCGAGCCTCGCCCTCTCGTCTGACCCTTTGGGGGCAGGAGGGACGGTTGGGGTTCAGGACGTCGGCTCCCGCAACGTCCGCGTTCTCTCCGCCCAGGTTTCAACAGACGTTCCCCCGGCATATGCCTGTGTCCAGCCTCGCCCCGGACTGCCATGAACACGGGACATGTAACATTTACAGCACGTGGGGGCGGTGGCGTGGAGAACAAGGTAACAGCGTGCCTCCCGCTTGTGCTTTGCGGGCGGGATTGCCAGGAAGGCGGGACCCGGGAGGCCTGGCGCCGGCGCTCCCCAAGGCCCAGCGGGGGACGGAGCCCACGGGGCCTCCTGCAGAAGGCGCACCCCCAGGCGACGGGAAAAGGTGAGGCCTCCCCGACAACGGACAGATGGACAGACGGACGCAGCACATCCTCAGAGCCGCTGCTTCGTGCTCTCCTGTGAGCCACGGGGTGAAACGCAGCCGCCTCCTCGCAGCTGGTGCCCGACCCCACCGCCCCGGAGGCCGGAGGTGCTGATGTCGTCCACATGTGGTCACGGCCTGGCGCCCGCCCGCTGCTGCCCACGAGTAAAGCCCCGAACCCGCGCGCGTGCCAGGCCTGCCCGTGTCAGCACCGCGCTGCCTCATCGATGCCACCTCCCGGCAAAGGATGGAGGCGCCAAGCCCAGGGAGGTGCTGGAGTGGAGGCGGCAGCGGGAACTGTCCCGAAACCCTGGGGCCCACGGCCCTTGCCCGTCGGCCCCCCACTAAATGGGCAAATAGCGACGAGGGGGCGCCCCCTGGTCCACAGCCACGAGGCGCCCGGACCCACCTGCCAGTGGGGGCTCCATCCCGTCTCCCGCGTGGGGAGGGGGGCCGTGGCTGCAGCTGGGAGTTCTGGGAAAGTCGGGGCAGGGGTGCCGGGGCCCCTGTGCCCACACCCGGGGGGCTGGGCCGCGGGAAGGCCTGGAGATGGGCCTGGGACACACGGGGCTTGACCGCTGGCCCGGCCTCCTCCTGGCCTGGTGTCTGGGACGCACCCCAGCCCGGCCCCGTGCCCAGTGCGAGCCCCTCGGGGTTCCTGCGAGGACAGGCTGCGTGTCCCCACAGGGCTCACCGCCAGGCACCGTGGGGCCGGCGTCCCCTAAACAGCGGCCTCTATTCCTGACAATGGGAGCGGCCGCCGGGCCGACAGCCCCCGCAGAGCGGGCACCCGTGCCTGGGCTCCCTCCACACGGGGACGACGAGGCCGCGGCCACGCTCCCGGCCGTCAAGGGAGTAATTGGCAGATTATGGGATTATCTCGGCGCAGCCGCTGGAATAAGGAGGGCAGGAGGGGGTCAGGACGCGGGGCCGGCAGCGCCGAGCGGGCGGCCACGTGCACCTGCCCCCGGGCGTCCGGCTCCGGGTGGAACTGGTCGGTTTTGCCAGAGCTGGAGGGGTCCCTGGGGGTCGAAGGCGCAGAGGCCTCATTTGACGTGGGGACCCGGGAACGGAGAGGCCGGCACCTGGTCACCTCGCCGTGAGGTGTGCGATCTCGGCTCCAGGTGACGCCGGAGTAGCGGCCTCTGGAAGGTAGTCTGTTGGGGGGTCAGGCAACATCTCCCTCCCGGAGCCCCTCCAGGCGTCCACAGGGCACAGAGGAGGAGCAGGGCATGGGACGCCTGGGGCGGCGGGGAGCGCGGAGCCCGCGGCCTGGCGCCCAGAGCGGTGCATGGCTGCCCCCCGCGCCCACACGGCCGCCCGCCTGCGTGCCCGCAGCGCCCCAAGGGCTCTGCCCGCTCCAAACAAACAGCCCAGGAGGCGGAGAGAGGAGTTGCCGTGACACAGGGCACAGACCAAAACGAAACTCGTCTTTAGGAGAAATCGACACAGTAATTCTCTGCTTCTCGCCGGGGCCAACGGGGAAATCAGCAGCATTTCCTGCCGGGGAGCCAGCAGCTGCGGTCGGGGCGGCCACCCCCGCCCACCGACAGGCCCTGGGCTCGGCCCCACGCAGGCCCCGCGGGAGCCGTGTCCTGTCACGGCGCCGTCTCTGCCTCTGATTATCTGGCAGATAAACCGACGCAGGGCTCACGGCGGCCTCTGGACCCTCCCCAGGGCCTGGCCGCGCGGCGTGAGTTCATGTCCACACGCGGCCTCCTCTGTGGGTGGGAAATGTCGCTATTTACCGGGAGAGCGAGGTCCGAAAGGGCGATGGCTGGGCCTCTCCCCGGGGATTCTCTGCAGGAGGCGGCCCGCCCGCCGGCCAGCGCGGGAGGCGCTGCTTCTCGCCGGAGGTCCCCAGGCCCCTGTGCTGCTGGGGCTCACGGACGAGTGACCCCCGAAGACGGATTTATTCCTGCCTGACCCTGTGACCCTTCTGCTACCTCATAAAGCGCGTGCCCCAGAGAGCCCGGAGGAGGCGAGACAGGCCGCCATCACGCTCCCTCCTGCACCCCAGGGCCGGGCTCCGCGCCTCTAGGTGTGTGGAGGCCGCCACAGTCCGTCTGGACGCTGCCGCCCACTCCCCAGGACTGTGGGGGCTCCTCTGTCGGCCCCTCCCTGTGCCCCTCGCGGCCACCCCAGGAGCTGGGGCTCCGAGGCCCCCTTGGCACACGTTGGGGCCACAACCACGCCCAGTGCCCTCTCGTCTGGTCCCTCCAAAGGCACTGCCCGCTCGGCCACACGTTCCCGTCGCATTTGTAGACACCGGCTCCTCTGTCCGGAGAGAGAGGACGCGGGAAATGGAGAATGAAGAGGGACGGACAAAGCCTGCTCCTGGGGGCGGCACAGCGTGAGGCTCATTCAGGCCGGGCCCGAGGGGCTTCCAGGACCAGGGGATCTGCAGGTGGGGCTCCCAGGCCGCCCCCCCCCACGAAGACCACCTCACATCCATTCATCCGTTCATTCATCCATTCTTTTGTTCATTCATTCATTCGTTCATTCCTTCACTTTCATTTATTCTTTCTTTCCTCCTTTCATTCATTCAGACCTTCATTCATTCATTCACTCAGTCTTTTGTTCATTCAGTCCTTTGTTCATCTGTTTGTTCCTTCGCCCGCTGGTGCAGACACCTGCCTGGGTGCAGACACCTGCCTGGGTGCAGACACCTGTCGGGGTGCAGACACCTGCCTGGGTGCAGACACCTGCCTGGGTGCAGACACCTGCCTGGGTGCAGACACCTGTCGGGGTGCAGACACCTGCCTGGGTGCAGACACCTGTCGGGGTGCAGACACCTGCCTGGGTGCAGACACCTGCCTGGGTGCAGACACCTGTCGGGGTGCAGACACCTGCCTGGGTGCAGACACCTGCCTGGGTGCAGACACCTGTCGGGGTGCAGACACCTGCTTTTGCTCATCGGTCTTGGATGTGCTACGTGGCCTCCTCTCCTAAGTGCCGGAGGGCAGGGCAGTGTCACCACGGCCACAGAGCCTCCACCTCCTGCCCCGAGTCCCACCCACTGGACCGGCCGGACGGGGAGCAGGTGGGAGGCCGGGGGCACCTGGGGAGGCCCCTGGGCCTGGGCGGCCACTTGGTCCCATTTCACGTCTGATTTTCCCGCACGCGCACCTGACAGTCACAAAACAAAACCAAGTTACGTTGGGCCTTCAGGAGGGGAGATGGAGTGTTTAACGGCGACGAAATCACTTTAGAAGATTCCAAGGGCACCCAACGCCTCCCTCAGCCCGGCTGGCGGCTGATGTCATCGCTAATTTTTCTAATGACACATTCAAGAAACAAAGCAAAACAAGATCGCCGTCAACCCGGCATTTGCAACAACATATTTTGACAGCGTGTTGTTTAGGCTAATCCGCCGGCTCCGTGGCAGTGCCGCCTCGCAATCTTCCTGAGTCTATTCAGAGAGCGCCGCCACCCGGCGCGATGACCTCATGCTTCTCCCGACAGGACCCCGGGCCCACAGAGGCAGCGTGTGGACACGCGGACGCACCCACGGGACGTGGTCTCCGCCGGCGGGACCGGGAGGGACGATGAGAGCTGATGAGAGCTGCCCGGGAGCTCCACCGCGCAGGCGCTGTGCGGAGCGGCCAGCACAGAGGGGACGGGACACGGCGGCTCCGACGCCCATCCTGTCCCTCCAGGACCAGGGCCCCGGGGATGAGGGACGAGGGGGGCTCCTGGGCCTCGGACGACCACGCGCAGGGGCTGTGGGCTGCGTGGCCCCGCACCTGCCCCCACTGCCCGTCGAGAAGGATTTTGGAGTCGGCCGTCCACGGGCAGCATGGGGGCGTCCCCACCGCACAGCGCAGCCAGTGTCCGTCCCCGGGCGCCTGGGCGGGGCCCTCGCTGTGTGCCTGTGTCCCTGTCTGTACAGAGAGGCCCTGGCCTGGAGCCTCCCGCCCTCCGGAGACGGGGCGCGGCACAGGAAACGCTGGTGCTGAGGCCCCGGAGTCCAAGGTCACGGTGTCGCTGGGCTGGGTGGTCCCGCGGCCCCGAGGGAGACCTGCCAGGGCCCTGTCGCTGCTGCTGCTGGGATCGGGGCGTCCTGGGCCCTGGGGGAGGAGCCTCCAACCGGCTCTGTCCTCGCGGGGCCCTCCCAGGGGGGTGTCTGAGACCCCCCTTTTTAAAAAAATGTTTTTATTGACGTCGGAGAGGAAGGGAGAGGGAGAGAGGGAGAAACATCAGTGATGAGAGAGAATCATGGACCGGCTGCCTCCTGCACGCCCCCCACTAGGGATGGAGCCCGCCACCCAGGCCTGTGCCCCGGGATTGAGCCGTGAGCTCCTGGTTCACAGGTCGATGCTGAGCCGCCGGCCGGGCTGGGACCCTCTTCCTGTGAGCAGTCCCTGCAGCAGAGCCCGCCCTGCCCCACAGGCCCTCATCGTCCCCCCGGCTACGCCCACACAGACCCCACTTCCAACACGGTCCCACCCCAGGTCCCGGGGGGACACGGATCCCGAGGGGACACCATTCAACCCAGCGACGCGCACGAACAGCACCCGTGTCCGACCGGCACAGAGAGGCCGAGTCCATGGTCCGAGCTGGCACAGCCGCCCGTGGCGAGCCCACTCCAGGGTCGGCAGGAGCCAGGGAGTCCCTTCGCCCTCGGAAAGGTCCGGGGGGTCTGGCTCCAGGTCACCCCATGGGAGGCCATGACGGGGCTCAGGAGGTGCACTCGCTGCGGTCACCCCAAGTCCGCGCCGAGCTGCCCCTGGGACGCCGGTCCCCAGCCAGCAGCCCTCCGCCGGGGCCTTTGTCCCGGACGCTCCGAGCCCGGCCCTGCACCACCAGCGGCCCCGCCCCCCTCGCCAGGGCACGGAAAGTGGATCAGGGCATTAGGAGCCGAGTTATTAAAAGTGAAAAATCTTCCAGGAGCGGGCGAGGGATTCTCGGAGCCTGTGTCTCCTACAAATACGTAATGAAATTTAAATTGAATCTGGTTTAAAATCATTTACCTTCTGACACCGTGGATCAGTACCCTGTGCGTCCGCCGGGAAGGCAAGCAACCTCTCCGGCAGAATGAAAAATTACTCTGTCTCTTCTGATTTCATGTTAATTTTCAAATTTAAAGGACCCTCGAGCTCTCGTCATGGGGTCGGCCCCTAAGAGCCTGTTGACGGCACGGGGTCTGGGAGGCACCGCGCACTCGGGCCTCCCCTCGGCCCTGGGTGCTGGGGACCGGGTGCTGGGGGACCGGGTGCTGGGGACTGGGTGCTGGGGGACCGGGTGCTGGGGACTGGGTGCTGGGGACCGGGTGCTGGGGGACCGGGTGCTGGGGACTGGGTGCTGGGGACTGGGGGACCGGGTGCTGGGGACTGGGTGCTGGGTACTGGGGGACCGGGTGCTGAGGACCGGGTGCTGGGGACTGGGTGCTGGGGACCGGGTGCTGGGGACTGGGTGCTGGGGACTGGGTGCTGGGGGACCGGGTGCTGGGGACCGGGTGCTGGGGACTGGGTGCTGGGGACCGGGTGCTGGGGGACCAGCCTCGGTCCCCATGTCACACTGGGGAGAAAAGCGGTGCTTTCGCTGTCCTGGACCCGCCCGCCCGGGGTGCAGACGTGACCTCCACGCCCGATATTGCATCCGGGACAGCGGGTGTGGGCCACCTCCCACCTCAGAGTGCCGTCTGCACCACCTGGCACGGGGGGACCTGGGCAGAGCCCCCTAGCTTCCCGGGGTCGTTGGGACAACCATTTCCTGGGGGTCCTCTGTTCTCATCTGTAACCGTCGCCCCAGCTGCCGTTCTCCAAGCTCCCGGGCGGGCGCCTTAGGTGCCTGTCGGCAGGAGGGGTGCCTGGGCCCTCTGCCCGCACCCGGGGTCGCTGCCGGACACAGTCCCGGGAGGTTGCCGTGGCGACGCGGACAACGGTGACAGGGGCCGGGCGCCCCGGGTGGGCAGTGCCCTGACCACGGCACGCACCTGCATGGGCCACGCAGCCACCAAGGAGCCTGGGTGAGGGCCCTCGGCTCCTGCCCCCCCCCCAAGGCCCAGAGGCCGAGTGACTCGTCCACGTCGTGGTCCCCGCCTGTGGCAGCGACACAGGACCAGCCGCGGCACGTCTGTAAGACGCACACAAACCCCGTGTCCCTGTGGCCGCTGGCGGAGCCTGGGGGTGGGAGCGCCCGTGAGAAGCAGACGAGAGTGAGTGCCATGCCTGCCACATGGGCACCGTTGGCGAGGGGCAAGCTGGGGGGGAGCCAGCCTCCGGCTGGGCACAGCCTGCTGCTCCGCACGGTCACGGGCAGAGGGCGGGCACGCGGGCACAGCCGCTGAGGGACAAGCTTGGATCCTGTCCAGCCTGGCAGGGGTCCCCGTGCCCGCGAGCGCCCGCAGCCGTGCAGAGGGGACACGGGGGGCACCCCGCTGGGCCAGGGGTTGTGGATTCGGGTGCCACCTCCGACAACCCCCAGGAGGCGCAGCGCCTGTGGCCGGTGTGGGGACCTGGACGGGACTTGCACAGAGACCCTCGACGCTTCGTCCGCCTCGGGCCCTCCCAGCAGACCAGCGGCCGCCCCGCCCATTTCACAGGTCGGAGGACTGAGCCCCAGGAGGCGGCCCCGCCTGGCCTCCCAAAGTCGAGTCCATGTGCCCAGCTCCTGTGCCCATTCCCAGGCCCGTTCAGCGCGGCTCTGAGGGACGGAAGGCGGCAGCGAGCTGTCGGAGCTGGAGGCCCCGGGAGGGCTCTGCGGGCCTGGGAGGCCTCCCTGGAACGCTATTCCGCTGCTGGGCGGCTGGTCCAGCCCCTGCTGACCGTGGCCGACGTCCAGAGGAGCCGTGGGCCTGCCCTCCGAGGCCTGCTGCTATTTCTTAATTAGCCGAGTGGACAAAGGGCTTTTCATGAGCGCTGCCCGCTGGGCCGTCACATGGGAGCGTCACTGGGCTGGAGACAGAGTGGGCTTTGCCAAGCTTCGCCTGCGGGGCCTGCCCGGAGGATGAGCGGGGGAGGAAGACAGAGAAGGACACAGGGAGGGAGGTGCCCAGGCCCAGGCCCCGCAGGCAACCTGGCCCCGACCTCGCGGCCGCCAGGGGCGGAGGGACCCGGGCGTCCAGGAGGAGGGGCCACTTCCACGGGACTCAGGACTAGGCCCCGGGGCCCAGCAAACCTGGGCAGACGCCCCGATGCCCGTGCTGTCCCGGCAGCCACAGCGCCAGCCGGGCCATGGGAGCGGAGCCTGCACCCTCCATCCCACCCACCGGAGCCCAGGCCAGAGGCAGCTGGCGCTGAGCTGGCATCCCAGAGGGAGGCAGGAGGCGGGCGGGTGAGAGCGGCGGGAGGGGGGCGGGTCAAGGAGTGAGTGCTCCTCCCTCGTGCCCAGGGTCTCCCCGAAGGTCAGGCACAGACAACCCTGGGCAGCGGGGCAGCGGGCCGGCCTGGGGCAGAGCCACCGTCTTTTTTGGTTCGGGGAGAAGAAGGAGCGCACGTCTGCAAAGTGTCCAGAATCCCGGCTGGATGTGCACATGCCAGGTGTCCACACGCCTGGACACGCACATGCCTGGACGTGCACACGCCAGGATGTCCACATGCCTGGACACGTGCATACCTGGACATGCACACGCCAGGATGTCCACGCATCTGGACATGCACACACCTGGATGTGCACACACCTGGGTGTCCACACGCCTGGACGTGCACATGCTGGGGCGTCCACACGCCTGGATGTCCACATGCCGGTCTCTCTGCCTTCATTCAAAAGGCTGTGAGGTTGGGGGTCCCAGAGGGGCCCCTGGGGGTTCAGGGGGCGGAAGAGGTCTGGGCAGCGACTGCTCAACAGGTACGAGCTTCCTTTGGGGTGAGGACCAGGAGACCCTGACAGAGACCCTGGTCATGTGACACCAGCGTGCGGGGCGCACAGGAAACGCACTCAGAGAGGATGATGTCATGTGAGCCGCACCTCCGAGCGCACAGTCTTGAAAGCCGCGAGGACAGAGGCCAGCCGGCCTCCGAGAGCAGGCGCAGTCCCCACCCAGACGGCAGCCCTTCCTGCGGCCCCGCGCCCTACACCCCCCACAGGCGCAGGGGCCTGGCCTTCGTGGCAGGCACCTCACCCCCCTCCTCCAGGGAGGGCAGGGCTCCCTGAGCCCCGGCCGGGACCCCAGGACGCCAGGAGCTCTGGGCGCAGCACGGCGCCAGGGAGAGGCCCGACCACGGCCGGGTCCTGGCGGGGAAAGGCCCACAGCTGCTGCCCAGAGCGGGGCGCCCCCCTCCGGCGGCTCGCGCCCCCCACGCGCGATGACCGGACAGCAGACTCACTGACACCCCGCCAAGCCGGCGCCCTGGCCTCGGGACGGGCGAGAGGAGCAGCGAGAAGCGGGGAGCGGGGGGCTGGGCCGGTCCCGGGAAGGGCATTAGGAAAAGCCGTTAATATGTAGTTAAAAAATCCTTAATCTCCGCGAGCATATGCCGCTCCCCTCATTTTGATCAACTTAAATGTAAAGCGTCCCCACGCCTCCACGCGGGCCCCCGCCATCTGGTTCATTAGTCCCCGGGTGGCAGCCGCCGCGCTAATGGGGACACCGCTGGGCCAATCGCGGGGCGGCTGCCACGCGCGCCTTTCTCCAAGGTTGCCGCTCCCCCGGCGCCCACGAAGGTCAGGCTGGAGGTTGTGGGGGGCAGCAGGCACGGGGTGGGCACAGGGTGGGCATGGCGGTAGGCATGGGGTGGGCACAGGGTGGGCATGGGAGGCAGGCACGGGGTGGGCACAGGGTGGGCAGGGGTGGGCGCGGGCGGCAGGTGTGAGGCGAGGGGCTGGTGGGACGGCTGCAGGGTGGCCCTAGGCAGGGCAAGGTCTCGGTGCTCAGACCCCAGGAGGAAGGACAGCACCCACACGGCTGAGGGAGCCCCGAGGGGCCCGGACCCTCCTGCTTGACAATGTGCCTTCTTCCTTCAGAGTCTGGCGCAGTGCCCAGGGGAGGCGGGGCGTGGGATGGGAGGCGGGGCGCCGGGTGGGAGGCGGGGCGCGGGATGGGAGGTGGGGCGGGGGGTATGAGGCGCAGTGCCCAGGGGAGGCGGGGCGCAGGGTGGGAGGCGGGGTGCTGGGTGGGAGGCGGGGTGCTGGGTGGAGGCAGGGTGGGAGGCGGGGTGCCGGTGGGAGGCGGGGCGCGGGGTGGGAGGCGGGGTGCGGGGTGGGAGGCGGGGTGTGGGGTGGGAGGCAGGGTGCTGGGTGGAGGCGGGGTGGGAGGCGGGGTGCCGGTGGGAGGCGGGGCGCGGGGTGGGAGGTGGGGCGCGGGATGGGAGGCGGGGCGCGGGGTGGGAGGCGGGGTGCTGGGTGGGAGGCGGGGTGCCAATGGGAGGTGGGGCCGACCCTCTTCTAGCCTCTGTGGTTCCCCTGAAAAAGGGAATGACAGTGCCCACCTGGCAGGTTTGGGGGGAGACTTGTCGGGGGTGGCACAGCCCTGTCACAGCCCCGGAAACGTCCTGAGACGTGTCCTGGATGGATAGGGAGCCACACACCCAGGGGAGGTTCCCTTGTTGCCATGGCTGCCAGGAAGCTCAACGGGGGGAAGGAGGTGCTGACGGCCTGGGCACACGCTCCCTCCTCGTCCCCGAGGGCAATGCTGGGTCCTCCTGATGTCACAGCGCGGCCGGGCCAGCGGGGGGCCCGCTCCAGGTCCCCGCTGGTGAGCAGGGGTACGGGACCAGCCCCTCCCCCTCTCCTGTCTCCCACCTTTTTGTGGCCTCGGAATATGCAGCTCTTGGCTGAGAGACCCTCCCCGGTGGACACACGGTGTTCTCTGAGCCAAATGGAGCTGGGCCAGCACCTTCCTGGGGGTCCCAGCCAGAACCAGAACCGGCAGCGGCAAGGACTGGCCACGAGGACGCCTGGGGCTGGGAGGGAGTTCAGGCCCCGCCTGCAGTTAATGGACTAGGAAGTGGCTAAGGCCCTTCCACCACCAGGTACAACCTGACACAGCGCATCCTCAAAGTCAGGGTCACACAAGGGGCACACCCTATGTCCAGACCACCCCGTCAGCCTAACCAGCATCAGGCCTCATTCGTACTCAAGTGTGAATGGCTGACGATGGCAGTTGATCTGGATTCATGTTTTCCAAATCTGCTCTTTGCAGGCCTCCAACCAAAATCAGCACCAGAGCCTCGTTCATACTCAAGTGTGAATGGCTGATACAACAAACACGGTCTCCTCGAGTTCCCTCCCACCGTCTCCTCGGAGTCGGGTCTTGAGGACATCGTGCAGCATCCGTGTGGTTTGGGGAGGACCCGGAGAGCAGGACAAAGGCCTCTGCCCGGGAGGCAGGACCCGGAGGTCCCCACACCCCAGGCACGGGGCAGCGCTTCCCACCTCAGCCGCACTGGTCAGACAAGTGGACCGCAGCCACCCGTCCTCAAGGCGCCCCTCCTCCCGGCAGTGAGAGGGGGAGCAGGGCCCCTCAGCCTGCAGACGGGAAGGGCTCGGCTGAGGTGAGGGGGCCTCCATCACAGCGCAGGGAGCACCCAGCTCCCCCGCAGCCGCTGGGCCCCCAAATGAGCAGCGGGTAAAAGCCAGGACGCCGACAGGCAGCACAGGGAGGGCGCTGGGGCCACCTCCGTTTGCCCAGGTCGTCCATCAGCACCAGCCCCCAGCCCTCGGCTGTGTCCGAGTTGCCCCCGGAGGAGAATCGGTACAGACGGGGCCACCGGGCTCCCCAAGTCCAGCCGCTCGGAAGCGCCGCCCAGGCCTCAGCGCGCAGCGGCAGCCACGAGGGAAGCGCTCCGACCCGCCCGGCTCCCGGATGCAGCCCGGGCTCCGGCCACCGGCTCCTGGCTTCCCCACCTTTGACACAAGCACACACCACATCCTGAGAGACAGCGGGTTCCTCCCGCAGCGGCCGCCAGTCCAGTCCGGTCCGGTCCGGTCCGTTCACAGGAGACGGCGCAGCCCCACGCCCCGGCCTCTCCTTACCCCAGACTTCAACCACCACGGGTGAGGTCACCATGTGATTCCGGTTTGGATTTTGCTGAAGCAGGTGAGATCCGCGTGGAGACGAGGAGAAGCCGCCCCAGGGCCGTGGGCCAGGACCCCGCAGAGCCACCGGACAGCCTGAGGCCCAAGACACAGAGATGGGGGGCCCAGGTCAGGGCCCGGCGTCTCTGCAGGACCCCCCTCTGGAGCCGGCAGTTACCTGCTTCTGCCCCACTCTGTCTGGCTCCTGTTGCCCCAGCCAAGGCCATGACCTCGCCCAGCCTGGGTCACCACTCCGATCAGGCCCAGGCCGCCCCTTTAGGCTGCCCAGGTCAGGAGGGCAGGGCCTTCTAAGGGCAGCCAGTGCTTATCTGCACTCCGAAGCCACGCCCCCTGCGGTGCACCCCCTCCCCCCGGACCCTGAGAGGACCTGCCTGCACCCCCTGCACCCAGAGGCCTTCTAAGAAGCAGCTGTCTCCCCTGCACCCCAGGCACCCCTTACCTGGAGACTCGAGCCTGGACCAGACGGGCACCCAGGCGGCTGGAGCCATGTTTACTCCAGCGCGGTCGGCTGAGCGCACCCAGCTGCGGGCGTGCGTGAAGGTGCTGCACCTGCCACAGGTGCCGGGAGTGCAGAGACCTGTGGGCGGGCGGGGCCAGGAGCCTTGCGCATCAGTGAGTGTGTCACTGGGACTCAGCACACTCCCCGTCCCTTCCGTTTTCATAAGATGTGTGAACACCAGACTGATCCTCAGGGGCCCTGACCTCCATCTCTCAGAGGACACCTCTCTGGCCACGCCCTGATTATCTTTGCCCCGCCCCCAGGCCCCAAGCCCCTCCCCCGTCACTGGGAGCCAGTCACACCCACCCAGAGCTTCAGCTCCGCCCCGTCCTTAGGCCCCGCCCCCAGGCCCCAAGCCCCTCCCCTGTCACTGGGAGCCGGTCACACCCACCCAGAGCTTCAGCTCCGCCCCGTCCTTGGACCCCGCCCCCAGGCCCCTGGCCCCTCCTCCATCACTGGGAGCCGGTCACACCCACCCAGAGCTTCTGCTGGGCCCTGTCCTTAGGCCCCGCCCCCAGGCCTCTGGCCCCTCCCCTGTCACTGGGAGCCAGTCACGCCCACCCAGAGCTTCAGCTCCGCCCCATCCTTGGGCCCCGCCCCCAGGCCTGCCTGCTCCTCTCAGCTCAGTGGGGAGGTGCCAGGATCAATAAGTGTTTGTCAGCCAGTCAATCCCCAGGAGCCATGGTCAGCAAGCTGCGGCTCGCGAGCCACATGCGGCTCTTTGGCCCCTTGAGTGTGGCTCTTCCACAAAATACCACAAAATACCACGTGTGGGCGCGCACGTACAGTGCGATTGAAACTTCGTAGCCCATGCGCAGAAGTTGGTATTTTGTGGAAGAGCCACACGCAAGGGGCCAAAGAGCCGCATGTGGCTCGCGAGCCGCGGTTTGCCCAGCCGCAGTTTGCCGACCACTGCCCGGGAGCAATAAGCCAGGCCCGGGAGCTCAGCGCCTAAAACAGGCAGGAAGCGAGCCCCCAGGCACCCAGAGGCACACAGCAACCCCGGGAGGGGACCAGGCCGTGTGTGCACGTGGGCTCCCGGCAGGGGGGCTCTGACACTGGGTCAGCCTGACTCGGGGCTCCCTCTGCACAGCAGCACGTGGAGGCCCTGTGGGCATCACAGAGACCGAGAGAGGCCGGTGTGCAGGGGGGGCACCCACACACCCCGAGCCGATGAGGGAGGCCCTGGCCAGGCCAGGACGGAGGGATGGAGAGCCCCCCTGGGCAGGAAAGACCGGCTTCCGGACGCCCCGGCGACAGGAGTGAGGGAGATGGTGAGTGAGGGGGAGGGGAGGCTGTGCAGAGCTGCATTCTTGGGGGCTGTGTGGGGGCGGGGCCAGCGGGAGGCAGAGGGACCAGGGACCAGGCAGACATGGCCAGGAGAAGCGGGGCAGACATGGCCAGGAGAAGCAGGGCGGGCAGGGAAAGAGGAGAAATGGAAGGGGGCTCAGGGCAGTCCTGGGCTGCACCCGCCACCGTGGAAGGCGCCTGCCATTCAGAGGCTGGGGCGGCTCTGAGCCCAGCACAGGATGCCTGGCCCGGGCCACATGTCCACTCCCCACTGCCTCTGCTGACCACCCAGCCCCCAGAACGCCAGCCCGGGGCTGCCACTGGCCGTCTCTGTGCCCAGCTCCTTGACTGCAGCTGCAGGAATAAGCCGGAGGCTGAGCCTCCGCCTCCTGCAGACACCGCCAGCCCTGCCCCTCCCGCCTCCTTCTCAGCTGGGCAGGGAGTCAGGTCCCTGCTGGGCCCGCCAACCCCCCACGGCAGGCAGACCCCACAGGGACACACCAGGGGCCCAGGCAGGCGCCCCAGGAGAGGAGTGAGGCCCCCCAGGCACACCGTCAGGGGAGTCCGCCCAGGCCCAGGCCCAGGCCGCCATCGCGAGGCTGCCGCTGGCCCAGGGGCTCGGAGCGGCGCCTCCCGCGAGCCAGGGGACCAGGGCACCCGGGAGTCCCGCTCCCCGGGCTGGAGATGGAAGGGATTCCACACCCGACAGCTGCCAGCCACGCTAACACATAAGTAACCGTTACAGAGCCTCGGGGAGCCCCCGCCCCACTCGTGGGGTGACAGGGAGATGAGAAGTGTCCCAGATACTCTGCCAACTGCTGGGCCGGCCCTGGAAACGGAGCCACCAGACAGCTGCGCCGGGAAAGCCGTGCCAGCGCCACGCTGACCTGGAGGGCAGGGAGCAGGGGTGCTGGGCGGCGTGTGGCCCCGGGGCCCCCCGGGAACCTCCAGGAAGTCACAGGTGCTCCAGGGCAGCCACCCCAGACCCCGGCGTGGCGCCCGAGAACGCGTGCAGACCGCCGTCAGCCATGTCTGGGTTTGTTGTTAATCCTCACTGGAGGGTACTTTTCAGGGATTTTTTTGAGAGAGTGAAGGAGAAGGAGAGACAGAGAGAAACATCGATGTGAGGGACTGGCTGCCTCCTGCATGCGCCCTGGCCAGGGCCAGGAATGGAACCCGCCTGGGCCGAGGCTCTGTCCACTGAGCCACACCGGCCAGGGCCCAGGGCCCAGCGCCCAGGGGCCGTGCAGCAAGGGAGGCCACAGCTCGCCAGCCGCGTGCCAGCACAGCCCCGAGAGGGCAGCGAGACAATCCCCCAAACCAGCAAACCCAGCAGCCCCACGGCCTCTCACTCTCCACGGGCTCCGTCAGCCTCCACCCCCGGCCCCCAACCGCCGCCCACAGGTGACCGTCCCCCTAGCGAGCCTCCTCCGCGGCCGCACCGCTGTCCCCCATGCGCCGACAGGTGGCACTCGCCGGGGCACTAACGGCGGGCGCCGCGTCCCCTGCCAGCCGGGCCCTGGAACCAGCACAGCTGCAGGCTAGATAAGGAGACGCGCGCTTAATGCTTGGCTTTTCCCTTTTCCGGAGCCCCGTCATCGTCGCCTCTCCCCGGGATTACGCCGTAAGGTCACCTGGAAATACCTCCGCCACTCAGGTGGGTCCGCATGTCCTATTCGGCGGCTGCGGAGTGGCGGGTCCTGGGCGGGGGAGGCCGAGCGGAACTGGGCCGGGACGCAGGTGCGGAGAGCTGAGCAGGCACAAGGCCCGCCGGTGGGTGCGCTGCCCTCTGTGGTGCCAGGGAGACCTGGGGGCCTGAGCTCTCCCGCGGTGTCACCGGGGAAAGGGAAGGGGGTGGGCCCAGGGAGGGGACAGTGGAGGCAGGCGGCCTGGCTGGCCGTCACCAGAGGGACATGGTCCGAGAACCTCTCCGAGTCCTCGCGGGGGCTGAGCGGGGGCATCGGGCCGGCTCACGGGAGCCCCACGGAGAGGCAGCACGTCCTTCTGTGGGCGAAAGACCCGAATGGCGCTAACACATCCTTCACTGCAAACAGCAGGAGATGGAACAGGACCAAGGGGTCCGGGCACCTGGCACGACTTGAGCCAATTCGGCAGGCACAGGGTTGAATCCCGTGGGCGTGTATTCCAATCCTGCCGGCAGCAGGGAGAGCAGCAGGTCGCCCACAAACATCTGCTCTGCCCCCAGGAGCCGCTGCTCACATTGGGCAGAAGGACAGAGGTGACCTGGGAAGGAGGCACAGGGTGAGCCAAATGGGCCGTTCACAGGTCCTGGGGCTGGAGACTTGCAAAGGCCTGTGGGTGAGCAAAGGCTGGGGGTGAGCAAAGGCTGTGGGTGAGCAAAGGCTGGGGTGAGCAAAGGCCTGTGGGTGAGCAAAGGCTGGGGGTGAGCAAAGGCCGGGGGTGAGCAAAGGCGGGGGGCCGTCAAAGGGCTGGCGGCTCTGGTCTCTGCCACCAGTTGCTCATCTCTCGGTGATCAGGGGCGGCTGCCGGATGGGGAGGAGGGGCCACATTTCCAGGTGAGCCCCCAGGTCCCGCGGGCACCTCCCAGCAGGTGAGCACACGCCTCCTTTAACCAGCACAAGCAGTCGCGGCCGACAGGGCAGGGGTCCTGTTTCTCCCAGGTCCAGCGGGTCCCCGGCACCCTGGTTCTGCCCGTCACAGACTCAAGGCGAGAAGTGAGCTCTGAAAGGCATCGCTCCATCGAGCCTCCGGTTTCCGCCTCCTCTCCAAGCACCCAGACCTGCACTCGGCTGGAGAGTGGCGTCTCCTCCTCACCCCTGAACACACCCTCAATCGCACTCAGACAGGAAACGCCCGGGGCCTGCGCCCCATTCACATTCTAGTGGATGAAGCAAGCCTGAAGCTGTCTGTCACGTCCTCCCATCGTTCCGCCAAGGCCAGATCTGTGAGACACTGTTCCGTGTGGGTGGGATTTATTGGGGGAAATTCATGCCCAAAGCACAGGCACCCTGACTGCCCCCCCCCAATCCTCCAGAAACTTAATTTATTTAAAATATATTTTATTGATTTCAGAGAGGGAGACGGAGAGATAGAAACCTCAATGATGAGAGAGAATCACTGATTGGCTGCCTCCTGCACGCTCCCTCTACTGGGGATGGAGCCTGACCGGACTCGAACCCTGGGCCCTTCAGTCCACAGGGCGACGCTCTACCCACTGAGCCCCACCAGCTAGGGCTCTGTGGAAACTTTAAAACACAGCCCTTCCTCCCGCCGCGTCCACGTTGGGGACCTCTGTCCGCCCAGGCGCTCCTCACAGGGGCGTGCAGTCCTCGCGGGAGCACCGTGGCTCCACTGTTGGATTAAATACTGCGGCCAGTGCCCGCGTCACGGCCCAGCGTGTAGGCGCCCACCCCACCATGTCCCTCGGCGATACCACAGCCAACGGGTTGAAAGCTGGTGTGCAAAGCCCACAGCGCAGGGCGGTCCCATGACACCCACCACCACGCCTGGGCCGCCCTGCTCTCCAGATGTGCGACGGGGAAGGTGACCTGAGCCCCGGGGCAGAGGTCTGCCAGGCCAGGAGGCACCTTCCACTGTCTCACGCACGCCCATCGCTGCCCACGTCAGCCCTCCACCGACCAGCCCGCCGCCCAGGGACGCGCCCGGGGATGGAGTCAGCGTCTTCAGCAAAGACGCGCGGCCCCCCTTCCTCCGCCGCCGCTTTTCCTGGCAATTCTTCCCCAATTGGAGAAAAATGACAAGGCTGTGTCACTATAGCAACTAAGCTAATTGGTGGACGGACTGCAGGTCTTTCTCCAGCCAGCGGGTGGCGCCCCTCGCCTGAGCCGGGCCCGGAGCCCGCTGCACAGAAGGACGGCCTTTCACCCGCCAAGAACAGGGGAAACCAGGCCAAGAAGTAATCCGGTTTCCTCACAGCAGCAGCAGCGCCAGGAAACGGCACCTTGCGCGCTGCTGCGAGGCGCACAGACGGAACAGGCCGGGAAATTGAATCCCGGGGACGACGGCGCACTTTCCCTAATTAATATGATTCCATGTATCTGCTCTGTAACACGGACGCGCTGGGCGTGCTGACAGTCCCGACTGATAACAAAACCGGTTTACAAGCAAGGACGCTAGCTCTCTTCCTCCCCAGATGCGCTGGGAGAGAGGGCGGGACTCAGGGCCACGGGCACTGTTTCGGCTGCATTTCATTGGCCTTTTCCAGCCTTAAAAAAAGACAGAGAGAGAGAGAGAGAGAGAGAGAGAGAGAGAGAGAGAGAGAGAGAGAGAGTATTTTTTCCTCCCCAGGACGCTGTTCCAAGCTGTGGACTATGATGATGTCTGTTTTGTATTTTAGGGAAATGTTTCCATTGCTCCGAGTGCATGCCTGGGGTGTGTCGGGGACGCCACCACCCTGTCAGCCACCCCACTGCACACACAGGGAAGCACCATGACGGCTGACTGAGCTCCTGCTAAGGAATGATGCCCGCTGTTCCAGGTGCAAATGCCCGGTGCTGGTGGAAGACCCATTCCAGAATCCGCGAGGCTCCGGAAGGCCGCTGAGCCCGTGAGGAGGGCCCTGGTCTCCCGGTCCCTCATTGGAGCCGCCGCAGGCCGGTGGGCTCTGACCCCTGACTCCCGGCGGGCCTCGGCCAGGAAGGTGTGAGTGTCAGGGTGGGTTCTGGGGCTGGGGGTGGAGCGGGCAGATCCCACACACTGAGCAGGTGGGAGTGGGGGGCCCCAGCTGGGCGCTGGGGTGTGCGCTGGGCTGTGAAGTGCTGAAGCCACGGGGCCGGGTGTCTGCCCTGAACAGCAACTAGCAGCTGCTCTTCCCCACCGAAGGAGGCCTGCTCCAGGCCAGCTGCCCTCACGTTCTAGGCATGGCCCCAAGGACGCCACTGCCAGGGCTGCCAGGGATGGCGCCAGGGGCTCAGGACGCTACAGTCCCCTCCCCAAACCCTGCTGAATGCACCCCTCCAGCGATGCCACCAGGGAGGACGGGCAAGTGGCACCTCTTCCCGCAGCGGAGTGTATCTGCCTCGAGCCCTCTCCACATGAGCAGGGGGCGGGCGCAAACTCGCTCCAACCCCAGACCGGCTCCTGGCACTCGGCCCAGGAGCGTTTTCCCAGGGGCGCTGGCGGTGCCACCTGGCATTCAGGATCACAGCCCCGGCTCCTTCCACTCCGTGACCCTCCCCGGAGGTGCCCAGCAACTGCAGGGAAATTCACAGCCTCGCTGGACCCAGCAGGACACTTCCTGCCCTGGCACCGTCACCTCGCGGTCCGAGGGCTGGCTGTCCAGTCCCGGGACTCGGGGACCCCGCTTGGGCCCCGGGCTCCATGGCCCCCCAGTCTCACTGGGGAGAAAGGAGAGACTCCGGCAGGAAGCGCGGACGCCGGGGCTGGGCTGCAGGTGGTGACTGGGGAGCCTGCTCTGCTGCCTCTTTTTTAAATTTTTTTTAAAGAATCCATGTTTTTCCACCACCTCCGCGCCCCTGGCTGGTCCAGGACAGGTGTCCCCAGCACGCGTCCTCTCCCCACGGAGATGGGGCACCAGGAGCCCGTGCCAACCGGCCAAGCCTGTGTCCAGCACGGTGACCCCTCCCCACCGCCCCCACCGCCCCACTCCAGCTGCGCCCCGCTCTGACCACCTCCTTCTCCCGGGACCTGAGCCTGTGCCCGGGGCACAGCCCACACCCCACTCGCCCCAGCCGACCTACAGCCGGTTCCCGACCCTGTGAGCCCACAGGCGCCCCAGCCCCCCGCCTGAGCCCGGCGCCCCCCAGCCCGCGACACCCCAGACTCTCCGCCGCTGGGGCGCCGCCTCAGACCCCAGATGCCCCTGGAGGGATGCCCGCGGCGGGACCCTCTCCCGGCACCACCTGCTTCTCTCGGAAGAAGCGCCTGTCCCCGTCCCAGCCAGTCCCGCCCGCCCGCCCGCCTGGCCCCAGGCGCCCGCTCCGCTCGGCCGCCAGGTCCCCCTCATTCTCGGCGGGAAGCGCTGGGCCGGGGGCTCCGCGGACACCCCCAGACCTGCCTCTGTCCCCGGGGCGCGGGGCTCGGCCGGGAAGTCTCGGCTGGGCTCGGATCGCCAGCCTGGGCCGAGCAGCCGCGGGCATCGCCGGGGCCTGGCGCCGGGGCCCGACTCCGAGTCGGGGGAGGGGGCTGGGGCCGCGGCGCCGCCTCCGCCTCCCATGCCCGGGCGCCGGGGGCCGGGCGGACCCCCCTCCCGCCCAGGCCGGCCGGCCGGCGCCGGGGCCGTGCGCCCCGCGATCGCAACTCCAGGCGCGGGTACTCACTGCAGTAGGCGACGAGCAGGCCGGCCAGGATGACGAGCGCCCAGAAAGTTGAGGACACGCCGGGCAGGGCGGCCGCGTCTTGCCGGCTGCCGGTCCTGGGCGACGGCGCCATTGGGGCCGCGGCGCCCGCGCGGGGGGCAGCAGCGCGTCTCAGCGGCCGGCCCAGCCCGCGCCCCCGCGCCGGCCTCCACGTGCGGGCCCCGCGCGCGCCATCCGCCGCCGCCGCGCCCGGGCTCCGGCCCAGTGCGCCCCGCGCCGGCTCGCCCCGCGCGCGCCCGCCCCGCCCCGCGCCCGCGCCCGCGCCGCCCCGCACCGCCGAGCCGGGCACGCGGCCGCCGCTCTGGGCGTCGCTCCGCGGCGGGCTGGGCGCGCGGCTTCGGTGCGGGGAGCGCGCCCCGTGCGCGTGGCCGGGCCGCGAGGGGCGCTGTGGGGGCCGCGGGCAGGGCCTGGAGCGGGAGGCGGCGGAGCGCGGGGTGCCCCAGCCGCGCCTCTGGATGGCGGCGGAGGTGGCCGGGCTCGCCCCGCCTGGGGCCCCTCTCGGCGGTGGGGCCGGGGCAGCGGAAGTTTGTGGACCTGCAGGCCCGTGGCGCGCCCATCCGCCCAGGCGCGGCCTGCAGAGCCGGTCCCGGGTCGGCCTGGGTGGAGGCGTCCGAGTTACCCCAAGTCTTGGCGGCCGGGCCGTCTCCCCAGAGACACGGTGTCGCCGGGTCCGTGGTTGTGCGTGGAGCCCCTGCCACGGAGAGCAGCCAGGCCCCGGCAGGAGCAGCCATGTCCGGGGGCTCCTCCCCATCTCCCCCGGGCCTCGGGCTGGTGTCTCAAGCTCGGGTCCAGGGCCGGGCCCTTTGCGTGGGTTTTCCCAGCGGGATGGCAACGTTTCAGCTGCATCGATAACCGCTAACCGTCACTTGCAAAGCTGCCCCCGCCAGCGGAGAAGTCCGGGGCGGAGATGGTGCCTCTGTCCAGGGCAGTGCCCGCCTCACTCCCGACCTCACGGAGCCCGGCGCCCTCCCAGGAGCCACAGAGGCCCGAGGAGGGACGGAGTCAGGGAGGAGCCCAGAGGGCCTCAGCCGCTCCCTCCACCCGCCCTGGCTCCCCAGGATTTGAACACCCCCCACATGCACACACGTATGTATACACCACACAGCATACACATGCCATTCACACGTGTATGTGTGTACACATCACACACCCCACGTACACACATGTGCACACATACACACCACACAGCATATATATGCCACTCATACGTACACACTACACACATGCATCACACACACCCTATACACATATACGTACCACAACCCTACACACACACCACACACCCTACACACACACCACACACCCTACATATACACACACACACTATACACCCTAATACACATACACCCTGCATATACACACCACAACCCACCACACATGCTGCGTACACACATAGGTTGCATGCACACACGCATGCATGCACACACACAGAGACCACATGCTGCACACACACATGCACGCACGCACCCCACGCTGCACGCACCCCCTCCCCTGCAGGACGGCGAGGCCGAGGAGCAGGCTGCCGGCCAGGAGCGCCTCCCGCTGTAGCATGCTGGCGAGCAGGCTGAGTTTTCATAAATGTTCTATTTCTGTCTAATTAAAGCTGCGCTCCCTCCCGACGCCCTTGCTGGCAGGGACTGCAGGCCCTGGGAGAGCCTCGGGGCGGGGGCGGGGGCGGGGGCGGGGGCGGGGGCAGGGGTGCTGGGGCAGGACGGCTGGGGCCTGAACCTCTCCCTCTGCTTTGATCCCCCCTTTCATCTGCTACAAAGCATAGGCCTTTCAACACATCGCACCCCTTTCATCCTCCATCCAGCCTCGCCTCCTGCACTGAGCACCTACTGGCTGCCAAGTGCAGGAGGCCGGTCAACACACCTGCTCTCCGGCCCGGGAAATGCCAGGTGGGTGGGGGGCAGAGGGGGAGATGGGGAGGTACAGGCCAGTGTGGGTGCCCAGTGGTGGGGACAAAGGGCCTATTGGGGTGGGGATGGGGGAGTACTTGGAGTGGGGGTGGGGGAGTATTAGGGGTGGGGGTGGGGGAGTATTAGGGGTGGGGCTGGGGAGTATTAGGGGTGGGGGGTGGGGGAGTATTAGGGGTGGAGTGGGGGAGTATTAGGGGTGGGGGTGGGGGGAGTATTAGGGGTGGGGGTGGGGGAGTATTAGGGGTGGGGCTGGGGAGTATTAGGGGTGGGGGTGGGGGAGTATTAGGGGTGGGGGTGGGGGAGTATTAGGGGTGGGGCTGGGGAGTATTAGGGGTGGGGCTGGGGAGTATTAGGGGTGGGGATGGGGGAGTATTAGGGGTGGAGTGGGGAGTATTAGGGGTGGAGTGGGGGAGTATTAGGGGTGGAGTGGGGGAGTATTAGGGGTGGGGGTGGGGGAGTATTAGGGGTGGAGTGGGGGAGTATTAGGGGTGGAGTGGGGAGTATTAGGGGTGGAGTGGGGGAGTATTAGGGGTGGGGGGGAGTATTAGGGGTGGAGTGGGGGAGTATTAGGGGTGGAGTGGGGAGTATTAGGGGTGGAGTGGGGGAGTATTAGGGGTGGAGTGGGGGAGTATTAGGGGTGGGGGTGGGGGAGTATTAGGGGTGGGGGAGTATTAGGGGTGGAGTGGGGAGTATTTGGGGTGGGGTGGGGGAGTATTAGGGGTGGGGGTGGGGGAGTATTAGGGGTGGAGTGGGGAGTATTTGGGGTGGGGTGGGGGAGTATTAGGGGTGGGGGTGGGGGAGTATTAGGGGTGGGGCTGGGGAGTATTAGGGGTGGGGGTGGGGGAGTATTAGGGGTGGAGTGGGGGAGTATTAGGGGTGGGGGTGGGGGAGTATTAGGGGTGGGGCTGGGGAGTATTAGGGGTGGAGTGGGGGAGTATTAGGGGTGGAGTGGGGGAGTATTAGGGGTGGGGCTGGGGAGTATTAGGGGTGGGGCTGGGGAGTATTAGGGGTGGGGATGGGGGAGTATTAGGGGTGGAGTGGGGAGTATTAGGGGTGGAGTGGGGAGTATTAGGGGTGGAGTGGGGGAGTATTAGGGGGGGGTGGGGGAGTATTAGGGGTGGAGTGGGGGTATTAGGGGTGGAGTGGGGGAGTATTAGGGGTGGAGTGGGGAGTATTAGGGGTGAGTGGTGGGAGTGGAGGTGGGGGGTGGGTGTTGTGGGGGAGTATTAGGGGTGGAGTGGGGAGTATTAGGGGTGGAGTGGGGGAGTATTAGGGGTGGAGTGGGGGAGTATTAGGGGTGGGGGTGGGGGAGTATTAGGGGTGGGGGAGTATTAGGGGTGGAGTGGGGGAGTATTTGGGGTGGGGTGGGGAGTATTAGGGGTGGGGGTGGGGGAGTATTAGGGGTGAGGTGGGGAGTATTTCGCCCAAATAAGATCGATCGGGTTGCCTGCGGCTATTCAGGAAGCTCCCGGGGGAGTGGCTTTCCCACGTGTTTGGTGGGTCCCAGGACACAGGACTGGAATGGTCCAGCACCCCCCCCCCCTTCTCCTGGTGGCTCCTGTTCGGTCCTAACGAGCTGGGCCGCCCGCCCTCTGTGCACTGATGGTCCGGGCAGCAGGCGGGACTGGTCGGGGGGGTCCGTGTTGGCCTTGGGAGGGGCTCCGGGCCGGCTCCGGGCTGTGGGGGGACGGGGTGCTCAGGGCGACTTCCTCCTGGACCCCAGGCGGAGACTGTGCAGCTGCGTGGGGGAGGGAGGCCCTTGGGAGGGTGGGGTTGCCACAGGGAAGGGGTCACACTGTGGGTGGGGCTTGTGTGGGTCCCCGCCAGGAGCAGGGTCTGGGGAGGGGGGTCTGGCGGAACCATGCTGAAGGCAGCCAGGTGTCAGAGGTCACGGGGGGAGGGGGCGGCGGTGCTGGGTGAGGAGCCTGGTCCGTTATTGAGGGGGGCCTTCTGGTTACCCGGATTCAGCAGGGTTCTTGCTAAGACTGGATGGAACCAGCACGGGCACAGGTGGGCACAGGTGGGCACAGGTGGGCCTGGGAGCAGGCGCAGGAGCCGCTGGAGGCAGAGCCAGCAAAGGCTGCTGGGGGGAAGCCGGGTGCTGGCTGCTCCCCGTGGACTGAGCCCCCTGCAGAGACGAGGAAGGGAAGAGCCCTGGGCCCTCAGGCCCGGAGCCCAGGGGGGGCAGCGCCTGGAGCCCAGTGCCGACGCAAAGGCCGGAGCTGGGACTGTGCCGGGAGCCGGTCCATGCTTGTTGTTTCAAGGGACCTGGCATATATGGCATACTGTTCTTAATATGTTTGCTCACCTTCTTGGCACTATGTGTTTTAACCAAGGTCACCTCTCCGAGAAAGGTTGTTTCCCCAGGTAGGGATTTTCCCCTGAAGTTAGGGAGGGAATAAAACCCCTCAACTAAGTACAAGGCGGGTAATTAATCACGTTAACTACGAACAATCATGCTTAAGCTACATAATCTTTACTCCCTGGAATGGAGATAAGAAACGCCCTAACCTTTGGAATAGAGATCGATGGGATTGAATCAACTGGTATAAATACTGATGTAACAAGACAGAAAGAGACAGAACTTAGAACACAGAATTCAGAAGACAGAACCTACACGGACCATAGAGACAGAAGAACTTCGCTGGAGAGAGCATGCCGGAGGATCCTGGAGAGGGACTGGCCTCGGAGCCTAGAGACAGAGCCTAGCGGGAGAACATGGCAAGGGATCCTGGACTGAACCTGACTACAGAGATTGGCAGGAGAACCTGACTGGAACCTGGACACTGAACCTGACTGGAGAGCCTGGACAGAACCTGGCTGGAGACCCTAGCGAGGGAACATGACTACAGAACCTGGCTGGAGATCCGAAGCAGAACCTCTCTGGAGATCCGGGCTAGAGATCCTGGCTAGGCTGCTGATCAACTGAACGCTGTCTCCGTGTCATTCCTTCTTCGCCGACTCCGTCCACGCCTTTGGGGGCCCCTGGACCTGCTGGGGTTGGACCCCGGCAGGACTGGAAGTGAGATCGGGCCCCCTGACAAGGGACAGCCCTGGTCTCCCGGCAAAGACTCAACCAGGACGCAGCCCCGAGGGGAGGGTGGGCTGAGGGCTCCTGGGGCTGGGCACAGACCAAGATGGAAACGGGGGTGGGGGCGCCGAGCACTGGGCGCTGTTGCTAGGAGACAGAAAGCTGGGAGCTGGATCCCCGATGCCGCGTGGCCAGTGCTGCTGTTAACTGGCGGGTTTGATGAGCGGCCAGGACTGACAGACGTTCGATTTTGCAACCGAACGTGTAGCAGAGAAACGCCGTTCCCCCTTCACTCCGCGCCCAGCAAGCAGGGGCGGGGGCCCTGGTGTCCCCCACCGACGGCAGGCCTGGCGGCGAGACCTGGCCTCCTGACGGCTCGGGTGCCCGCGGGGTGCACCAGGGGTCCAGGTGGGGCGGGGAGGTGGCGCTGCGGGGGTGGTGGGCCGGGGCACCCAGGCCACGTCTGGGCGGGAATCTTAGCTCAGCCTCCTCAGGACACCGTTTGTCCTGGCCCCTGCTCTGCCTTTATTCATTTATTTTAAATATATTTTATTGATTTCAGAGAGGAAGGGAGAGGGAGAGAGAGACAGAAACATCAACGATGAGAGAATCACGGATCGGCTGCCTCCTGCTCGCCCCCACACCGGGGATCGAGCCCACAACCCGGGCAGGTGCCCTGACAGGGAATCGAACCCTGACCTCCTGGTTCCTAGGTCGGGGCTCAACCACTGAGCCACGCCGGCCGGGCAGCCCCTGCCCTGCCTTTCCATCAGGAGCACGGAGGGCCCCTGCTCTGTGCGTCTCCCCGCTCCTCCGCACAAAGGGGCACGTCCTTTACTCGTGGCTCCCAGATGGGCCGAGGGCAGTCCGCGCGGGGGTCCGGCTGGGTGAGATGTGGGGGGCCTCCCCTGGGACAGGAAGGAGGTGAGTTTCAGGAAAAGGCGCTGCTGCGTAGAGAAGCCTGCGGCCCTGGAGCGCAGGCAGCTGGAGGGGTGGACGGTGTGGCCGGTCCAGGCCTCGTCGGGGAGCACTCTCAGGTTCTCCTTCGTGGGGCAGCCACCTGCCACGCGGCTGAGTGCTGTGGCCGGGCCACAGGGAGGGGAGGGTGGGCAGCGGTGCCAGCGGGCGTGGGGTCAGGGGAGGGCCGGGCCCGGTGCTTCTCAGCGGAGCAGCTGTGAGGACGGGGGCTCACTGGCCTCCGAGCTCTCTGGGGGCCGGTGGTCGGATGGGGAACTGGCCCCCGTGGATCGTGACGAGATGCCAGACGGTCCCGTGCTTCCGGCGGGGAAACGGGAAGGTGGCAGTGATGCCCACAGGAGCGGGAGCAGATGTCGAAATCAGGGGGTCAGCCACCGCCTGAGGGAGCGGAGGAGGCAGGGGGCACACCTGGTGAGAGCGGCCCAGGGGCAGGAGCCGCCTGCTGAGCCCCGGCACCTGAGCCAGGGCCTGGCAGGGGCTGGTGGTGGGGCCGGGGGGGGGGGGGGGGGTGATGCGTCATGTTAAGGGCGGCCGTGCCCTCAGGTCCCCCCGCGGGGCTCTCCGCACAGGCCCGGCCTCCGTCCTCACGGGGACCCTGAGTGCCCGCACCTGCGCCCGCAGGAGGAGGACGGTGGGGAGGAGGCGGGCGGGCCGGGTTTCCGGCTGACACGGGTGGCCGAGGGGCTCCAGGCCTTCTGGCTGCAGACGGGTGCTCCCTGCGTTAGGCGTTGGGTCAGGCGTGAACCCCGATGGGAACCCCTGGTGGCCGCTTGCACGGCCCCTGCGCCCGACAAGCTCAGACCCCTGGGAGCCCGGCGGGCGGGGTGGGGTGGCGGGGGGGGGAGGGGGGTGGAGGCTGACACAGGCGTCTACACTGGGAGGGAAAGAACCCTGTGGGGAGAGTGAAACTTGGGGGGCTTCGGGGCAGCCCTGCCGTCGTGGTTCCAGGGCAGCGAGCCCTGTCGGACCGGGCCGGCCTCCTGGCGGCGCCGCACAGCAGCCTGGATGTGGGCAAGGCAGACGGCGGCCGTGTAGTTACTCGGCCTTTTTTTTTTGACATTTGGATTATTTCTCGTGTTTTATTTTATTCTTTTCACTCATTTATTTATTCATTTTTGAAAGTATTGCCTATGGACCCCCTTTCCCCATCGACGCCCTCCAGCCGCCCTCCCCACACCCCCCGTTAGGTTTTCTTTTAAACGTTTCAGCCATGAGCACACTTGGAACGTAAATCCTTTCCTATAGTTACGGCGATTTGTAAAGAAACATAGAACTAGAATTGTTAGGTCAAGATAGGGACACAGTGTGAGTTGCCGGCTGGAAGTTGCCGAATGGATTTCTAAACGAATGTGACGTTAACATACGTTTCTCCCAGCGGAGGCTGCGGGTACCGGCCTGGGTCCGCCCGTATCCCGGGGCCCTGTCACTCACCCCGGCGTCCGGCTGTTTGGCGACAAGCCGCGGTCAGCGCTGCTGTCTTCGCGGTTATTCCAGCTAACGAGGGCTCGAGGGCTCAGGGTGTGGATGTGAATGGCATGTAACGTCGTCGGGGAATCCACTGTTCATATCCTTTAGCGAGTTTTCCCCCGGTGTGTCTGTGTGTGTCTTTTGGTTAGAAGAACTCTTAATTTGGGGGAATGAATGCCTTTTAATGCTTTTGAGACGGAAAACACACAGAAAGGTGTAAGCAAGGCAGCAACAGGGGCTGGCGGCCTCTCCCGCCCGTCGCACACCCTTCTTTCCAGCTGCCCACTGCCTCTCGCCAAGTCTGCCTTTCGGGGATTGAAATGCGCTGACGGCCTTGGGGGGGGGGGCGAGGGGCTCATCTCCTCAAGCTGCTTTACATACGTCCTGTGGGGTCAGGGCTCTGGGGAGAAACAGCACCACTAGGAGGGAGGGAGCGGGGGAGGGACAGAGAGACAGGGATGGGGCGGCAGCCTGGAGGCAGAATTCTCCATTCTTGGGGGACCACAGTCCGTTTTCTCCTAAGGCCTCCACTGCGAGGGCGAGGCCCACCCACTTTATGAACGTGACCCTGTTTTGCTCGAAGTTTCCCGGTTTCAACACCAATCGCATCTAACAGACACCTTCCCCGCGGCGGCCAGGCTGACCGGGGACAACAGCGGGGCCGCGCGACACAGCACTGACCGTCCCAGGGGGCTCAGCTGCACTGAACGAGCAGCGCCTCTTTGAAGCGGGCAGTTGTCTACGTTCTGCCACGAGTGCTCCCGGCCACGTGGCCACGGTCACGGGAATGAGTGTGTCCGTCCCCAAACCGCTGCCCCTGGCCCTGGTGATCCTCCCCCAACTCCTCCCCACCCCTCCCCTCTCCTCCCCTCTCCTCCTCACTCCTCCCCACCCCTCCCCACTCCTCCCCCACCCCTCCCCTCTCCTCCCCTCTCCTCCCCTCTCCTCCCCTCTCCTCCTCACTCCTCCCCACCCCTCCCCACTCCTCCCCACCCCTCCCCTCTCCTCCCCTCTCCTCCCCTCTCCTCCCCTCTCCTCCCCTCTCCTCCCCCCACTCCTCCCCACTCCTCCCCACTACTCCCCTCTCCTCCCCTCTCCTCCACCCACTCCTCCCCACTCCTCCCCTCTCCTCCCCTCTCCTCCCCCCACTCTTCCCCACTCCTCCCCTCTCCTCCCCTCTCGTCCCCTCTCCTCCCCTCTCCTCCTCACTCTCCCACGCCTCCCCACTCCTCCCCACCCCTCCCCTCTCCTCCCCTCTCCTCCCCCACTCCTCCCCTCTCCTCCCCTCTCCTCCCCTCTCCTCCCCTCTCCTCCCCCACTCCTCCCCACTCCTCCCCACTCCTCCCTCTCCTCCCCCCACTCCTCCCCTCTCCTCCCCACTCCTCCCCTCTCCTCCCCTCTCCTCCCCCTCTCCTCCCCCACTCCTCCCCACTCCTCCCCACTCCTCCCCTCTCCTCCCCTCTCCTCCCTGCCCCTCACTACCCCTCCCAACCCCTCCCCGCCCCTCCCCACCCCTCCCCTCCCCGCTCCTCCCCTCTCCTCCCCTCTCCTCCCCTCTCCTCCCCACTCCTCCCCTCTC